>NW_026596064.1:13512404-13696101 GCF_907164565.1 Psammomys obesus
ATCTATCTATCTATCTATCTATCTATCTATCTATCTATCTATCTATCCTACAATGATGCTCTGCCTTCATGTACATCTGCCTTCATGTCAGATCCCCAGGAACAGAAATTACTGCTATGTGGGTGCTGGGATTTGAACTGGGCCCTTTGAAAGAGTAGCCAGTGCTATTAACCACTGAGTCATCTCTCCAGCCCAGTTAAAAACCCCTTAACTAAATAAAGTCCAGGACCATATGGATGCAGGGCAGAATCCTACCTTCAAAGAAGAGCTAACACAATACTCCTCAAATTATTTGTAAAATCCAAAAGGATTCTTCCGTGAGGGTTTGAATGAGAATGGTTCCCATAGGCTAATATTGAATGTTTGGTCCCGAGGAGGCACACTGTTTCAGAAAGAAGTAAGATGTGTGGCCTTGGAGGAGGTGTGTTGTTGTTGGAGGAGGGGATCACTGTGGGTTGGCTTTGAGGTTCAAAAGCCCCTCATAGATCCAGACTTCCCCCCTTTCATTTTGACTGTGGATCAGATGAAAGCATCTGCCTGCTGCGAGGCTCCTGGCCATGATATTCATGGACTCACCCTCTGAAACTATAGGCAATCTCTTAACATAAATGCTTTCTTTTACAAGCTGCTTTGGTCATGATGTGTCTTTACAGCGATAGAAAAGTAACTAAGAAAAGTATCTTTTTGTTGTTGTTTTTTGTTTGCTTGCTTTCTGGTTTTTTTTTTTTTTTTTTTTTTTTTAAGACAGGGTTTCTCTATGTAGCCTTGGCTGTCCTGAACTTGCTTTGTAGACCAGGCTGGCCTCAAACTCACAGAGATCCATCTGCCTGCCTCTGCCTCCCTGAGTGCTGGGATTAATATGGTTCTATACAGGAACTACCAGAAAGATTACACTAGAAAACTTTCCACAGCTGATAAGCATATTTAGCAAAGTATCAGGATACAAAATTAGCCAAAAAAAAAAAAAAAAAAAACAATCAATAGTTTCTAATGTACAAGTGACAGTGAGAAATAAATCAGGGAAACAAACTCACTGACAATAGCCTCAAAAATATACTGGAATAAATACAACTAAGTAAGTGAACTGACTTTTATAATAAAAGCTTGAAGACATTGAAGAAGATAACGGAAGAAGCTTCACCCCTAATGGCCAGTTTTCACAGCGATATAAGGTACTACATATACTACTGGTGATGAAAACTAAAGCATCAGTCTTTACATCAGTTCCTCTGGGAACACTGTAAACTTCAGTAACGACTGTCCAGGCAAGACGTACTGCTAGTGCAATAGTGGCACAGATGTGATAGGAGTAACCACCCACACCTGGCCAAGAACCTGCAGCTAGATAGATCATTATGTCCCATCATCCTTATAATAACAGACCTATTATCATTATTCTACTAACCGAGCAGGAAGCCCCACACAAAGCTTAGAAGATAACTGGCATTTGATAGCTGCTGAGAGAAAGAGAGGCTGTGTTTTCTTTAAGGGTGTGACCCCTGTTAGACTGACCAAGCCTTAAGGCAGGCCACACACCTAAGAATATTTAGGTAACACAAATTGAACTCTATGGATTTTGTGGGGGGGGTTTTGTTTGTTTTGTTTGAGAGAGAGAACATGAAGTTGGGTGAAGAGGGAAGTGGTGGGATCTAGGAGGAGTTGGGGGGTGAATATGATCAAAATATATTTTATTAAATTCTCAAATAATAAAATATTATTTAAAATCAGAACAGTGCTCATCACATACAAAGTACTCAGGATGGGGTTATTATTTTTATTGTAATGTTTTGGACCGTCTCAACGGTAAGAAAAAAAAACTGGAAACAATCAAACATGGCACATTGGATCTGATGATTGCCCTAATTCAGAATTATTATACTAAATATAGACTCAGTATACAGCACACAGTCTAATTTACTCTTTGTTTTGGCCTTTAAGGTTGTTTTTTTTTTTTTTTTTTTTTTTTTATTAACAAGAGTCATGCCCTTAAAGACAACATAGCCTCCTCCTCCCAGTAGCTGCCAAATGCCACTATCTTCTCAGCTTTGGGTGGGGCTTCATGCACACTTACCCATCTCTTTCACGATGAAATTTTGTCTGGCCTGAGCTTGTGCAGGTGGTACAAATCCTGTAATCTCAGCACTATGGAGGTTAAAAGGAAGAAGACTGTGAATCCACCATCAGCCTGGACCACACAGTGAAACCCTGACCAAAAAAAAATAATCAAGCTCGACTATTTCAGCTAAGAGAGTGAGGTAGCTAAAACCCGCATAAACTGAGTAGGGCTGAGCAAACGGGCTTAGTAAAAACTGCATTTTCTCTCATCAGAAGTGCTTTTCTATAGAGCCTCAGCATAAATACTTTTTAATTAAAAAAAGTTCAAAGAAATAATTATTATTCAAAATTCAACCCAAATGACTTTCGTTTGTTCGTTTTCAAGGAGCCAAATTCTGTCGAAGCTGACATCATTTTACTTATTCTATCAAGCCCTACACTGTATGGATCTAGGGCTAGGATCTAATAGCATTCATTTAACCCATGGTTCTTCCATCTATCATCCTCGGACAACAGTGGGCCTGACCCCCACCAACAAAGGGATCCCTCTACACCATTCATTCGTGTGCTTTTCAAGGAAATGCCACTTGCATGTTTGGGGAAAGATGCCAATTAGACAGAATTACTGCTCAGAGGAGGAGTTAGTATAAAACTAACTAAGCTAGTGTAATGACTACCGCACCAGAGGTATGACATGAGGGTAGGATTAGGCTAACCAAGACTACCACAGTAGGGCTATGATACAAGGCTAGTGTAAAACTAACCAAGACTGTCACAAGGCGGGTAATGATGTGAGGATAGAGAAAAAGCTTCTGGTGTAAACCGAGTGAACTGCTGGGGATTTTCTAGAAAAAATGTACTGCCTATGGTAAATTTCAAGCATGAACATGGGCCGTTTGGGTGACAGGGTGAGAAAGATTTAACAGACAGCACTGAGGCTCTAAGACAGTGGTTTTCAATCCATGGGTTGAGATCCCTTTGGGGTCTCCTAACAGACATCCTGCACATCAGATATTTAAATTATGCTTCATAGCAGGGTGCGGTGGTGCATGTTTGTAATCTCAGCACTCAGGGAAGCAGAGGATGGCAGATCTCTGTGATTTTGAAGCCAGCCTGGTCTATCAAGCAAGTTCAGGACAGCCAAGGCTATACAGACAAACCCTGTCTTAAAAACAAACAAACAAACAAACAAAGATTTATAACAGGAGCAAAATTATAGTTATGAAGTAGCAACAAAGTAATTTTATGGTTGGAAGCATAGTGTGCTCAAGAAAACTCCAGGATAGCAGGAATAGAGGGTTGGAAGGAGGGAACGGGGGAGGGAAAGCCAAAGAAAGCAGTGAAAGACGATGAGGTTTTAACATTTTGTTTTAGATGTATTTATTCTATTTTATGTGTAGAAGTGTTTCGTCTGTATGCACCTGTATGTTTTTGGTGCCCAAGGGAGACAGAAGAGGGCTTCAGATCCCCTGGAACTACAGTCATATATGCGTGGTTGAGAAGCACCATGTGGATGACAGGACTTGAACTCCAGGGTCCTCTATAAGAATAACAACCACTTTTACCTGCTAAACCATCTCTCCGTCCCTAGCCAACTGGTTGTAAAACACCAAGTGTTTGGATTTAGTTTGGACGGGAGATCACCTATTGTCTCCATGACTTACAGAGAAGCGTGATGAGAGGCAGACCTTTAGAAATCAGTTTTAACAGTTTGGGGATGGACCTAAGGTGACTGTGACTTTCAGGGAAAACAGAAGGACGTGGCACTCACCTCAGCAAGTGACAAGCAGCGCAATGTGGATGGAGAGGGAAAGGAACTCACTAAGGAGGTGAAGCCAATAAGCCTTTGCAATGACCTCAGCGAGGGATAAGAGCAAGGAAAGAGCCAAGCATGACTCTTAGGATTGAGTACCCGGGCAACTGGTGTTCTCCACTACTGCGGGTAATATAAGAGTAAGCAGAGGCCTGGGAAGGGTGAAAGGAAGGTGATAAAATGAACACATGGAGTTTCACCCTGAGAAATTAAAATAGAGGTATCCAGAAAACCAGTGAGTTTTTTTCATGGAGATCTCAGGGTAAGATTAGAGATGGAGAAAGATTTTTCGAGCCAACAGATGATGAAACCAGGGAAGACTGTAAAGCTATTCAGGGCCTGTTGTATGAAAAGAAGGTCTGAGGAGCTGAGGCTGCAGGGAAGGATGTAAGAAGGCCCATGCAGAAAGGGGCAAAAAGGAGCAGAAGGCCATCATGCAAGGCTTTGGGGGATGAGAACTTGAAAGGCAGGTAGTGGTTGATGGGGGTCAAAACTAAGAAAGGCCAATCAGAATCTGTAGAGTGTCTTTCAGATTTAGCAACAAAAATGGCCTGTTGGAGACCTTAGTCAGATTAATTTCAGTGACCAGAGGGCACAAACCTAACAGCAGGGTCAAAAGGAATGTAAAAATTAGGGAAGTAGAGAGAGAAGGCAAACTTGAGCTATGAGAAGGAGAAAGAACTGTTCTTGAGAAGGCATTCTTGACGGTTTTTTTTACTTTTATTTGTTTTTTAACATGGGGCCCTTGGGGAATCTTCAAACCTTAGGGAAATAAGGTTCCCTCTCCTGGAAAACCAGCGGCAAGCTGCCCGCTACTGCATCACATTTCCTTCTGCTTTTGGACAGCACATCACAAAAGGCAAGCCATGGTTAGAAAGTGTGCAAAGTAGGCTGTGTTTAACTTCATTTGCCTTTTATTCTTATCTTCTCCACAGGAGACTGAACCTGTCAAATCACTATCCCCACCTCCTGCAAACCAGGTACCACTTACTACTGTGTTTCTATGACCAAAATAATGGAAAGAACAGCTAAGCTAGGGAGGGTTTCTTTGGCTTAATGGCTTGATCTTATGGTCATGGGATGAGGTGGAGGACATTCACCTCATGACGTCCAGGAATTAGAGTAACAGAAAAAAGGAAGGACCCAGGGACAAAATACTCCCCAAGGACATACTTCCTCCAGCTAGGTCCCAGCTCCCAACATTTCCAGAACATGCCCAAACAGCATCACTGGCTCAGGACCTAGGTTTAAGTACATGAGCCCCATGGGGGACATTTTATACTCAAATTATAACAACATTATTTACTCAAAACTGCATGCATCCAATTACTCTAACTTCACAATCCTGGCAGCCTTCCAACAACTGCATTATGTTTTGTCAATATCTTTTAAACACACGATTTTCAGAACTAGGTATAATACACCATATGTGTTATAAATAGAGTACAGAAAAAAAAAATCTTATTTCTTATGTAAAGATTCTACTTTAGTTTATATGATCTTTCAAAAGCCTTTACCACACCTCTGTCCTCCAAGAATAAAGTATAAACCCTTGTACCTAAAGGCCAAGTTTCTCGGGAGTTGAGACCTCATATAGTGTTTAAGCTTCTAAAGATACACATAATTACTTCCTTTCTACTTTGGAGAATCTTTTGCTTCTAACAACTAAACTAGTGTGTGTATGTGTGTTTGTATGTGGGCGTACGTGTGCGTGTGTGCATGTGTATGCCTATGTGTATTAGCTTTCCAGGAGAAGTTGAAAACTAAAAGACTGTCACCACTGGGAGAGCATTTCCGCTGCCTTCATCTGACAGAGCAGGCAATGGCTTCTGCGCATGCACTTCTTGTGTTTTCACGTCATTCCCTCATATTTCTTACCTCCTTCAGGCTGTAGATTTTATGGAGACACGGAATGCATGGAACTCCCTGGTATCGCCTCACTCCTACTATTAGAACAAAATATTTTAAACCAATACTTGTTGCATATGCAGTATGTTCGATTTTAGAAAAATAATAAAAATATAGTCTGAAGTTTAGTTTGTTGGGGCTTTCTTTCACTTTTAACGTAAGACAATCTCAGGGTATTTCCTTCATAATGCTTCTCTCTATACTACCTGTGTGGAGTCTGAGGCATTTTTGGTATTGGCTTTACTAGGATTATTTTCCCCTTCCCCTTCAAACTCATTTGAATCCTTCCACGCAGGGCTCTCTTCCTGTCCAATCTTCACAGGACACGCTCTGCTCCCTGCCAGGAGCGCACCATGCTCACTCTGTAGACACAGTCCAGAAAACTTTCTAAAACACGATGCACACAGACAGCCATTTGTCTCCCAAAGCCTCCCTTCTTTGTCAGTCGCTACATCACGTGGAAAGAGAGACTGAAAATGCCACCTGTGCTTGGGAGTCTTTCAGTCTGTCAGAGGCATTAGGAATCCAGCCTGATGTCTTCTGACTGTGCAGGAAGTATAAACAGCGGAGGATGGTTCACAGGCTTGATAAGGGATGTGTGGGGAGCTTTCCACAATATATTCAATAGAGGCTCCTACCCCAGTTATTGACACCAAAGGTAAACAAGACGGCCTTCGGAACTCTTGGTTGGGTGTTATCCACACATAAAATGTCCTCCCCCCCACACCTCGCCTGAAGTGTGGTTACAAGTTCCTTTCTCTGTTAGCTCAAGCTTCTAACTTCTCCCTGGTGTCTACAGAGGAGACCCCTGAGTCCATCTGAAATGTCACACAAAATCCAAAGGGGCAAGACTGCCCTTCTTCTCTAGGCTCCTTCGCGTCCTTCCCCTTGCCAACTTCGTGACATTAATTGCTATGCATCTTTCTTGGCTTTCTGCTTCAGAACTGTTTTCATCTGCCTAAAAACCTTTCATCCTTGCAAAGAAGCCGGAGCGTGAAAAGGCATCTATTTCAGCTCTCCCACCTTTGCCGCGTGCTTTCGTTTGCAGCTGCTATAAATGGTCAGTATCTCGGGCCGGCTGGAAGACGTACCGCGCCAAAGGTCACCGCGCCACCCTCGGCAGCCATGGATCGCCAGATGAAGCAAGGCTATTCCTAGCTTTCACCCACAAGTCTCTTCGAAAACTGCGAAAGGAAGAAGACTGTTTCTTCTCTTAAGATTAAACTTTCAAGTGGGTTAAAACCTGCTTGTTATGTGTTCGTTAGATTATAGAAACTATATGTCTCAGTGCTCAACACCGAGACTTCACGGTGTATGGCTATTAAGGATGGCTGATGGCCAGCTTCCAGGCACAGGCTTATAATCCCAATGCACAACCCTGGCTTACGTGCCTTTAGCACCACAGGTTCACCGGTGACACTTTTGACTATCTGATCATCAGAGACACACCGATCCATTGGCGTCTTTCCATTCCCACACATTTTATTTTCATCCCAAATGTAGAATGGTTTTTAAAAATGTATTCTGTTCTTGCTTGAGATAAAAAATAATAATATGGGGCGTCATATAGCAAAACAACTAAAAGGGGATTTATTGACTGAATTACTTCATTATGTCCATGTTTTACTTTTTTTTTTTTTAAGCCGTCCATTCTTTCCAGAATATTACACTAAATGCTACTTAACTGTAGCTACCGAGCTGCTCAAATGTGATTTGGTCCATTGAGACTTTAGGTAATGTACATTCAAATGTAAATGCTTCTAATTTGGGGCTACCTAGGCTTATAGAAAAATCTGGCCTTTTGCATGATGGGATCCTAAAGCAGACTGCTCACGGGGCAGCGCAGCCGCTCTCTGAACGGCGGGCATCTGAGCGCTTTCCAACCACGCAGCGTACCTCAGCCCAACACAGCAGCACTAGACTGCAGTCTGTAACCTGGAAAGACACGGGCCCGTCTACCCCCTCTCATCATGCTACTCAGGGCGACAATTCATCTTACACGTGTTTATTATCCCGATGACAAGGTGCCTCGAGAACAGAAATGACTACGGCTGGGTCATCTGGTGAGTTAACAGATAACTTGGCTTGAGTTTGTGAGAGGTTTTAGCAGGAACTGAGGAACTGGGGGGGGGGGGGGCATTCCCACCAGCAGATTTCCTGGAGTGTCCCTGCCCAGGCCCTCACTGCCTGCACTTTGAGTGGCCCCAGGCCCACACTTCCCTTGCAGGTTAGAGGGACTGCTGCACTTCTCTGCGGCTCAGCTACTAGGGACCTTGTTCAAACAGCGCCACCTGCAGGATGAGCTGAAGACTCCTAATACTCTAGCTCCTTCAAACAGTTTGAATTTCTTTAAAACGCACTCAAGAGCTATCAGGCACAAAAATTGAACGCTCGAGGCAGGATAATGGATCACGACATTGATTCTTCATAGGATTTACAACTGTCTGAACAGTTGCCTTAACTGTCTTTACCTCGGGGTGACCAATCATAGACACCTCCACCATCCCAGGCTGAAGACGCATTTCTTCAGGGATTTTACCGCCCTTCAACTTCTTCTCAGGGCTGGTCATTTCCTTTGCTTGAGAGCTTGCTCTTCCCTTCAGAAAACCAAACTTCTGGGACCCACAGCAGGTGTAGTACCCCTCTCCCTGACCTGACTTAAAGCAACTAAAGCAAAACAAAACAAAACAAACCCCTGAATACGGAGAATGCGTGCTTGGAACTCACTCCTCATGTCAGCCTGACATCAGAGCCTCCTAAGACGGTGAGGTTAAAAGATGACTGGTTCTCTAGAGCACTGCTTATGAGTGACCCCAGTTTGCTAGTCTACAACATGTGTGACAGCCTTCTTGACCATCCTTACCATGCCAACACCAAACAACCTGGAACAAGGGTGTGGCTTTCTGTCATGGCTCTCTATCATTGCCCAAGAATTTTCTGTGTCAGCACATACCTATAATCCCAGCACTCAGGAGACCTAAACAGGAGGACAAGTTCAAGACTGCCCTGGACTAGTAGTGAAATCCAGATTAGACTTGGATGCCTAAGAGAGATTCTTTTTTTTTTATATTTTTTTATTTTAATTTTTATTAATTACACTTTATTCACTTTGTATCCCCCCATAAGACCCTCCCTCCTCCCCTCCCAATCCCACCTTCCCTCCCCCTTCTCCACACATGACCCTCCCCAAGTCCACTGATAGGGGAGGTCTTCCTCTCCTTCCTTCTGATCGTAGTCTATCAGGTCTCATCAGGAGTGGCTACATTGTCTTCCTCTGTGGTCTGGTAAGGCTGCTCCCCGCTCAGGGTGAGGTGATCAAAGAGCAGGCCAGAAAGATTCTATCTTAAAAAAAATTTTTTTTACACTTTTTATTTAGATCACTTCCTTCCAATAGCCCTCACCTAAACAAGACCAGAAGCAAAAGCAAAAACAAACAAGCAAAACAAAACAACAAACAAAACAAAAATCTACCATAAATCATGTCCCATAGAATAAATCCAGTCTCAGATAGGTAGCTACTGACAGTCCATTTGCTCTTCTTGTGGTCTGATTTTCTTAAATAAACCATCAATTCAAGGACGATAAGCAGCTACCCTTGATCAGAGTGGGGATGGGACAAAGAAAGAGGATTGATTAATTTTCAGCCTACAAATTCCACCTTTACTGGCCTGTTCACAGAACCTCATGACCCTTGTGACCCTTGCTTAGGCTCTTCCCTTTTAGTCCACTTTGTTCTTCTTTAGAGAGGACACACTCCCAAGCCATTTTGGAAGTTAGAAATCTCTCTGTTTTATATATATACACACACACACATACATACATACACACACACACACACACACACACATATATTTCACTTCTGTTATATAACATATATATATATATATATATATATATATATATATATATATATATATATTCATATTCTAACCAGAAAGCCCATGTAGGGAAACTTGAATTATTCATTAGCAGGGTCAGAGAAAAACTGCAACAGCTGCCAAACAGGACGGTACTGCTGTACCCCACTCTCCCATTCTTTCTTTTGGTCCCGCATACCGTGTATGCCAACAGACACCCAGAAACAAATTTTATACACAGCTCCTATGCACAGTAAAGATGGAACCGAGACACAGAGATGTCTCTGGAGCTTGATATATAATCCGAACAATCTCAGCAGAGCTGATGATGTGGCCACATTAAAGAACTTTCTGAACCTCCATGTTGTCTTCTATTGAACAAAGTTGACAAATAATCCACAACTCAAAAATGTGCCCGTTCTTTCTTTAGTAAGGAGTATCAGCCATCAGTGGAGGAGTCAGAAGAAATGGGATTGTGGTAGACACTGACTTATTGTAAAATATCCCAACAAAACAAATATAACTGAGTCAGGTAAAGTTTTAGAGGTAGACAAATAGCCAGCCACTCAAAACATACATTGTCCCAAATTAGAAAACACTGTATTTTATGAATTTGTGTGCTCACCTAAAGGGCTGAATATTGAGTAAATTTTAAACTAAAGATGAAAGGGACCCTACAAACACTCTTGAGGCATGTCTTCCCTGTAGTTACATGGCTGACAACCAGGTGCCACAACTTTGCAAGTAGGACTGGGGCAGCTTTTGCTCCCACCTATCAGGACGGACAGTCAAAAGCAAGAACCTTGCTGATAACGGAAAGACTAACATTACCCTCCAGCCGGTACCACTTTGTGGACTAGACATTCTTTTAGATCATAGTGGTAGTAAGATTTTCTAAGACCATGAACTTGGGGGTCCACTGGCCACTCACCCAGCGGGCATCCAAGGGAAGACAAAGGCTTTCGTATCAGGCAAGAAGATAGACCAGACTTACCGACCCAACCTGCTTCCATCCAAGCAGCACCAAAGCCTCACTTGGCCTCACAGACGCACAAGCGCACGCGCAGCACGCAAGCACGCACGCACGTGCACATGCGCACAGAGACACGCACGCAGCACCGGGGAACACAGGCACGCAGACGCAGAGTGGCTCACCTGAGCCACTTCTTCGAAGTCGTCGTGTCTCTTCTGTAGCGCCCGTGCTCGATGCAGGGACTTCCCAACCCCAGTGTGTTTGCTGAGAAAGGCCTCGCCGTGGTTTTCAATCCAGTCCAACACCTAGCCGAAGAAAAAAGGCAGGAACGATGACTTCTCAGGGAAGGAAAGACACGTACAACTGCTTGACTCCTCCTCGCTACCCCCATGCCCGTGAGAGCAGCAGTCAGGATGGAAATGCCTCATCCACTGTGAACACGAGTCACTGGCGATGGAACAGTCCCACCCTTAACTAAATTCAACTCAGCCATTCTGATCTCCAGAATGGCTTCCCACTGCTTTTTTTGATTTTTAAAGCCTTAGTCACGCCATTATTTAATTTTTTATTATTATTTGTTGTTAGTGTTTTTATTATTTTGGTGCTGAGGATTGAATCCAGGGCTTCCCACACGCCAAACCATTGCTTTCTAAATGAGCAATACAGGCTACCAGACAAGGGTGAACATCCTCGTGCCTTCTATCCTAAAGTCAGCCGTCCCGGTAGGAAATGGGGTAACAGCAGGAAGGTAGGACTCGGTCACTCCCCCCTCACTCCACCATAAAAAGTCACAGCGGTAGTACCAGTCACAGGGCCCCTGCCTTATTGTACTATGGAGGTTCCCTTCAGTCTCCCAACCCCAGCCAGGTACTCAACACAGGTGATGACAAGGACATTCGCCTCCTTTGCCTTCTTGTCACCTCTCTCCAACCAACCAACCAACCAACCAACCAACCAACCAACCAACCAACCCAATCAGTTAAGGTCCTCTGCATCCTAAGGCCGATAATATTTATCTCTCTGGAATATAGTAGGGACTCCATGTTCGCACAGGCTTAAAATTTGAGCGATTTAGCTTGAAGATGCTTTCCTCAGTGTCTAAACTTGGAGCAGCAGTGGCTGTGGCAGTAAAGACTGAGATGTTAACGTGAAAAATAGACATCTTTCCTAAGAGATACTTGGGAAGGTGTATAGAAACGCAGAGGGAACCAAAGCTTTAAAAAAAGCCATTTGCATCTCACAAATAGCCTCAAAAACAATGAAGGTGTCCTAGGGGAAAAGGAGGCAGCATGTTTTCTGGTCTCCGAGACATTGATGCTGGTTCTGGTTAAGCCAGAGGTACAGTACAGACAGACATGCCTGAGATGTTCCTGCCACCACGCTCCCAGGCCCATCCCGCTCCCAGAATACAGGCTCCTAACCGAACACCTGATCAAGGATGTAACAGCCTTCTCAGATGCTAGCAGGAAGTTTTTGGCGAGTGATTCAGATGAAGTGGGTTTGTTTAATGGGTGCTTTAATTCATTTCTCTCTTTCTATACGAACTTCCCTGTGGCAAACACAAGCAGACTCAACCATTCCACAGGCTGCAGACCTTCAAACTCTTCCTAAAGGGAACCCAGCCCCTGCTGTCACTTCTTTAGCCACCGAGATAACCTAATGTGTGCAATGAGCAAAGTATGAATAAAGGTCTTTGAGGTCTTCCCTATAGGTTTCAAAAGTCCATACCAAGATAGTACTAGTGAGAAAGGTGAATGGAAATACAGAAACGAGATTGATGAAAAAATCAGGGGATTAATCGCCCGTTACAATTTACAAAAGAAAGCCCCTACTCATGACTGTTTAAAAATCAGGCATGTAGATTTTTTATATTATGTGTAGTGTGCCTTTGTGTATATAAACCACAAGTGTGTGTGTGCCCATAGAGGGCATCGGATCCCCTGAAGCTGTAGTTACAGGTGGTTGTGAGCTGCCAAGTGTGGGCATTCTTAATAAGCAAAACATCTCTCTAGACACAGGAATGGAGACTTGAAACACTTTAAGTGATATATTCTGGCTCTCTCTCTTTCCCTTTATATGTACACATATATACATACACACATATACATTATACATACGCACACACACGTATACACACACATTCTGGAGGTACATTTATGGTAACAAACTATAGTTGTGCTGTCTAGCTTTCCAAACCTCAAACAGGCAGCAAGGAAAGGAACTCTGGGGCTCTTTCCTCAGACCAAAGTAAGCACTTTACTAGATGATTATCTCCACAGCCCCTCATAATTTTTAATGAAAATTTTTATTGGTTCTCCAAGATGACTGAGCCTAGCACACATGGTGTCTGAGTAGCGCAAGTTTGAACTCAGTCACCGCAAAGTGAACATGAGGCCCCCTGCTGATTGCAAAGTACCCAGGTCTGTGTGTCCCCTGTGAACTCTTGGACTATCCACCTCCCTAAGGAGGGCTCCCAGGCTCTAGGATCAACCAATGGACCCTCTCCCCATCTATTCATAGTCTTAAAGAGGGCTCCCAGGCCCAAGAGACACATGGTCCCAGCCTCTGGTCCATGGCTTCCTGGTTCAAGTCTCCACACAGACCTACCCACCTTTCCAAGGAGACCTCAGGATCATCGAGGTTAGACTCTCCCACGCATACCCTGCCTGTGGGTCCAACTATGACACAGCCAGCAGAGGAGAACTGTGGGCTATTCCCTGAGATCCAGCCTCCAACCCATGGCCCAACCATTTGGAGGCGGACCACTAGACAAGAACAGCCTCTGGCCTCTGGCCCAGGGCTCTTTCTGATTTCCTGAGAGGTCCAGTGGGCAGCAGGAACAACCAGCCGACACCAGAGATAACCAGATGGCTAAAGGCCAGCATAAGAACACAATCAACAAGATCCAGGGCAATATGGCACCACCAATACCCAGCTATCCTACTACAACAAGCCCTGGAGAAACACAAGAAAATGACCTTAAATCTATTTTTATGAAGATGATAGAGGCCACTAAAGAGAAAACACATAAATTCCTTAAATAAATAAAGAAAAATACAATAAAAAAATCAAACAGAGAGAAGCCTTTAAAGAGGAAATCCCTTAAAGAAATATAGGAAAATACAATCAAACAGATGAAGGAAATGAAGAAAACAGTTCAAGACCTGAAAACTAGAAACAATAAAGAAAACAAACTGAGGGAATCCTGGAGATGAAAAACTTAGGGAAGAAAACAGCCACTACAGAGGTAATCATCACCAGCAGAATATAAGAGGAGGAGGAGAGATCTTCTGGTGTAGAAGACACAACTGAAGAAACTGTGATTCAAGGGACAATAAGACTTAACTAAGAAATGGAAAAGACACATGTGTGCTCAAGCAGGAAGTGAATAGGAAACAGGTCCAGAGAAATCTGAACAAAACTGCAATGGGCTCTGTCTGGTGCGCTGAATGGAAGGTTGTGGCAACTATTCTGATAAAGGGGAGAGACACCCTCAGATCCCTGTGCAAAAGCTGCTCTTCTGATTATGGAAAACCAGCTGGAGGGAAGTGAGAGAAGAGGTGGGGAAATGAGACAAGAGTAGAAATTCGGACAAGGCTGATAGAGACTTAGATTTGGAAAAATAACTGCAGGGATCTTGTAGATGAAGGTGGTGGTGACAGAAGAGAAAGCAGAAAGGCCAGCCACCAAGGTCACAACCTGATGGTGGACAGAAGGGAGAGGCAGTCACTGGACAAAGTCAAAGGAGTGAGGCATGGTGTAGTAAATTTAAAAAAAAACAAAAGAATGTTGAGTGATACAGTGTTTATTATTAGTTCTGAAATTATCATGGTGGTATTATCTAACCCCACTATAATGAGACACAGACACCTGTTAGATTTTATAATTGCCTTATTTACCTAGGGCTGGGCAGATATTTCACCTACGCTGGCTCCATAACCTTACCATCCATCTCCCAGCCCCCATCCAATGCCATCCTCCTTAATCTCCTCATCTGGTCTACCTTACATCCATAATCCCATGCTACTTGCCTATATTCTTCATCTGGGCCTTTTCACGATATTATTGGAGTCCTTCCTCTCTGCTCGTGTGTGTGTGTGTGTGTGTGTGTGTGTGTTTAAATCTACACTAACCCATCCTGGCATCCTCCTTCCTCCTCTTTTCCTGTCTGTCGATTTCCCAAGATTCCCTCTCCTCAAAAGCCCTGGAACCTTAGACACACCTGCCTCATGAGGCCTCTAATTAACCAATCAGGTATAATGACTTAGGCAGGTTTACAAAACAGGGATAGGTGTAGCCAGATCTTGAGGGCCAGCCTCAGAACAACCCCCGGCAGAGGCAGGCCAGCAGAGAAGCAGATTTAGAATCTATCTCTGCACATACGCTCGGGCTCGTTTGTAGATGGCAGTGACCGTTGTGACCCTGAACTTGAGTGGGACAACTGTCAATCTGATGTGGCAAGCTGGGCCTTTGGTTTCAAAGATGCAATTTATATACTAAGGGTTAAAAATAGATGCTTAAATTGTTAATGTATGAGGCCCCATTTAAAAAAAATAAAAATAAATAGGTTATACTAACTCCATTTTGAGAACACAGCCTTAAACTTAAATGGGAGGGATGCCCATATTCATTCACACTGAAGACAGGACTCTTCAGTGTGGTGTAGGTCTGAGTGGCCCGTTAACCCAATACACAAAGCCCACAAATCTGTGACTGGCCCTCTTCACTCTCCACTGGCTAGTGCATTTCTGCCTCATCTTTCCAAATCCTCCTCTCTGGAGTCTCATTCCTCAGAGTGGTTTCCTTCACTTGAGCTGTCTATGCCATCCTCCTCCAGGTTCTCACACCCCAGGCTGCCTCCTAGTCTCACCTTAAACTACGGTTAAAAACCACTGCCACGGTTAATAACCTATCCAGGGGAAGGTGGCTCCTGACTTCCTATGACTTTTTTTTTTTTTTTTCTTTTGAGACAATGTGTCACGTTGCCAGGCTGGCCTCAAACTCAAGATCTACTTAAGGCTGCCCTTAAATCTGGATCTTTGTGCTCCACCTCCCAAGTCCTGGGATTATTAGACATGTCCTACGACATGCAATCCCTTCATTCTGATCAAACCACAATTACTCATTAGAACAAAGTATGAGGACACACAGGTGTGAAAATGTCATCATAAAGCCCGTTATTCTGTATGAACAAAAGTTAAAAAAAATACACATAGGAAAAAAAAAAAACCCTTCCATAATTATGGCCCATAGACTTGTCTTTCATAATTCCAAGGCATGGCCCAGCCCAGCACACAACACAGAGTGGTTGTGTCCAACTGAACTGAATTCAAACTGATCCCTCCAGCACAGACCTTTGGGGGTGGATGTTTTTCCTCCTCCAAATCCCCACTGTTCATAGTCTGCATTCAAAGATGCTGCTTTGTGTCTCCCTATCCTGGCACGGCCCCACTTGGCAGGTAACGAAAGGAATATGGGGTTTCCACCCTGAACCCCATCCTCCTCTTTCTACACCACGCAGCATCTCTGCCTGTACCTCCTGCTTAGGGAATGGCTGATGGATAGTTATGGCCTAGTTGCCACACACGTCTGTAGCTGAGGCTTCTGCCCTCACTGCTGAGCCACCCCATTCTGGACAGGCCTGATTTTGGTCAGTCACTGGAGCTGCTTGGACTTGGGCAGTAAGACAGTCTAATAACAACTTGTGAAACTCTTGCTCCATTCTCCTGCCCTGACATTTCGACCAAAAATAAGTGCTTGTCCACAACAGCCTTTTCTTTCTTTTTTTTTATATTTAATTTTATTTTTTTCTTATCAGTTACATTTTATTAACTCTGTATCCCAGCCGTGTCCCCCTCCCTCATTCCCTCCCAATCCCACCCTCCCTCCCTCATCTCCACCGTGCCCCTTTCCAAGTCCACTGATGGGGGTGGACCTCCTCTCCATTCATCCGATCTGGTTTTATCAGGTATCTTCAGGACTGGCTGCGAAGCCCTCCTCTGTGGCCTAACAGGTCTGCTCCTCCCTTGGGGGGTGGGGAGGTCAAAGAGCCAGTCATTGAGTTCCTGTTAGAAATAGTCCTTGTTCCCCTCACTATGGGAAACCAATTGGTTACTGAGCTACCACAGGCTACATCTGAGCAGAGTTTCTAGGTTATATCCATACATGGTCCTTGGTTGAATGTCAGTCTCTGAAAAGACCCTGTGCCCGGATATATTTGGTCCTTGTGGAGCTCCTATCCTTTCCCCATCATACTAACTCCCCTTCTTTCATATGATTCCCTGTACTCTGCAGAAGGTTTGGTCATGAGTCTTTGTATCTGCTTTGAAAACACTGCTAGTTAGAGTCTTTCAGATGCGCTCAGTAGACTCCTGTCATACGTTCAATGCACATCCCATCTGTCTTTCTAAACAAGGATTGATCATCTTACCCCATGTCCGCTCTCTTGATTATCTTTTTTAGGTGTATAGATTTCATTATGTTTGTCATATCTTATAGGTCTATATAAGTGAGTATATACCGTGTTTGTCTTTCTCCTTCTGGGGTATTTCACTCAGAATGATCTTTTCTAGATCTCACCATTTGCCTACAAATTTCATGATTTCCTCCTTTTTGATTGCTGAGTAGTATTCCATCGTGTAAAAATACCACAATTTCTGTACCCATTCCTCCGTTGATGGACATCTGGGTTGTTTCCAGGTTCTGGCTATTACAAATAAAGGTGCTATAAACATGGTTGAGCAAGTATCCCTTTTGTGTACTTGAGGGCAAAGTTTGGGTATATACCTAGCAGTGGTATAGCTGGGTCTTGAGGAAGCACTATTCCTAATTGTCTTAGAAAGCGCCAGATAGATTTCCAGAGTGGTTGTACCAGTTTACATTCCCACCAGCAGTGGAGGAGGGTTCCCCTTTCTCTACAACCTCTCCAGCATGTGTTGTCCCTTGAGTTTTTCATCTTGGCCATTCTGATGGGTGTAAGGTGAAATCTCAGGGTTGTTTTGATTTGCATTTCCCTGATGGCTAATGAGGTTGAGCATTTCTTTAAGTGCTTCTCTGCCATTCGATATTCCTCTGTCGAGAATTCTCTGTTTAGCTCTGTTCCCCATTTTTTAATTGGATTACTTGGTTTGCTGCTTTTCAGCTTCTTTAGTTCTTTATATATACTGGATATTAGTCCTCTGTCAGATAAAGGGTTAGTGAAGATTCTTTCCCAATCTGTAGACAGTCGTTTTGTTTTGATGACGGTGTCCTTTGCTTTACAGAAGCTTTTCAGTTTCATGAGGTCCCATTTATTGATTCACAACAGCCTTTTCTAAGAGCTGTTCACATCCTGAACCAGATTTGTGAGCCAATTATGCATGGTTTCTTAATCACCCCTTTCCTTCTGTCTAATTGTGTTTATTCTATCTAACATACAATCAAGATGAAATGTTCTTCAAGGCAGGAGGCAGTCCTTTCTAGTCGCCAAGGAAAAGGGGAAGGTCCCTTTGAAGGAAACTATTGATCAGTAGCGATGTACACAACTGAACTAATGGAAGGTAATCTTGGTAGCAAGGACTTTGTTGCCATTTTCTACACACCTGGACCCTCTTCTCAAACCCACCCCATGGCTTTTTTATTCAGCTCTATGCTCCCACAAACATCCACTGTGACTGTGCAATACATACATGTTTGTTTGGTTTAAGCCCTGTTTTAGTTTCCACCCACAGTCTGAACTCCATGTGGGTAAGGGCTTTGTTTAGTTCGCTGTTGTGTTCTCAAATGCTAAATAAATGACCAAGTGCACTAAAAGAAACGTGTTTTTGGCACTTCCTGTATGATAAGAGGTAAGGGAAAAAAACATAAAAGAAGATGGGGGCCTTTTACAACCAAATATGGATCCCAACCCTGTGATTCTTTTATGCGCTTTTCTCTGATAAATAACCCTATCAAAAAACAGGCCTCCACTAAACTGGTGCATGGTAAAAACAAGCAGGGCATCTGATGCTTCTAGTGCTCCAACGAATTCCTTCCTCCCAGCTCCTGTGCGTCAGTGCCCCAGCACCCCGCCCCGCCGATTCAGAAAGCTATCATTCTGAAGTGATTATGCACCAGCAGGCATCTGGAACACATTTTGTTGTTAAAGGCTCAAGTACACACGGTGTGCAAGAGCCCCCGGGAGAGTCTATCAAATCATTATTCCTGCCAATTGGAACAGTACACTGAGCACCGTTTCCAAAGGGGGACGGCCAGGACCACAAACACCAGTCAGGCTGTGACTAGAGAGCAGGCAGGCATCACTTCAAGTGCTCAATTACCAGTAACTCACTTTGGTTTTTGTTCCCTCTTTGGAACAAGTGTGATTAAAATAACTGTCTTGCCATGGCTAGAGAAGCCATCATTTTTCTGGGTGGGCTGAGCTGATGCTCGTTAGTGGGTATTCGGTCCCTGTCTTTCCGCTGAGAGTTGCCGCTCTTCCTCCTGACAGACCTCCCCCCTTCTTCTCACTAAGCCTTGATGCCGTTGTCAGAGGCACTGAACTTCACAATCATCTGGGGTTCTCTTAAAATATAGGCACTGCTCGCCCCCAGATTCTGAATCAAAAAGTATGAAAATGGCTCCCACAGGGTGCGTGAAAAACACACTCACTCTACTTAGACGACTTTAATGCCAAGGGCCAGGGACCAAATTTTGAGGAACACAGTTCCATATGTACATCCGACACCACCTTTGTTTCTATAAAAAATGGACAGTACTTTTTAGTATTTTTTACACAGACGCTCTCAGACTGATAGAGTCTAGTCATCCTCGCTCATGCTCGCCCCACTCCATTACTGTGTCCCTGTGTTCCCTACTCTACCCCAGCCCACTTAAATTACTCCTATATTCAGATTCCCTAAGCTCACTCTGAGCTTGTTTCTCCTCTGCTCAGAATCCTCCCACAGTTCCCTATTAGCAGCAACAGGAATCCTTCATTCAGTCTGGTGCTCAGTGCTCTAGAATTAGCACGTCAAGGCCCAAGGATTTGCTGGGCCCACGAGGCAACCCTGAAGACTTTCTTTACTCATGGACATAATTAAAAACATACTGAAAACATTAAAGATGCTGCAAACCGGGCATCCAGGAAGTCTAAAAGGGCCAGTAACTCCCTATGAAGAAACTTCCTCTTCTCATCGTCTCCCACATTCCAACCAGCTTCCCACAGAGAACAGGGAAGTGATGAACCTTCCTTGTAAGGGCTTCATCTTTGGAGGTTCACCTTTCAGTCAGATAGAGTTTTCACTAAGACAGACAGACAGACAGACACACACACACACACACACACACACATACACACACACACACACACACCTTGGGGGAAAGTTGTGGTGGGGAGGGAATTAAGGCAGATGGAAAGAAGGGTGTAGAAGGCAGGGTAGGTGGAGGATGGAAAATAGAGATCCAGAGGAAGAGATTTCAAGAGAACCATGAAAGTCCCAGAGAAAAGTATGAATGTGAAGGTCACCAGCCTCTAACCTGCAGAGTCCAAGGAATGGTAGAGAGAAGGGGCACCCACTGCCTCGCTCCTTCTTGGGGAAAAAGATGGAGCATGTCCGATGAGGTGAGGGCACAGAGAGATGGAAGTATCACCCTGTACTCCCTCCAATCATAAAGCAACTCTGCTCCCTCCTCCTTCCTTTGGCCCTATTCAGCTAAGCCTCCCAGTGGAGGCTGGGTTTTCATTCTGCCCAAAGAGTCATGCACTTTATACTTGAAAATATCTGAATGAGTGGATTATCACCATTAAAGATTTAAGTGGGGAATTTTAAACGGCTAATTACTGCCACAGGCAAGTGGGTATTATTCAAATATATGCTACACAGAACAGCGTCAGCAAGGCTGAGCGAACATCACTGACTTTAAAAAACGAGACTAGGGTAATTTGTCTCATAGAGGTCAATTCTTAAATGATGGGACACATGGAGAAGTGGCAGGGCCTGAGTGCGACTTTTCTTGTGGCATAGAGGATCAATCTTGGGCTGTCAGTGGCTACATAACATTGGAAAAATCTCATCCCGTGGAACCAAGTCCCCTACCAGTGCTCTTTGATCAGTGGCACAATGATAACCCCCTTGGCCCAGGGCTGTGTCTTAGTGTCCCCCTAACCCCCCAGCAAAGTGCTGCAGTGTAGAGAGAGGCTAGGAGCAAAAGCCCTCATGTCAGGTAGACTTGGGTTGAGGCTATGATCCAGTGTCAGGTGCTGGGTCAGAAGTGAGTTCGCATAACCTTTCTACCCCTCAACTTCCTCCTCAGAAAGATGGAGACCAAACTGCCACCTGCCTCACGGTGTTGGGAGCTTAAATAGGAAAAGGCAAGTGAAAGGATAAGATGTCCAATCATATTTCCTCACGCAGACGGTGAATCCTGAGCTCTGAACAATGTACCTTTTATAGACAATTTAGTCTCAAGAGTTGGAACTAATCTTTTCTTTGATGTTTGACCCTCTTTTCAACGTTCTTACCACAAAAAGTAGTCTATTTCAAATCTTGAAGCTGGCTCCTCACGTGTGTTCTCTCAGACCTGATTGGCTCCTCACGTGTATATTCTAAGATCTGATTGTGTGCACAATCCTTTTATTCTTAGACTTTAATCTTTCCTTCTGTAGGAAAAGTTTGTTTCTAGATTCATATTTTGGATCCCCTCCTCCTCTTCTTCCCTTTGCTCTTCCTCCTCCTTCTTAGTTTCCTCCTCTCCCTCCTCTTCTTATTGCTGATCATCCTCAAGGCAACCTGCAATGCTCACTTTTCATTACATAATATTGTTAATTGGATTACTCAATGGCCAAACTGATTTAGTCTGATTAAGGAGCTAGAGTCACTACAGTTAATACATGACTGATTATCTGTAATTTAAAAAATACTCTCAACTGTCTTTCAGGCATTTGTTTTTTGGCAAACAAAATCAACAAATTAAAATCTACAATTTTCCACATGAAGCACCAGGAAAATCAATGCAGGAAGGTCCCGGTGCAGCTCAGGAAGTCCGGTTCTAATTGTACCAGAACATTGTCACCAAGCAGGGTAAATCTTGCTGCCGCTCCCCTGTCAGCTTATAGGAGTGGGCTGCTTAAACACGATATTCTTTTTAAGGGAAGCCATAGGAATCTCAAAGGTGCTAATACCCTCCTTAACACCACAGTGGACACATCCATCTTTGTCCAGTCAGCAGTGGCCACTCAGCCAGACTTTCTGTCTCTGCTCTGCCTGTACCTTACCTGTCTGCATTCTGACCTTCCTAAGAACACTGTTCCAAGTTCCCTGCCTAGGCACCAAGAACCATTGCAACTCTCACCCCCACACACCAGAGGGAACTCTATGCTGGACTCCACCATCTCCTATTTCTTTTGCTTTCTGGCCAGAACCAAGACAGCTGTGTATCACTAGGAAGTCCTAAGGTGCATATGTCTTCTCTCAGGAGCAGGGCCCTCAAACTAGAGCTAGACCTCCAAGTCTCTAGCACAGAGACTTGCATACAATAGACATTACAAAATACTTTATAGAGTCATCCAACAAAACAAAAAGCAAGCAACGAAGGAAGGGAGGCAGAAAGAGATGACCTTCTGGAGTGCTCTGAAAAGAGTTTCTCTGATGAAGAAAATGCACAAGCAATTTACTTCTCTCAGAAAGAGTAAACACCCAGTTACTCCTTGTTCTTCCCAACCATAATAGGTCTACGTGGGTTTGGAACCAGCCTTTTGCATACATGGGAAGCCAGAGGAGTTACGGTACCATAAAAGGTTCAAGGTGGAGAAATGGCTGATCCTGTCATGGAGTGCTTTTATGGCGGTTTCCCAATGCTGTTCTACCCTAAGATGAAAAAAAAAAAAGGCACTGAAGAATATTCCACACTGACTGTATAGCAGGCGTTCTTCTCTTTCTTCATTTAATGAATCCAACTTTCAGTTTTACCTTTAAATCAAGTTCCCTGCATTCTTCCAACCCAGCAGGAACAAAGAAAGCGGAGAACACACCAGTTGGGACGCAGGGAAGGCAGTCAGGCTAGTTCTAGAAAAAAGTGCTTCAACGGGATCTCTGACACTGACATCCTTGGCTAACATAGCTCTGCCTCACACTTATTTCAAGCCCTAAAGGACAACTTATTCCTACCTGGAAAAGATCTGACTTAAAAATGTCAATGAAGCAAGATGGCAGACAGGCAGAGGTTGGCTTGCTCTCCATCATCCCATTAGGGGTCTCTGTCTCTTTCTTCTGTCTGTCTCTCCATTTTACATCTTTGTTTTACCTTCCCCTCCAGCTATGCCCATAGTAATGGCTTCCATTTTTTTACGTCTGCTTCCCTCTTTTTTTTTTTTCTCATTGCCTGTCTATGTCTGTCTCTGCCTGATGCATGTGGTCTGTCTTCCCCTGAACAATGTGAATCTTTCTGCCTCCTCTGCTCTTATTTTCTGTCTTCCTGTGTCTCTCCAGAGGCTTCTTCTAGGACACCTGGGACGTGGAACAGAGGATCTACTTTCTGGTCCTGGCACTACCATAACCTAGCTGTGTGGTTATGTCTTTACATCTCTGGGACCCATTTCCCTCAACTGGCCGTGCTTTCAGGCATTGGGAGCTTTGAGGTTTAATCACCGAATGAAATGGATTCCTCAGCCAACCCACACAGCAGATGCTGGTATGGGGGGGTTTCCTAACAGCACAGGCACCAGGGGGCACCCGAGGATCATGGAGAAAGTGACTAGGTGCCAGGAATACACGGAGTTTGCATACTCTGTCAGGAGAAAGGTACTGTTGTGATCAGTCCTGACTTAGAGGTGGGAGAAACAAACAAACAAACAAACAAACAAACAAACAAACAAACACCCTGGAAGCATTATGAGATGGACTGATTTGTCTATGTTCTGCTGGTCACAGAGATCAGACATGTTCAGACCAGAATTTTCTGGCTTCTGAGCCAGTGCTGTGTCCACCATTCTGCACTGCCCTGGCTGATGATCCCTGCATATGACCCTTTCATGCAGGCTACTGAGAAAATATCTCTGGATCCCCAGTGTGCTCAGCCATCTTGGGTCCAGACTGCAAAGGGTTCAGAGCACTCTCCTCTTCTCAGACACCGATCCTGACCACTCACACCTTTACCTGAAACTGGACCACGAATACCGGATTATCCTGCATATTGACTTGTGTGCTCTGGTAGAGCTGTTCTGTGTATTTTCTTGTCTCATTCTGACTAACTGACAAGGTATCTCGCCAGTATTTAGTTCAGTTCTGGACCCGTGGAAGAGTCCTGGATTTGTTGAATAATCAGTGAGCATTGTGGCATGCGTGAGCATCAAGATTATGTCCCTGTGTCCTCAGCCTGGGCCATGAACACAAAGAACCTCAAGCTATCGTATCACAGCCCTCGTAGGCTAGGAACAGCTACTCACCAAGAAGACAACTACTGCATGGGGGAAGGAGAACTAGTATTCACTTGACAAAAGCAGGTGGAGGGGGTCTTCTAATAACTCCCCGTCAGCTCATCAAACATACAGAGAAGCCCAGCTCCCTAAAACACAGCTAAAAGCTGTGGAGATGTCAGAAAGAAAGGACTCCTAATCTCTGCTTTTAAGGAGACCAGAATGAGCGAGGCATGCAGTTTTTAAATGGAATTTAACCATGAGTAGTTATCAAGATTTCTTTATTCTTTTTTTTTTTTTTTGAGACCCAGGCTCAGATAGCTCAAGCTGGCCTTGCACTCACTGTGTAGCCTAAGATGACCCTAAATTCCTCATCTCAAGTGCAAGGATTACAGGCACATATTTCCACACTGGGCTGAAACAGGGAAATAGCTTGTGCAGTCTCTCCCAAACTAGGACAGGCTCACGCAAGCCTGGCGGTCAAGAGACAGAAGAGTGCACTCGTCACTCTGACCCTCAAGCATCTGAGTTCAGCTGTCTGCTGAAACACAGTTCAGATAACTGCCAGGCACTATTGACCGACTGGGTGTCAGGTAGGCAGGTGAGACCCACCAACAGATTTGCTCAGCCTCATTTCTCCCAGCTACATGCATATCTACATGTACAGAGAATAAATGGGAGAGCAAACGATAAAGCAAGAGGGATGATGAGTAAATAGTTATGCTCTCAAAAGTCACATTTACATACCCTAGAAAGAATGGTGGAGTTGACCATTCTGGGGATTTGGTGCTCAAGAAATACCTAAGCCCTCTCACACCCACCTCCCAATCTTCTGTCTGCTTTTCACGGTGACAGCAATATGATAAACTGAGATGCTTATTTTTAAGATGTTGTAGATGCATTTTTATTACATCTTTCTCTCTTTTAGTATAGATGCCATGTGGCCGCAAGACAGTCTGACAGATCACAAGAACCCGGGTGTGACACGCTTCCATCCTCATAGCTGTTCTGCGGCTCTCCAGAGGCCTGTCTGTGTCACAGCAGGAGGCAGAGGAGGAGCCCACTATCCCACTTGCGTTGGTGGCCAACATCACCTTGGCAAGTCACAGAGAGTTTTATGGAAGAGGCTATACCCCTCTCCTGTCTGTGTGAGGCTGGCACCCCACTCATCTGTCTCACGTGCAGACCAGACAGCTTCCCTGAGCTCTAAGCTTGGGGTGATGAATTTGTCTGGACAGCTCCAGATGGCACGAGCAGGCAGCTAACTCATCTGCTTCTCCCTTCCTGCCAGCCCCAGGTCTCAGAGCTGACTGGCACGTCAGCCGCGCTCACCCCTGGGGACTGAGCTTCTTTCTGATGACTTCATCAAATGTCAGTCAGGAAGGAGTACCACAAAGGAACTGGAGGAGCCCAAGAAGAAAGAGCAAGCTGGAAGGTCTCTGTACTCATGCCAATTTCCCTGTCTCCCAGAACGTGTAACGATGGTAAAGATGCCTCGTATCCTTCCTGTCCACCTTGGGCAGCAAGTGCCAGGCTCTTATCAACAGGAGCTGTGAAGACATGTGCCCAGGTTCTCACTCTCTCATGCTGGACTGTACTCACGCAATAGCAGTGGAGAATGGGAGGAGCGTGAACTGGCACTTCCTGTGTAGAATACTGAAGCTCCTCAGCAGCCATGGCTACAGGTGCCTGACAACAGGTGTTTGTGTGCAAGTGTCTCATCCTCCCTTCCCAAAAAAGTCAGAAGGAGATAACCTTGGCCTTGATCTTGGGTCCAGAGCCTACTCAGCTCCCCTTACTCAGTGTATGAGTCCTCTGGGGCAAAGCTCCCAGGGTCCCCAAAGACAGAGAGACAGAAAATATAAGGGGAAAAGGATGGATAATTTCCTCTAAACGGGCATTTGTGGCATGGCTGTCTTATTACAGTAAAACCAATCATTTCATTATTACCTACGAGCAGGGACAAGCAGAATAAGTCAAGACCGATCGTGGATGCTCAGCGATTGACAGCCCTTGCTACCCCAAGATGTGCGCCCAGTGTACCCAGTGAGATGGAGGCTGTGATAGGGTGTTGGGGGTGGGGGTGGGGTGGCGCACAGAGCCCCTTACCTGCTGCACATCCTGCTGGAAGACGCACAGCTGCAGCCGCTGGTGAAGCCGCACTTTGCGGTGCTGCCAGATGCTCTCGAGCCGCCGCTGGTGGTGCAGCACCTCGTGCACCACGTCCAGCACCTGGTGTACCGCCTTGGAGTAGTTGGCTGTGGCCGTGAGGGACTCAGAGTTGCCAGGACTCAGGGGACGCTGCAGGACATCCAGCAGGGCTTTGCCGTCCTGGCTGACCTGCGGGGGAGGGGGGAGAAGGAGCGTTCAGGTCAAGAGCCCAGCCCGAGGGAGAGCAGAAGCAGGCAGGGTCAGAGACAGGCAAGGAACATCTGCCCGGGGTTTTCTGATGAGGCTTGATGCCCTCTGCCTCACGGGCTCATCACCACCAAGGAGTGTGCCGGCCACATGCTATGTCTACGGCCACACACTGTGTCTATAGCCACACACCATGTCATCTACAGGCCAGAGTAGAACAGAACATCCAGGCGAGAGGGAGAGAGATGCTGAGGGATGGCTACCCGGTTGTGTGTGAAATCCTCTCTCCCATCTTCAAGTACAGCTGACTGCACGTGGGCAGGGAGTCTGCCTTCTTCTTTCTTGACCTTTTCCCCAGTGTCCACAACAGGGCCTGCCACACCATAGATGCTCTCTGAGGATTCTGAGTGGCTCTCTGAGGATTCTGAGTGGCTCTCTGGCTACATCAACTGGCAGAGGTTCATGTCAGAAAGAAAGCCCCCTGGACCGCCACCCTAAATCTCTCCCTTTTCTTCCTCAGCTTTCTCTGCCTGTCCCCAAGCTTGTAGATGTATTAAGGATGCAGCGGTCCTCGGCACCCTTGTCTGTAAAGGGGGAATGATAAAGGTACTCACGTCACAGAGTGGTGGTGGGTATTAAACGGGTTAGCACATACAGAGTGCACGGGACGCAGCACACAGCATTGGCTACCATTTTCTTTTCTGTTCTTTAAATATTTTTCTGTTTATTTTATGTTTATGGATGCTCTATCTGCCTGTACACCTACATGCCAGAAGAAGGCACCAGATCTCAATATAGATGGTTATGAGCCACCATGTGGTTGCTGGGACTTGAACACAGGACCTCTGGAAGAGCAGCCAAGTGCTTTTAACCGCTGAGCCATCTCTCTACAGAAGTAGCCTGCTTAAGACTGATGAAAGACTTTTCTCTAAATAAAAATGGAATAACCCCACCTCCCCAATTTCTTTCTTTGATCATTACTGGTTCTTTTACCTCCTTCTATGTAACTGCTTTGCAGGGTAGGGTAAGGGCCTTAAGACTGTAGACACACCACTCATGTTCTCTCCAACTTCACCCTCAGTACTGGTGGCGGTGGGCTTGCACCCCCGTCATTCCTGTCCCTGGACCCGTGCCACAATCAGAGGCATTGCTCATTCGAAAAAGTGGCATGGTAGGATCAACGACACTGGCCCTGCGGTCCCTGGCAGAGCTCCCCCTGAATATGTGCCCCTCCCTCTTGAAACAGCAGATACTGGAAAACTGATGAATGTGACAGTTGACTAGAATCAACGTTGAAGCAGGTGTGGTGTTGAAATGGCCTTCTTCTCCTACTGGAAAGGTAGAATGAGGGAGGTGTGTCTCCCTAGCCTCTAAATGATGAGCCAGGAGCTGTTCCCAGCCTTGGAACTTCCCCTTTCTTTTCCTCAGTCTTATGTGGAACTCTGGGACACGGAAGCAGCTATGCGCTTCTTATGAGTGTCAAAAACTGTTGGGGTAAAAGAAGTGATGTCGTAGAGTTAGGCTAAAGGCGAAAGAGGAAAGCATCATCATCCAGTGGCCCTGCCATCCCTACGTCCTCATTTATTGTTAAGGGATGTGCAACTCATAGATACGGCAGACACGACACCCTCCAGAGATGTGAAGAGATGACATCCTAAGCCTAAGGCCAGGACAGTTCTCCATGGGGAACTCTGAACAAATACTGTATCTTGATACTATGCTCAGGGCTGGGTGGTGAAGACAGTGGGCCAAGTCCTAGAGCTCCCAGGTCAAGGTTCCTAAGGATCCGAAAGAAGAAAACTTCCTTTTCTTACCGTCCAACCAAGATTATTCCATTATTCCACATGCTACATCCTAGAACCCTCATCCGACACACGTAGACCCTGTGGTTGTCCCTTTGGCTCTTACCTCTGTGTAGGCCTGGGTCACCTGCTCATACAAGGACTGGTGGTGGTGGATTGCCAGCTCCAGGTCCTGCATCTCAGACGGAAGGCCGCCTTCGCTGCACATCTTGCACCAGGCCTCCACTCCTGACAGAAACTGGAAAGAGATGCCAGGCGGGTGAGCGTGGGACACGGGGCGGAGGGTGAGAAAGTTAAACAGTAGGGAGGGCCAGACACCTTGGGAACAATGCCGAGAAGTGTCCGTGTTTCAGGGACACCTTCAGGAGGCTGGCCTAACCCCTACTAAAATGTTCTGCCAGAGAGACATTTGGAAGGTCTAGTTTCTACAAAGAACGGGGCAGGGCCAGTCATCTGGGATGTTCAATAGGCTCTGTCCTCCAACGTCTCCAAAGCGCAGGCCACCACACAGCCCATAGAAAACGAGCACTCCCTACACATTCGGGCATATGAGAGGGGCTGAATGAAACGCAGTGAGAGTTTGCTGGCTTGTGCCGCCTATGTACACGGGATTACGGGGACAAGCACAGGACACCCCAAGGATATCACTAGCAGCCTGTGGGGCCTTGCAGAGACTCCTATAAGGTATACAGGTTAAGATTCAACAGGACAGACTGTTGAGCCCTGTCCCTGAGGTATAGTAGGGAAGGCCATGCTGCTTCTTTGGTGGCATCAGCTCCTGGGATGTGATGTATAGACAGACCTTAGCGGACATCAAATCATTCAAAAATTAAAATTAACAACTGTGGAAAATGATGGGTCCCCTTGCATAAAGGGTGAGCTTTCTAAAAACCCCTCTGATTTATTGGGTGGAAAAATTACACCTTTAAAATGGAAATAATTCTTCACCCAACAGTCTGGAATGGTACTGTCTGTGAGTCGATCGCCTGGATGCACAGCTCCATTTAAATTAATTGCCTAAATACCTTCTTATCTCATTACCTAGAACAGCCCATAGGGGGACAATAAAGAGCCGCCTAAATAAACGCTTAAAAAATGGTCTTGAATTTGTTCTGTTTTTTTTTCTTCCCAGCTACAGAGACACACGGTTTATGAGTTTCCCTGAAGGACTGGTAATACCTGAGGAGCCTGCACTAAAATAGATCCAAATAAACTTGTTTCGGAGCCAAACCAATCCAAGTCAGAAAACAAACCACTTTAGCCTTTCTAGTTCCTTTCAGTCTGGCTCCGTGTTTTCTTCTGTAAATATGTGACTTGCTCATCCTGGTGCCTGTCAGTTCTTAGCCCCTGGCCTGTTGGCTGCTACTCTCAGTTTTACACTCTGTATGTCTTGAGGTTTCTCTTGGCAGTTGTGGAAGACTGCCAGGTACTATCCAGTGTCAGGTAGGACATGCTGGGAAGCTTCCTGCTGGGTTATTGCTCCACCTGTAGGGAACTTCACAGAGAAACCTGGGAGCAGCTTGGCATTCTTGTGCCACATGGGGATGGAGGGATTTCCAGGTTTCTCTCACAGAAGTCCTGTAGCAGGTCCCACATGGCGGTCAGCCTAAAGCAAGGAAGCCGGAGACAGAGGGAAGGACCGAGTCTTCCTTTCGAAGTAGATAAATCCGGAATAAAGTGAGCAAATGATAGAGCTGAGGAGAGAACAGTCTGGACATCAATGTTCTAGGGATCCTATAAGGGAGCCAGGCCGTACTTAGAACAAAGAAAAGATGTGCTGAGGCACCTCTCATGTAGGGCCATGCCTTGATTCATAGCAAGCATTCATTGCAGAGTGCAGGACAGCTACAGATGGAAATAAACACAGCTTGAAAAAAATAAAAAATAAAAGGATGCTGGGTCAGTGTGTGTGGCAAATGCCCATGGTAGTAATGCCTCCCAGTTGTAAGCACATCAGACAGCCTGCATGGCCCATCTATCGAAGTCCGTCTCCTCCCAACATCCCGGGAGACTGATGATTAGGCTCAAACTGGAGAAGAGGACAGGGGCTCGGAATGTCTGAAGGCTAACAGGGAGGGGTCTGAGGACAGAGCCCTCATGTCTGGCCTCAACGTCAAGACTGCATCAAGGATCCCATGTTAGACTGGTTGGAGGGAGGGATTTAAGATATGACCATGTGTCTGAAACTCCTCGACCTGGGAGTTACCTAAACAGAACACCTCGGAAGAAATGCAGAAAACCATAGGCAGTTAATGTTCAAGCCAGAGGCTTCTGGCTTGAAGCTTCAGCAGCCCAGAGATGGTATGCTTTTAGCAGTGGGTGCGAGAAAGTGTTTTAACAATCAGTCCATACACATAAGCACATTATAAATTTTATTGATATAAAGGCTATGCCACCTCCGGTGTAACTTATACAAGTGCCGTGTGTTGCGCTTTCATGTAGCCAATCCACTCTCATGGGTGCCTCTGATAAACTCTTGTACCCACAGTCAATCTACGGTTGGTAAGAAGTGACAAGCTGGACAAGTGGGTCCAGCAAAGCACTGTGATATTTTTGCTTAAATTAAGAAATAAGACAAAGCTTGCCCCTCAGGGATGTGAGAATGAATACTGGAAGATTATTCCTAGATTTTACGTGCAGCAGTTACGGACAAGATGCATTTTTAAGTGTATTTTAAAACATAGATATTTCCATTTGCTTACGGTTCTACAGTAGACCATCAAGTCCTTATTTGCAGCATTTGATGGCTTCCATGGTGTGAAATTCCTACATTTTAACGTTTTAGCCTACCAACGTGATATCACTGAATGGGAAGTAAGAAGCGACGGCCAGGAGTATAGAACTCTGTAGTATTTCCATCATAGAAAATGTAAAAATATCTCCAAGAACATAGAGTGTAATAAGATATGGTAACCAGGAGGTGATGAGTTTAACATGCATCAATGCTGAACAATTAACACAAAATTTCTGAAAAAAAAAATTAACAACTAATTTTCCAGAAGCTGGTTAAAACCAGGACCTGACAGGTTCTCAGTTCATGTGCCTGGAGTTTCAGTGTTCCTCTTTGTAAAATGGGCTCAAATAGCTATTGCATGTAGTAAGAGTGACCATTATGTCCACTCACTGCATTATTACTAACTTATTATTATCCACAGCAAATACCTAACAAATGTTTCATGTAAAATTACTTTACTCTCAGCACTCAGCCCTTTTGTCTCTGTTCAGAGCACACACACACACACACACACACACACCACTTGCAAGCAGAATACAGTCTTTTAAGTCCTCTCCTGTTTATGCAAAAAGTAAAGCCATAAGTTACCAATGTTCCTTGTATACATAGGGCAGACCGAGGTTTACTGCCAAAGCTATGCAGTGGGCTCTTAGGGTTCCCTGTGGATACCATGGATGTGTGTTTTCCTACCCTGCCATGTCCTGGTGCCCTGGTCCTACATGCCTCCCACTGTCACCACCCGCCACAGAGACTCCGGGTCTTACCTGCTCTGCCTTCTGGTGGAACACAGCAGACATGGCCAGGATGGTGCTGCGTTCGTCCAGGGCCGCAGCGAAGCTCTTCCACTCCTGGTCTAGTTGCGTGGAGATCTGCTTGATTTGCTGGGAGGCGTAATGGCCGGCCTCTGAGAGGCGGGAAGCGACAGACATGATGCGGTTGATGTTGACATAGGCGTTCTAGGAGGCAAAGCAGAGGAAACACTTAGAGGGACAGACTGAGAAGGTAGCCCATCCATTGGGCATTGCTGGGAGAAGGGTATACGGAGAAGGAGACCACCGGGAACCGAAAGCCCGAGAGAGGCCGGGATAGGCCTCTGTATCTGTAATAGTCCCAAGGGAAGTCCTTACAGAGCTGAGACATTTCAACCTGAGAACCAGCCCAGACTGTAACACGCATGCGAGCAGTCAGTCTGTGTGCACTCCTATGGAATCATCAGGTCAATGAAGCTGCTCTCAATGGAGTGGAGTACCCTTTGGAAGCGGTGGACCATGCATGGTACAAGCTGAAGGAAGCAGAGACATCTCTCTTACTCTGGAGAGAGCCGTACGCAAGACATAACTGTCCCCTACAACATGGCAGAAGGGGTAAAGACAGACGGTAATTAAACAGCTTCCCATCACCAGCCAAAAAGTCCTTCCCACCCCCTGTCTTTCTCATTCTCTGCCAAAAGACCTGAGGCATGAGCCAGTAGCCAGGATGTTCTTTGGAGGCCACAATATTATTTCCACCCCCAAAAGTAAGATCCTTCTTCTCCCCGTGTGACTGGGGAACATTTCCCTAGTGATTCTGAAAGGCGCCAATAGGTGCCCCTCAGTACACCCACAGGAACTTCCCTGACCCGCTCTTCCTTTTCACGCTGTGTTTTGTTTACATCCATTACCGTTTTTTGCTTGCCTAGTAAAAACCTCACGAACTTGTGTGTTGTTTCCCACAAGGCCGGCAAAAAGCTCTCCAGGAAGGAACAAGACCGAAGAGAAAGCCCACCATCCCGGCGCAGCGGTGACTCTGATTATTTTTTAACTGCTTCCCCCTATTAATTTGTCTATCAAAGCAGCCGTGTAATGTGGCATCCTTGGGGAGGCCCTCGGCACACAAGATGCCCGGAGGAAGGAGCCAGGTGATTCGCACTCTCCCTCTTCGCTACAAATCTTCTCAGATGATGATAGATATTCTTCCAGGAACACGGGGCAGCATTTTCCCTGGGCTCCGTGAGCCGTGCTGTAGTTCATTAACACTCGGGGAGGCTTAATGGAAGCTCCCTTGTTTTCCCTCCACCGTCCCCATTCATCTCAGCTGTCCTCAGCCTCCACACACTCCATCCTAAACCTGGGCCACGTTGATAAGGTTTCTCTTCATTGAAAAGGTCTCTGTGGAAGTTTAAAAGGTTAAGTGAGGTACGGTGAGCACAGATCCATTCTGGTGTTTAATGCGCCCCCCCCCCCCCCCCCCGTGCACCATCTCTGTTTTTAGCATGGCATGAGCCCTTCCTTCCACACATAGTGCATTTCCTTAAGAGGGCAAGAATGGCGATGTAAACAACCACTCTTTCAGGACCAGGGATCATTACTGGCACTGTTTTCTGAGTTGGAACACAAATTCACTGAAAAACTAAACTATTTATAATAGAACTTCCAGAAAAAGCAACAACAATGCACTTTGAAATAGAAGAGGGAAAGAAGAAGAAAAGGAGGTGCCAGATTTAATAGTTTTTCTCTCCTAGGGGATAACAATGAAGTCCTCCCAAATTTCTTGCTTCTGTCGTTGTTTTTTTATATGGGTTCATCATCACAAGACAGACCTTGGGTGAGATTTTGGGGGAAATACTTGGCTTGCGTTCTCTCCCAGGAAGGAGAGTGAGAAAAAGAGTCGTGAGTGGGATGGATAAAGGGCGTATTTATCAATGGGTCGGCGCTATGAGCAGCTGGGAGCTGGGTGCTGTCTCCCTGGAGACCTTTGAAGAAACTATAAAATGCACCTCCTAGTGATCCTGCTGGCAGGTGTAGGCTCTGAGCTCTCGGCACACTAAGCCCCAAAGCTCAGTGGTTAAAGGTCCCTCTTAGAGTAACTCTGGCATTTGCAACCTGACCTCCCACAGGCCAACTATAGTCCAGAGAGGAGCTACTGTCTGGACCGCAATCATCTGCAATTCATGCTCAGGGTACCTGTGGGGAAGTAGACGGAACACTGACAATGCTCCACAGAGCTATCCCCCCGACCGGGTTCCCATCCCTGAAGGTTCCTCTCCTCCTATTTACATAGATCTCTCCACAGTACTCCATTTTCCTGGGCTGGAGGAAAGCCTGGCACTCGGCTTTGGCCATGCAGGGTACAGGAAAAGCTGGAAGAATGAGACATTCACCACCTTTGCCACCTCGTGTGTTTCCATTCTCCTCCCACCCAGGGAACACAGAGAACAAACTTTCTAGCTAGTGCAGATGTCCCACTGTGGCCACCTCAGGAGACTGTTAGCAGCTTGTCACTCGCTCAAATATTTATAGAGAGTGGGGCAGGCTCTGTGTTAGGGGGCACAAGAGATCAAAGAGTGGGACACAATTCCTGCCCGCCTATTCTACAGCTCAGGGGTCACCATGTAAGACAAATCTTCAAATGGCTATGGTTTAAAGCAAAATTAAATCTCCGTTCCCACAGTAGTGGTTCTCAACCCTTCCCGGTGTCAAATGACCCTTTCACAGGGGCCTAAGACCATCAGAAAACACAGATATTAACATAATAATTCATAACAGTGGCAAGATTACAGTTAGGAAGTAGCAATGAAATAACTGTGTGGTTGAGAGTCACCACGCATTTCTTCCCTGTAATGAACTCCAGGGTACCCAGGCAAGTTACACTGCCAAGTTCATCACGCTCTTCATATTCTTAACCTAGAGCCAGAGGGAAACAGGCAGGTTCTAAAACGACTCCAGTACAAAGACAGCCACAAACCGGATGTGAAAGGAGGAGTGTGTGTGTGTGTGGGGGCTAGTTCCAAAACTGACAAAGAAAGAGGGAGACTATTTATAGCCTTAGTGAGTAAATAAAGAGGTTCATTAGAAATAAATGGCATTTCTGAGGCTGTGGTCAGTCCTTTGTGTGCTTCTGTCTCCTTTAAAGAACATTTGAGAGTCATGTCCATCCTTGGGACACAGCCAGCAAGAAAGGAGATCATGGCTCATTTAGCCTTTGGTCTGCTGTAGCTGTCCCCGCCACTCTCTTCCCTCTGCCTGGCTCTCTCATTATTTTTTCTTGACATCTCAAATGCATGTGCACAGCTGTCTATCTGTCAGGGCATCACTGTCACTGGGACAAACAGAATTACATATGAGTTCTGCTTCCAGCAACGACACTCCCTTAAGATGTCATGATGCCTCGGTGCCTCAGTTTCCTTACTTGCAAAATAAGGGAGTTAAAGTTAAATAAGTCAAGTGAACTTAGATCTCTCATCCCTGGGTGAGCAGTGCCTAGGAGGCAGGAACAGCGCTGCCTACCCAAGAAGTACATGGCTCAGCCTTGCTGTCCACGGGCCATATCCTGGGTCTTCACTGCCTTGCCTTATGAACCTCAAGTCTGGAGCCAGATCTCCTGAGTTCTTCATGTTCTACATGGCCAATGTCCCTGACCTCTTTACACCCTCTCTCCACCTTAGACCCTCTCCCCCAGCAGAGCTTTTCACACAAACCAGAAGATATAAACAACTTGTCTGATAGCTGGCTTGAGGGATGTCTTTGTGCACATACTGATCTCAAACTCATGATGTAGCAGAAGCTGACACCAAACTCTTGATCCTCCTGCTTCTACCCACTAAGTGCTAGGACTATAGGCTGTGGTAACCATGCCCAGCTGGTGAGTATCTTCTAACATCCTTCAGAATGGATTTATTAAATTCTCCATATACACTTAGCACTACTATTAGTATAATTATCATGGTTGGCATCACTTTTAAAAGTGTGGTGTAATGTGAGCTACAACTACAATCTATTCCACAGAATGCAGTCGAGTTGCCTCATGGTCTGTTGTATCATCTATCATCCTCTGTCATCATTTGGTCACCAGAAGGAAAAATAAGTCCGGAATAATCTTGCTGACTTGCAAGCCTTCTCTATTGGCACCCCCTTCCCTTTTGCTACCTATGGAATTCTCCATTTGTTTCATTCTCAACGCCATTAATCGGAGATTACAGGGTGGACAGCTCCTTCTCCTGTAGCTTTGTCATCTGCTGTGACCACTGAAATCAACAGAGCAGCCATTTTCCTAAGAACTACTTGGCAGAAACTTGAGCTTTCAGCCCTACAGAAAAGGCTCTCGCTTTGAACTTTGCCCTTGCCTTACCTAAAGTGGCTGTGAAAACATGCAAAGATGCTTACTGACAAAGATCCTGAGAGCTGAATTGTGTTCGTTTTGTGGTAGACTCTGAGGAGACACCAGTTCTAGTGGAAACAAGCTATGATTTTCATCACCTTCAGCTCCGTGTCAGTGGCTGGTTGCTTGAGATCATTGCCAGGAGTGTGCCTCCTTTGAATCCCATTCACTTCTCTTCTGAAAACTGGGACAAACGTCATACCCCTGTGGCCACAGCCCCCACTCTGATCAGATACTGTGTGTTACCTGAAGTAACACACAGTCAGTTGCCTGATAACCATTAATGTGATGGATGGCATTATCCTTTCCCTCATCCAGTTTCACCAGGCTGGCATTAACCCCAACCTGGACAACCAAATCAAAGTATCAGTAAAAAGCGCAATAAAAAGTATGTCAGCCACCCCAACAAACTGTCAGAATGCAAGCCTGTTTTACAGAGAGGACAGCACCAGAGAATCCAGACCCTGCAAATAATACCGTCTAAGCTACGTTCTTCTGATGCAGTGCCCTTCCATTCCTTAAGTTGGAAAAACGGATGACCCGGAGTCTTGAACCAGACTTCTTGAGACAGCTCCATTGATTGGCATGTGCTTACCACATCCAGAGCACCCATAGTTAGACTGTTTTGTCCTCTCCAAAGGGACACATCTGAGCACTATGAGCCGGAGAAGTTCTGTACCAGCTACGCATGTTGGTAGGTAGTTCCTGCTAATTTTGTTAGGCCTATAAAGGCTGGTTTAAAATATATTCCTAATTAGAGAACATATGCATTAATTATCAGGGATAACTGTGTTATCCCCCTTCTTAACATCACCTCTGTCTGGGTTATAGAGCCAGCAGAATTTATGCGCAGTCTCCTATTTTCATCCAGCTCATTCTTTTGTTATTCGGTGCTGGGGAGCGAACACAAAGTTCTGTATAGATTAGCCAAGTGCTTGAGCAACTGAGCCACGCTCCAGCCCCCATTGTCACTGAGGAGTGAAAGCTGTTTGAGATTTCTTTCTTCTCCATTCTGAACACGCTGGGATGTTTTGAATTTTAACAGATTTAGTATTTTTAATTGAAGCTAAGTTTATTTAATTATTTAAGTTATTAAATAGATCTGGCCAGGCTGTGCATAGTCAACATTAAAACTTCTCATATTTTCCCCATCTTTCTGAGTTTAGTAAGCCTTTTCTTTTTTAAAGTGGAGTCGGCTTGCAAACGGTCAAACAGGCGTGTTTAAACGACTATTCCTCTAAGGAGTATAAAGATTTTCAGAAGACAAGCTCATGTAGCAATATCCTTTCATACTTAGAAAATAAAAACAGAACGGACACAGGTCTTGACTTCACTTCTTGACTTCACCTAGTTGATTTTTAATGTTCACTGAATCAGTTGAGTGGCGTGTTTAAAGTCACAAAGAGACCAAAGGAGACAGAACCATCTCCCACTCTGCTAACCCCCCTTTTTTATTGCTACTTTTTTTCTTGTGTCCTGCGACTTATATTTTTATTTTGTCACACTCAAAGATTGCTATGAAGGGTTTTTTTGGAGATCCTCTCATACGACTTTCAGTGGCTTTGGAAATCATGTCCGGTATCAGTAAAACAATAGAGATTGTACCAAAGCGATGAGGCTCTACCAAACAAACCAAGGCTGCCTGAGAAGTCAGCCAACCTTCCCTCTCTCTCCAGTCTAACAAGATCATAGGTATCATTTATATCTTTGCAATCCCAAGCCCGCTTTGGGTCCTGGAGCTGCTAAAGCAGCAGCTTATGATTAATTAGTTTAACATTACCATGTAAACCTGCTGATCCCACCTCAAAGCATATGGGCACCGGGCCGGTAACATCTGGAGTCAGAACTGATGGTGTTGGAAGCTACAGTGCAGCAGCCAAGGGAGGAAATGAGCTCTAAGCGGAACCTCCTACCCTGTCCCCTCACAAACCACCACATGCCCACTAGGGGGCAAATAGGGAAGCTAATGGATGATGATCTGGTCTGGTTAGGCCAAACAGTAGGTCAGTCCAGGTGGAAGCCATCTGTCACTGCTAGCTACAGAGAGGAAAGATGAGGGACGGCCCAGTGCTCAGCAAAGATAAGATTGGCCCACAGATCCTTTAGTCCCGCTGGCCTGGCTTGTTGTAGAGATGTTTCCTCCAGCAATTGCTTCACAAACCATTAAACAGCCATGAAAACAATCGCCTGGCCATATGTCAAAGGGCCACAGAAACCCACAGCAGGTTGAAGGAAAAGAGAAACGCCCTTCTGCTTTTTCTTGGCACCGAGAGAAGCCTTCATGGAGGTAGGTGTGTATGTGTGTGTATGTGTGTGTGTGTGTGTGTGTCACTCGTGTGTCTTGATGGATAGATAGACACCACTGCAAGATTAAAAAAGGTAGATACAGCTGGTGTTAGATTCAAGGACACCGGCAGAGAAAGCGATTAAGAACACCACCACCCTTCAGGTAATTTTTAGGCTGTCTTTCATGTTGAACCCAGAAGCTGAAACTTCAGGTAAACACATTCATCAGCATTCTGTTTATCCCTTGGCCTTCCTGTACAGGGTCTGGCTAGAGTGTGGTCTGTGGCCGCAAAAATAGCAGTAGCCGAGGGCTACCTTCCGCAGCAAGTCATCACTTTTTAACACATTGTCTCAGGTGCCAGGTATGCACTTGAATGCTTGAGAAGTTCCACAGACGGGAACTCTGAGAGGCTGTCCCAAGCCAAAGTTATTCCTTACAGCATTTCTGACCTGACAGCAAGAATAGGTGGACGTTTGCCAAGCATAACACCATATTAAGTGTTGTGTCTAAAAGCAATACCAAGACCACATTTTACCCTTGCAACATTTCCAGCAAAGGCACGGCCCTTATCCTCAGGGTACAGAGGAGGTGCTGTGAATGCCCTGCCTAAGGCTACATGAGCAAGGAAGCAGAGAGCTGCAGCTGGCACCCAGTGTCCTTCCTTGCTTTCGCCATGATATTTTTTACTTTGCCCTGAATGTGAAAGAATCAGGCTGGCTATGGTGAACATGGTAAAGCGATATTTCTTCCAAAGGTTACGTCTCAAGGAAACGGGGCCTCTGGAGAGAGAATGAAACGCCTCTATCTTTGAAGCCTTTCTGTTATACTCTTGACTTGCTCAGGAATTTGAAGATTAGTCCCTTTCTAGAACGGGCAGAGAGGTCTAGCAGGTGGATTTCTTCCAGCCTCTCCCTTCTTGAAGCGATACTATCTATTAGCAAACCCAAGGCTACAGAGGAACAGAAATCTGTCTATATAGAACACAAGAAGTCCATGATTTCAAGGTCCCTTTAGTTGATAGCTTGCTTTGTTATTCAAATCTTAACTGTGTCACTTATGTATTTATTATCTGTCCCTCCCTCCATCCATCCATCAGGCAGGGCACAAAGAGAAACCAAGATGCAAAATTCTTACGCCCATGGGTCTTTCACGTCCTTAGGACACATCAAAGAATAAGCTGATGAGGATCTACTGGGCATGTATTTCAGTCATGTAAAACACACTGCGAAAAGAATAGAGCATAAGGGTTTGAGAAGTGCTACAAAAGACAGAAAGCCAGGGCAGGCTTTTCAAGCAGCAGTATCTGGGCTTGTCTCTAGAGGGAGTAAGAGAAGGAAGCATGTGGCCATCTGGAGAGACTCCTGGTAGAGCAAGCAGCAGAGCAAAGATCATCAGTCAGGAAACAGCAGGGAACCAGGGTAGCTAGGGCAGAGAAGCAGGTGGTAGAGGCTGAGATGCAGAAACTGATGCTGGCTTAGAGCAGGGTGACAAGAGGCCAGACTCTGGTGATCATTTGAGACAAGAGGCAAAAGGCTCTGCTAAAGGAAATCTTTTTTATTCTCCCTTATTCCCAGCTGTGTCATCAACTCTGACTTTTACCTTTTACTATTACCCTCCCATCAGTCCACTTGGCCCTGACCTCTCACTCCTTGCAAGTATCTGATCTGCAAATGTTTCACTTGCATGCCTTTGATCAGTCTCTGTCCACCACTTGGTCCCTGGCTGGTGTTGTCCGTGGCTAGGCTGGCACATGACACTGACACTTCCCACACGTGTCCTGCTTTGCAGGTTAAGGCCTTCAGTGAACATTATCTCATCTGACACGCCAGTTTTCACGGACCATTTCATGCCCTTCGTTCAACTCCAGGAGACCACAAAGAAGAGGCATGTGTCAGCGCTGGCTGAATTTTACACAAATTAACCTCCTGCCACCCGCAGACCTGGAAGCGAACGGGCAGCCCCCGTAGATCAGAACGTGTAAAAATGCACGTGAGCTGAGGGAGGCTTGGGGGAAAACACACAGAATACCGTACAGACAGCCTAGGGCAAAAACCATCAAGCCAGGCAGTCCTCAGAGAACAATGGATGGCAGTGGGAACAGAGGGGGCAGAGCTTGAGCAGAGAACCAGTCATACGGCAGAGGGTACAGCAATCTAGGACCAAGGGGAGGTGCCAATCAAGACAGAAGACTGAGTCAGGCTAGTGCCAAGTCAGAGGTTAAGCTGTTATCCAAGCCCTTGAGCTTTTCGGAATTGCCCTGAGCCAACGGCTGAGCAGTCAGTGTGCGAGCCAGTGTAGGGCCCTGGAGTGATGTTCAGATGCTCTTCCCCAGCCCAAGGCCTCCTGTGCTTCCCATCCAAAAGGGGCTGACTTCGGACCATTGTACAAAGGCAAAAGGGTATCAGAAGCATCAGTGGGGAGCGACAAGGAAAGGATAAATATGGGCAGGTGTTTGACACTGGGTGTGTGTGGGGGTTCTCTGCTCTCCAACAAACTCCACAAGGTAACAGTAATTAGCTGTAGAGAACTACTCAGGGCTAAAGCCAGTGGACATAATTTCTTCACATCAGACGGGCAATTCTCGAATTGATTTGCAATCTTGTACAGACTTCCTAGGATCCACGCTGCACAGTTAAAAATCTAGGGTGGACAGGAAGAGTAGAGACCTGCTGCCTTCTATGCAGGCCTCCACCGCCCCAGAGCTGAGTTCTGAGCATGCTCTCTCTGTTCTGTGCTTCTCCCTGGCCTGGTTAAATGCTGATAATGGAGCCAAGGACAAAGGTCACAAACAGGTCAGGAGCTGGTTAGAAAATAAAACCAATTCCTCCTACTGAGTGGGCCAGGAAGGGAAATTCCACCCACAAGGCTGTTTGTAGAGATACAAACATCACATCCTGTTGAACTTGACTGGTAAGAATGGGCTGCCTGGCACCACATTCGGTAGTTTGCAATCCAGGTTCTCCGGCAGGCCTGCCTAAGGAAGCCAGGTGTAATCCCATGAAAAGCAGCAAGGAGCAGGTATTACTCTTGATGGATGCTTTGCCATCCTTGTCTGTTTAATCCCTGTGCATCTTTGAATCTCAAGTGTCGCTCCTGTAGAAAGCACACATTTAGATCTTGGCTTTTCAGAAACCTGACAATCTGCGCCTTTGTTTGATTCTTTCACCCTCAATGCAGTTATTTTTGGGTGTGTATGTTGTCTGAGTATACGTGCACATGTGCATGCCAGCGCATAAGCACGTGTATGTGCCAAAGATGTCTTCCTCAGTTTCTCTCCACTGTATTGTTTGAGGTAGAGTCTCTCACTTACCCTAGAGATCACCAATTTAGCTAGACCAGCGAGTCAGGGAGTTCCAGCAATGCACCTGTCTACGCCTTCTCGGTGCTGGAATTACCTGTGCTCACTAAAATGCCCAGCTTTTTACATGGTGCTGAAGATCCAAACCTTGATCTTCATCTTAGCCCAGCAAGCTATACTGAGTCACCTCACCAGCTCCTAATGTCACTACTGACATAGCTGAGCTTACATTTGCCATTTCACTATTCTCTAGATGTCACACATTTCTTCCTACATCTCTATTCCTCTGCACTAATAGAATATTTTCTAATGTAGCATTTTAATATCTTTACTGATTGATTTTTCACTATTTTTAACTTATGCTCCTAATTACCTAAGAAGATACCTTATCAGAATCATCTTCTGATATATACTATTTAATTCAGCGAACATAAAAATTTTTCTCCTGGAGAGAGCTTTATTCCCTTTCCCTACGTATTGTTCCTGTATATATTACATTCATAAATGCTTCAAACCCAACACCAGATTGCCATAATTATCACTTTTTGTAATTGCATGTCTACTGACACTGAGATAGAAGAGAAAAGCTAATATATGTTATAGCTTGTGTTATATTAGCATCTTTACTTATCAATTCTGCATGTTTTCATTTGTTCCTGTGGATTTCAGTTACTACCTGGAAATGTTTCATTTGGTTTTCTGTTGGCAATGCAGATCTTTAGCCACATAGCTCCTTAGTGTGGTTACTTGTAAATTTATCACATTTCTATGTTATAGGTCCAACATTACATATACATTTTATTTTATACAATTGCTTTTAAAATCAGGTAAGAGAAGGAAGGAGAGGAAATATGTTCACACCTTGTCCTTTATAGTTAGATAATCAACTTTTACAAGTACTGTCCATTATGGAAAACTCAAATTATTTTATGGGATCACTTGTTTTTAGCATAAAGAATTCCCTTGTGATTTTTATTTCCCCATTTTTTTTTTTTTTCAGGTAAACCATCAGGTCTAAAGTTTAATCTAAATCTCCAATCCTTGCCTTTTACAAGATTCTCCCAAGGGCACTTTAAAAAGCTCTATTACCTTAAATGTCTATAATCTCTGTTGTAGATGAAGTCAGTTCCTTTGGGGAAAGATTTGGGACTTGGTTTTGAATCATAAGTTTCTACGCACAGTCAGGTCTCTGCGCCATTCATGGCTCTAGGGCGGTGGCGGAGGCAGGGGTGGGCTTTGCTTGGTGGCACTCCACTTTAGGAGCTAACTTCTCTTCTGGGAATGGGGTGAGTGACCTCACGCCTTCATGGCCTGTCTCTCCCAGCAAGGGGAGCTGTCGCTGGCGATGGCTGCTTTGTGGGTTCCTTACTCTCTTCTACCCCTTTCCACCCTTATCTCATCCTCCAACACTCCAATGCTAGGTAGGAGAAAAAGAAAAAAAGAGGGGAGAGGAGGTGTTGTTATCAGTAGATTACTCCCAGATGACTAGGAAGTTTTTCCTACTTCTGGCTTCAAGTTCCTTGGAGCAAGTTCCTGATCTTCACAGGATATTTAATTTCTTTTCATCTCTTTGCATATAACCACTTGACAAACTGCAACAACAACAACCAGCAACCAGCAGCAGCCACCTTTCAGGGCTCGAGCATTTACATAGCCTCTCAAGGGTCCCCAGAATCCCAAATGCTACCCATTTGCTGAAACTATCCACAGCTGGCAAAATCATGCCCCTGCTAGAGCATGAGGTAAATCCCTGTCAACTGCTGCGAACAATCTGCAGCAACCCCATATCCCACACCTGGGATTAAAACAAAAACATATTCCCATAACAGGGAGCCCCTAATAGTCTCACAGCATTGCCCCCATGGCACAGCTGCTGTTTCCTGAGTGAAGGCTTTGAAGAAGAATAGCTTTACACCTGTAGGCCATACTCTCCCATAACCAAACCTCAGTCAGGTGGCTTGGGGAAGGCCAAGAAATTAGAAATGTCCTACCTGGGAAGACAGTCCTTCATCCAGGAACTGCAGGTAAGAGGGCCTGCAATCCTAGGTGCAAGCAGTATGGAATGGTTTTCATCATACTGAACTGGGCCGGCAGAGGAGAGAAGAGACCTTGATTCAAATACCATGGATGCTATTCTTACCCGGTTTTTGTATTTTCTGTTTATTTTGTTTTTTTTTTTTTTTGTATTTATTTTTTTTTATGAATTTTAGATTATTTCCAGAGACTCTAACTACCATTTTAAAATAATTTTCTTTAGTTTCGACAGGACTAGGTTCACAGAGTTCCTCGAGTCATCACACGGGAAGCCTTTTGGGGCTTGAATTGTTTTTTTTTTTTTTTAGGAGTAGATATTTTATACATGTAAGTTACAGAACAAGAGTTTTCTCATTGTGATATGAATATAAATTATTTGGGGAACCTGTAAAAAAATTCCCAGGACCCACTCCCAGAGATTATGATTTTCCAGAGCAGGAAGAAGAGGAAGAGGAGAAGAAAATAAATATGCATTTTTACCCAGATCGCTACATGATTGTAATTTCTAAAAATGCTTACAACATTTGCCCCTTTCCCTTTTCATCCTGCTCTTCCTTTTCCTCCTCTAGGACTACAAAGGTGGGGGCTTGCTAGTCACACTTACACTAATGTGTAAATACGTGCTCATGTGTATGCAGACATGTGTATGCATGTGTGTGTGTCTGCATGTGTTTCCACCCACATCTGCAAGTTCTGCCACCGTGGGAAGTGCAGTAGCATTCTGATCTGAGGCCTCCGCGAATCATAAATGACAGGGCGCTGCACAGCAATCTGTCTGGGTGCAGAGAGGATGTCACCTGCCTAGACTCTTTCTCTCTCTTGCAGCAGATTCAGAATGGCTTTCCCTCGGGGTTGTCATTTGTAACTTTCTCTCAAAACAGAGAGACCACCGTTTTGCAAGTGACTTGATTTACATACCACCAAGTGCAATGTTCGCCTCTGCTGAGTGAATGAATAGGGTTGAAGTTGCTGTAGGACACATGACCACAGAAAGGCTTCCCCCTGCTCAGATGTACAGCCCTCCTAGCCATCTTAACAACAGAAAATGAATACCGTTTCATATTCTACAACTCCAGACAGGAGCCAATGGCAACTCATTTCTTCTCAAAGAACTAGCTAGTTAAAAGTGTAAGTAAGGCTGTGTTAGGTTTACACATGCTCCTGTGAGGGCCTGTCTTAGGAAAAACCTTACATGGAAGGCTACATGATTGTTCTATGTAGACCAGGCCCTGACTTAGTCCAGCTGCCCTTGGTCCCAGCAGAGAAGGTCACACTTAGGGGATGGAGAATCCACCAACAGAAGGCAAAATTAAGAAAGAGAAAGGCTGCAGAGAGCTCAGGCGACCTGGCTTTTTGAGGCAGTGTAGAGAAAGAGAGGATATTTTCCTACTGAGTTTGGTAGGTGAGAGTCGTTATTGTTATTGATCAGAAGAACAGAATTCACCTGTAAGACCTGAAAAAAAAATCATGCGATAAGAGAAATCTAAAGATTAACCACTTTTGTCTTTTTTCTTCTGCTTTTGTTGCTATATAGTGTACATACTGTTTCTGATTTTCCTCCCAGGACTTAATGCAGTTATGTTGTATGTACTAAACTAGCCCCACATCCTCATGTTGAAGCTGTGGGCCCCACATCTAAGAATGCCATTTAGGAAGGTTGTTGTTCAGGAAGTAGTTAATTGAAAATGTAGCTATTTGTGTGGGGCCCTAACTAATCCAACCTGTGTCTTATAAAACCAAGAGATCAGGACACAGAGACACACAGACACACACAGGGGTGTGAGGGCACCTGAACAGAAACGCCATGTTTGGGCAAGACACTGAGAGAGGCTCGGAGAACTCAGTCTCCTGGCACTTTGCCTTGTGTCCCCGCAGCCAGTACTGTGAGGTACCACATTTCTGATCTTTTTTGTTTTGTTGTGGTAGTGCTGGGAGGGTAGAATCCTGGACCTTGACCATGCTCTGCAAGTGCCCTACCTCAGAGGCACATCCCTAGTTTTTAAAATGTCTGATATTTAAGGCACACTGGTTGTAGTGTTTCCTATAAAATTCCTAGGAAACTAATACATTCAGTAGCTATTGCCTTGGCTGGAATTATATATTTAATCAGTATGTAAACAGTGGACATCGGAAAAAACATAAATGGGTAACTCATGAGTGGATGATTTCATGTACAGTTTGATAGATCTAGGACTTAATGTACCCAGTTAATTCGGATGTTATTCAGGATTATCAGAGAGTGAACCATAGACTTGTCAAACCAATGCTGATGGCTAATGAAAAAGGCACCTGATCCCCACTCCTGAATGCAGCCCTGCCTCTTTTACGCTTGTTGCAGTATTCCTTGCTTTGCGAATGAGACCATTGGTTTGTAATTACATATTTATTGGTGAGGTTATACAATTAACATCTGCCCCTCTTGTGTAACTCTGTGGGACACAGCCTTCTCCGTGTTTGTTTACCACGACAAGCCCAGTATCCAGCATGGCGCCTGACTCTCAATTACTTGTTCCGTGATTTAAAAAAAAAAAAATCAATCACGTTTGTGAGCTCTGAGATTGTCGAGAGCTAGTACTGCATTGTTTCTCTTAAAAATATTTTTTTAAGTTTCCTGTATATGTTCCTCTGGGGAGGAGGAACCCACAAGCTTAGTTTTTACATGATAGGGCTCTCCGACCTTCCCCAAAACAAGAATCAGTGGTCTAATTCGGTAGTAAAAACAAGATTAAACAATAAAGGACTCATCTGCAGCTTGAAATGGAATATGCTACAAAACCATTTATATGTACAGGTGTGTGTGTGTGTGTGTGTGTGTGTGTGTGTGTGTGTGTGATATCCAAGAACAGAGACTGAAATGCCTCAGTGAATTTGCAGAACCATCCATAGTCCTGTCCCTTTCCCCCACTCTCCCTGAAGAACTGATCATTCCCGTAGTCATTGGATGGAGTAGTGAGTAGCTGCTGGCATTCATCGGTTTCTTGGCAGCATCATTCATCACTGAGGCCAGGGAAAAAGCCTGTAATTCTCTCCATTCACCTGTTTGGACCGCTGCCATCCCTCTTTGTAGGAAGCTCCTTTTAATAACAGACCTGTAAACGTCCCGGGAAACAAGGGCACTGAGCTGTGTTTAGGAAGCATGGATGCCCATGCAATTTGGCCACAGGATCCCAGGGTTCCCCTTCCCTTCCCCAGCAGCCCAAGAGGAGATCCAGCCTAATAAGACTAGAGATGCCTCGCCGCTGCTTGCTGCTGGCGCATTCCGTGAGGAGCTAAGGGAGGCTGCAGACGGATTGCTTCACACTAATTGGCTATTGGTATTAAAAGCTTTCCTCTCCCAGTTCCAGAAGACGTTTCTCCTCAATGTTTCTTCCCACATTTTTGTCCTGAAAATGACTTACACAGTAAATTTGTCAGAGTAAAGGTTTTCAGTGTGCCATTAACTCGTAGTTAGCCACACTAGCTGGGGAGAGCAGTAGTGCAGGTAATTCAAAGCCAAAGGCGCTTTCTGTCTACCTTCCTAATGCATGGGCTCCAAGGAGGATGGTGGCAGCCTTTCCTCCCTAATTACGTTTGTCTTTGTTGCTTATTAAAATGAGTCTGACTGCCTCCAGGCCAGGCAGTTGGGCGATGTGAAAATTCTGACACAGAATTTGTGAATGTCATCAGGGGAAATCCACAAGGCACACAGATAATCAGACTTGACTAGATTTGAGTTCACAGCCTAATCACCTGAGATCAATTACTTTGTCCCTGTGGGACTGAATCTGGGATGAGAAATTATTGTAGCTGGGAGGGAAGGAGTCTTTACATTTAGATGAGGACACAAGACTGTGTTGTGGCCCAAACACACAATCACACAATCATGTTGGTTTTCCTTCCTGGCTTCACGGCCTTGTGTACTGCCGTGATCTTTCTGTGCAAACCTCACAGTGTCCATCTCTACCTAACAGCCATTGGTGGCTCCCTATAGTTGTTATTACGGTGGTTCACAACCAGCCTTACCCTCTCTGAGGCAACATGACCCTGCCCCCTTGAAGCTACTGTGATTGATGCTGGCCCCTGAAACATGCCTGAAAACTGGCCAGTGGGGCAGGAAGGGACATGTCACTTCTCAGAGCCAGCTGTGTTTGGGTTCACACTTTGGCTAACAACTGGCAGCCTCTGAGATGGTGGCTGCTCCCGACTGTTGCTAGTGCCTGTGATGAGCCTACTGTATGCCAGGGAGCGAAGAATGTATGCCAGGAGCAAGAAACTTGACTCTTGCTTTCAGCCACTGAGGTTTTAAAGCCCTTAGTTAACTTAGCATATCTGGCGCTGCACAAACCAAGCTCCACTGTGACTGAGTTTCAGCTCTGCAAGCTGACAGCGAACAGCTAAAAGATGGAAACATTTCTTCTTCAGCGTGCTTAGTCCACTACAAAGTCCACCCCCCTCTTTTTTAAAACATGTTGGTTGGTTGGCTGACTATGAAAATCTCATCCCTATCAGCCCCTACCATCTTCTAGGTGTGTGTGTGTTTTTTTTCCCCTACTCCCAGCTGCAAAGCTGCAGAAGGGTAAAAGCATCTTAGGTTTACGATACATGGGAAATGGCAGAGCTGCTGGACCAACAGAGCCAAGGAGGAAGAGCTCAAAGGAGGATAACTTTGGTGGACACATACTTAGCCCCATGAGTTTGGAATGTAAGAAGGTTTAAGGACAGAAAGGATTTCAAAAGGAAGCCTTGGAACAGTCACACAGATAACATAGTACCCTCAAACCCAGGTTTCTGAGGTAACATGTCATCCAGATTAGACTTCCTCATCTACCACAACATCAGCATTTACTGATGACTTACCACACTCCAAACATAGTTCCAACGGCTTTCCAATTAACTCATGAATTACCTAAGCAACTTTCTAAGATAGTTATGGTTTCTATCTCATAGACGAAGGAGCTAAAACAAGCAGGTAAATTCCCTGTGGCCACATTGAGAGTAAATGATCTTCTCTTACATTATACCTACTTGAACCCTCCCATCACGCATGCTCACTCCCACTGCACCCCACCCCTCCCTGAAAGCCACGTACTTCCAACTCCACAAACCACCATCCTCTGGAAACTTCTGCCTTCTAGACCAACATAAAACAATTCTTCTCCCTTCTCTCCAAATCAGCATTTAAATATTTGAAGGCAGCAATCATGTGTCCCATAGGGCTCTCCTTCTCACTATAAGCAGCCACAAGTCACTCAACACTTCCCAATACACCATAACTTGAGGCCCTTCTCCAACCCTGCTCAGTGACTCATACATGCTATGGACCAAAAAAATGTCAGTGAAGTCAGTGAAGTGGAACTAGTGACTCGCCTGCCTTTTGGTCTTGTGCTGAGCTAATGCCTCCTATACCCTCAAGGACATTCCTTTCATAGCGTGAAGTGGAGTCATGATCTGCTCTAGGAACAGCTGGATGGCCCAGTGTCCTGCACAGGTCCCCACTCTGGCAAAGGGACTGAGAAGTATCTGTATGGTCAGTGTCCCTTGTTCTAACTCATCTGCTCCACCCTCTTCTTCGGCCTGGTCCTTTCTTGTCCTGTCCCAGGGGCACGCTGAGAACGGCCTTTCCACTCACCATGGAGTTCATAGCAAAGTGATTGTGCTGTGTCTGGAGGTCTACTGCATGCTGGTAGCTGACTCCAATCTCCGTGTGGCTCTGAAGAAATAACTCCTTGTTGTGGCTTATCCAGTCAAACATCTAGAGGGGAGAAGGGACAGAGCGGTGAGAAAGGTCATTGGTCAAGCAGGACAAAACAGTCAAAGCTACAGAAAGAATAAAGCCCTCTGGCCGTTTCCCAGGGAGTCAGGGTGGCCACTGTCAGGTGGATAAAACAGTCTTGTTTCACAGGAGAATCCTCTTTTTCTTTTTCTCCTTCTTTTTGTTTGTTTGTTTTTTAAGCATAAGAATCTACAGGAAACTTCTGTGTCTCTACAGAGCCTTGGGGGAAAGAGAAGTTGAGGGAGAGAACTGAGGGGATGGGGAGGTGGTGTTTGTTGTTCAAAGGTAACTACTGTCCCTTTGTAAATCCTTTATCATGCCCCAGGAAGGTTCCACACCTGCTTTGAGGACAGGCACTGAGAGAGAAAGCTGAGAGGCCTAGCTCATTCATTTAGGTAGCCCTGTCTTCCCCAGGCGGCCCACATTCAGAAGGGGACTGTTCAGAACCCCAATTCCAGGAAGGTCCTATCTCTTCAAGATGCCAGCTCTAAGAGAACCCTTTTTCCCAACCATTCAGTCTGTCTTGGAAACAATACAAAATGTTATAAAAATGGGAGGAAGTTTGCTAGAATCGTCTGGGGAACAGCTCTTTAGGTACAGTTTCTCTTCCTTTGACAGTCCCAATGCAAGTGTCACTGATCTTGCATTGCTGCAGTCATCTGCTAAAAGCCAATGGAAAGGAAAGGGTAGAGTGTCAGGGCAGCTGCAGTAAAAGGCCAGAGGACCTGACTGAGCTGGATCTGAGCTCCGTCTTGTTTCTGGACTTCTTGAGGACCTGAGGAGACAACCCTCTCTATTTTTTTTCACCCCAGTTTAAGTTAGGGTTTGTGTAGTTTGCTGCCCAGAGCAGTCAGGTGAGACAGCTAGGAGAGGTGCGAGCAGCAGCCATGAAGAAGACTACTTGTCTTGGGCCAGGTGCTCCATGTTTACATGCTCAGGTGTGTGGGTGTGTGTAGGGGAGTTACAGCCAGTCCCAGGGTGCTGAGAGGACCAGATGAGCCCTGAGACAGGGGCATGAAGGCTGCACCAGCCTTCCTGTGCTAGCTCTTCTCCTTACACAGAAAAGTAAGCTTGCTTTTCCAGGCAAGTTCAACTAGTACGTATGGGGTTCCTGGCAGGTCCAAGGCAACGGAGGGCCAAACAAGCCAAAAATGCGGTTCTTGAAATTAGGTAGCTTTTATAAAGTGTAGAAAGCTGATGCGGACGCAGACTCTGTTTGTTTGTTTTGAGAATGTATTTATTATGAGAATTTCATATATGAGTACAACACATTTTCCTTGTTAACATCCCTCTCTTCCCCTCCTACTACTCCCATGTCTTCCCAACATCTTCTCCAAAATTCCTATCTTCTTCTAGAACTATTATTGTTTCATGCATGTGTGTACATATAGATATATATATATATATGTATATGTATATACATATATACACATACATATATATTTATAACTTCAACCACAACTCTAAAGGCCTGTGAATATGATAGAGGCTAATATGAGACGCTAACAGAGGATAAACAACACTACATTCCCCAGAAAAGAGGAGCCCAGAAGACAGGAACCAGGTAGGTGAAGGCCAGCAGACTGCATGACCCGGCCAAATGAGGGTGGCGATACAGGGTGGAAATTAGGGAACCACGGCATGTCATGCAGCTGGGAAGGCAGGTCACAGAGTGACCATGAAGAGCACGTGCTTTAGGGATGTGGACCACAGACCGGTAGCAAGGCGTGGGGAGGGTCCCGAGTTGTGCTATAAAGTCTGAATGAGCCGTGGCAGCAGCTTGGGATATATACTAGGGAGAGCCAGTCAGGGGGCATACCTAGGGAGGTGGCACACTAACGTAGACCCAGGTGAGGGCCTGGATCAGCACTAGAGTCAGAGAAGAAGGCAGGTCTGAGAACCACTTTGGGCAGGCCCTCCCAAGGATGCATTACCACTTGGAGAGGAGAGGGTGAGAAAGAGCTAGGGAGACCAGCCATGGATGGCATACTGGTCCCTGCAATCCTGAGTACTGCCATGAGTGCTGTTGAAGGATAAGGATAAGAAACCGAGGTTGTGCAGAAATAGCGAGCTATATTTAGAATGTTCTGTATTTGAGAGGTATAGGGAAATTTCAAGCAAGTATGACCTGTGGGCAACTAGATCTGTGTGTCTGGGGGTCTAGAGAGAGACATCAGGGCTGTAACAACTCAGGCCTGAACATGAAGAACATTAGCTTGTAATCTGCAGACCCTCCCACCAGAAGTACTCAAGTAGCAGAGGGTTTATTTCAGATGGAGGGCTCCTAGGCAGGCTGAGTTGCCATCTGTGTTGTGCCGACTGAGTCTATCAGGCTTAGCCAGCCCCACAGTGCAGGCAGCTGACCAGAGTGTCTCCAACCGTTAGTTATCATAAAGAATGAAAGGAGAAGGAAGAAAAGTGCTAGAGCTTAGAGGATTCTGTTTTTGTTTTTGTTTTTAATCCTTAAAATTCTTCCTCCAAACCTCATTTCGAAATAATTTCTCATCCCCTTCCTTATTCACAGAAGAATTAATGAAGTTAATGAATATTTGAAATGGCTGAAGTCCTCGGAACTTGTGAGGACAGCATTCACTCTGTGTCCTTTCTTGGCTATCTCAGCAGCCCAGAAGTGACCTTGTACTTTCTGTTGAATAACTTATTTAGATACATACAAATAGGCAGATGAGGTGGGTGCAGCACCGCAGTGATTACACTGCTGGGCACCAGGTCCCTGCTGGGCTGGAGAGAGAGGAGAGCTGGACACAGGCCAAGCAAGGTGGAGAGCAAAGTGAGGTTAAGAGGCGAGGCGGAGGTTGCTACAGCGGCAGTGTACCCTGTGGAATCAGCCCCTCACAGATTGGTGCTGGCATCCATGCCATCCCCAAGTTCATGTTCTGCTCACAAACGGCTTCCTGGTAGTGAGGTGCCCTGACAGAGTTTTGTTCTGGAGAAACTGCTTCCAAGGAGTAGTAACACATGTCTCAGGAAGTGAGAAACAGCATGTTCTAGGAACTAGATGATGGACTCATGTAAATACATGTTCTGACTCGTAAAAGTTTAAAAAAAATTTTGGTTGGAACACATATATAACTTATTATATAATACATTACATCGTGTATTCTGATATATAATATATTACATATTCTGATTTGCAAGGGATAGTGATTCCTAGAATGGGAAGGGAGCATCCCGGCTTAAATGGTTTTTGAAACCAATAAAAACCATACTTTTTCCATTCAAAAAATAGTTAGTTTCATGGGATCTTCTGAGTTAGAATGTATGTTCATTGCCATTGCTTATATTCCTAGCAATTGACCCAAGGAATATAGTAAGAAAACTGGCCTTGTGTTATAGCCAGAGAAAAGCGGCTCCTTCGTCTCGGCCACCACATTTCTCAGGTAATTTCAAGTTCAAGGTAAAATGTCCAATTGCATGCATTGCATGTGTCTTATTGTGCCCTCAAACACTGTCACATGGGTGCTGCCATCAGGTAACAGAGCAGGCTCAGAAAAGTGAAGCCAAATTCTAGAAATCATTACCCCGCCCTGTGCTACATTTACTGAGTAACTGTTAGCCAGGCTCTGAGAGGCTGCAAACGCCATGATGTCCCAGCCAAGGAAAGGTGCTTGGAGCCGTTTGTTTGCAAATACCCAGGTATCATCTCCCTATGGCTACACCATCGGGAAGGATCACAGATGCCTGGGGATATCTGCTTGAACAGCAGTACGTCTCTCAAAGGAATAAAGGAAGAAGAAGAGCTGGGAAGGGAGGGAGGGAAGAAGGAAGGGAGAAGGAGAGAGAGGAAGGATGGCAGTTGGCCATGGTCTAGGGTTGTTAATGTCTAGAAAAGAAAAACCTTCCTAAATTATTCTAGCCTCAAGCCAGGACCATTTATAATTTGATCCATTTGAATCTGGCTATGTGGAAGACACTTGAGCCAGACTGACCTAAAGATGTTAAGGAGGAAAAAGAAAGTATCTCTGCAGTAGCTTTGGATTTTTTTATATCCCTCACCTCTACTTTTTGAAAAACTACAAATGTTACATTCAACAAAGTATAATATAAATACAACAAAAATCCTCCCAGGAGGAAGGGTCATGCCTAAATAATATAATTACCTCTCTGTCTGAACACTACACAGTTTTCTTTGTCTTATTAAGAAAGATGTTATATGGAAGCTACTTGAGTTTTTGTTTTGTTTTGTTTTAACTAGGCTAAGTAATTTTTTATGCTAGCTAACTTCAGTAAAAATACACAAATCTGGTTCTCCATAAATAGTCAATGTTAAAAAGAATCTATTTAAATGCAAATTAGAAAAATAAACACAAGACTTTCCATTTTTTAAAAGATGGGGGGAGCTAAGAGAGGTTATTATTGTTCTGTTCTGTTTTTAATGAAGCATAACTATTTCATAGAGTAGGGATATTAAGTAAAAATCTGTTTATTTTTCTTCATTTAGCAAAAGCAATTGATGTCATCTTCTAACTTTCAAACCACCTGACTATTGTTAGTGTTGTACACTCTCTAATTATAGATCACGTTACAAAATAAGACACTCTCAGTCTGGATGAGCTGATTAAAAAGACCAAAAAAAAAAATAGCCAGTGGGTTTCCTTTGGCGGGGTATGCATGTCCTAGTACATTCAGGGATGCAGCCTGCATCCCTGCAGTGATTCATCCAGGAAAGCTGCGCCCTGTGAGGTTCGACAGCCTCCGGTGGGTACATCTCTGTAGGTCTGGGAAACAAGCCTCAAGTCAATTTTATTATAAAATAAAATCTTGCACTACAGTACACGGAGCAGAGAGTACAAATTACAGGATGCTGTATGAACTCTGCCAAGTTGCATCATGGGTCTGAACCTCAGCTCTGTGTGTGTGTGTGTGTGTGTGTGTGTGTGTGTGTGTGTGTGTGTGTTTAATCTGTAAAACAGGAATACCAATTTATACTACTTAAATCTTAGGCTACCGGGGACACTCAAATAAAATGATGGGTTGGAAAAAGCCTGGTTGAAAGCTGTATACATGTGGATTTGTTGTCGTTGTTGCAAGACAGGGTTTTTTTCTGTGTAGCCCTGGCTGTCCTGGAACTCAACTACAGAGACCAGCGTGGCCTGGAACTCACAGAGACCCACCTGCCTCTGCCTCCCGGAGTGCTGGGATCAGAGGCGCGTGCCCCCACTGCTTGACTACGTATGGAGTTTTGAATCCACGTAATGAGTACACTCTAGCCTACTCCCCAAATATTTTCACTTAAAACAAAACAACAGGTGAAAGGCCTGGACGTAAAGCTACAAGTTCATGCTGCAAAGTGGGCTAGTGGGACCTACACCTGCAGTTCATACATGTACAAAACACGCATAACCCACCCATCCGAGAAGCACTCATAGAGCAGCCACAGGCCTCTTCAGAGAGCAGCCCAGCGGCATCAGCCTCCACTTGGGCAGGGACCCTGTGGGTGTGTCTGTCTACACAAGACTCAGAGCCCCTCCACCAACACACTGGGACTCTAGTGCCTTTCTACTGCCCTACAAGGCCTGACCATAGAGACAGTATTTTAAGGCCAAGACCTGTGCCTCATCTAATCTCCCTGCCTCCTACCTCGAAAGGAAGCATCCAAATCCCTGCTTCCCCGACCTCTCTGCCACAGCCTTGCTCCTTTATTATAGAGTCTGACTCCCTTCAGTTTGTAGTCAGTTTTTTCCCCACTCAGGAGAGATGTCTATTAAAAGACCATTTTTTCCCCTTGTCATCCTTTTCGGAATTAGTTTATCTTGGATATAGAAATAGCTCAACAGGCATTTTCTGAGCACAAGCCACGGATGTGACTCTAAAATAAGGTGGCAGAGGGATCTCAGAAAGGAGATCCAAGGCCCCACAGGCACACGCACGCACACACACACACGGGAACCAGGCAGATCCCCTGACTTCACAATTCTGCTTTCCCAGAGACTGCCCCAGGGCCACATGCTCTTGTGCAAACAGAAAACACAATCCTTACGTGTGTGTTCTTGCTCAGGGTTCTTAAGATCCTTCAACCCTGGCTTTCTATTGTCCACTCTCCTGGGATTAAGCTTCCTGATTGTCTAACGGAGAAGGAGCAAGTGGAGGATGAGGTAGGAGGAGGGAGGGAGGCAAAGAGGGAAGAGAGAGAATATTAAGGACCCCAAAATGTGGACCTAGTTTCTAGGTTTCAAGAACTCCCACTGTGGTCAGTGTAGTCAGTCACCTTTCCTGTACTGATTCCTTTATCCAGTCCTCCAGACTAGGAGTGAGTGGGGGTGGGGAGGCGGTTTGGATGATCACTGAAGAGAACATCATTAAACCATCATCACACTGATCTTGACGGAGGCAGAGACGCAGCCTGACAGGCTGGTGTGGTGATAAACAACCTATTGAAGGTGTCCTTAGCCCTGCCTGTTTTCCATTACGCTGGTGGCATGGCTGCCTACAGACGGTCACCTATGGCATAAAGGAAGCTGCTTTCCCTTTGTCATAAGCCCTGTCTGCTCCAGAGAGGAGAGCCCAGCTGGCTATCTAGGGGACACCATCTCTGTTTGTTCATTAATCAGCCAGGATGCCAGTGTTACCAATCAGGTTATGTCTGCAGATGTCCTGTTGATCCCATGGCATATTTCCCTCAACCCCAAATCCTTAAACCTTAGCACCCAGGTCCAACAACATCACTGCTGTTCGCAATTGAAACAGTCCTGGTTTCTCTATAACACAAACAAATGTCCACTGTGAGGAAAATTCTTTCCTTCTTCTGCATCGTAATCTAACCTCCAGCTAGCTCCCGTTTCCATGACAACAAATAAAGATGCTTCAAGCCAGCATGTTATTGAATCGTGGTGAAACGTGAAGCTACTCCCTGACTGAAAAGCTGCACCTGGATTGGGGGTAACTGCAAAAGAACAACGTATGTATTAAGGTGGACACCAAACCTTGGGCCTCCTTGAATGTGGTGACTTTTGTAAGGAACGTGTTTTTCGCAGTTCTGTCAAGTGTTACAAGATGTCTGAGTTCCCGTGGGGCACTGAGTTGGCGAGCATGTCCACATTTGCAGTTGTCAGGGCTGAACCTATCTCCCCGTTCTTGAGCTGGGCGGCTGGGCTGGGCTTCTGAAAGGATTGCCTGGTGGCAAGCGACACTTCTCATCTTATACCATTCTTAGTAGATCAGAGCCATGAGTTTATGAGTTGGAATGTTTGGAAGATACTAAGGCTCCCTGGGCAGCTGTTAAGCTGCATTGTTAAAGCCAGAATAAGTTGACAATAGTACAGTACTTTCGCCTCATCTTCTGGTTCTCTGGCCCTCTTTCTCACTTTCGATTTTGCCACATAACAGCAATAACAGTAGGAAAAAATAGTCTCAACAGTTACTATTTTTTAAAGCATTCTCTATGTGCCTGGTATTGTCCTAAGCATTTTACATATTCTAATTTACTTAATCCTCCCAGTGATGTCCTCATTCTCTCTCTCCATTATTAATCTCCAGGACCACCACCTCCATTTTACAGACTAAGAAGGTGAAGGCTCAGAGGGTTTAATGAACTGACCCAGAGGTGCACATCTAAGTGACAGAAGAGAGTCAAAGGTAAGAGGCTTAGTGCGTGTTTCTGCTCTTAACTTAGCTGCAGACAGCGAACAGTCTTGCCCAGTGCCTCCCTCTCCTCCCAAGCTCTCAGAACTATGCTCCCTTCCCTCTGCTAACCTTGTTTCCCTCCCTCTGCTTCCTCCTTGAGTTCTTGCTGTTTGCTTGAGTCTGCACCCGCAAAAGGAAAGTCAGGTGCCCCCTCCTTCCCAAGTCTGTATTACATCAGTTTATCCTCCTTGAAAATGGATGCGACGTGTCGGTTTTCCTTACGTGACCTGGCTGGTCTTCTTTTCAGCCACAGGCCATCTGCCTGGCTCCCCCTTCTTTCCTGGCACCCACTAGCAGATTGTTTTGTGGAAACCAGGGTTTTCTTATACTCGAACTTTCTTCTCTTGCGTTTCATACCTGGTCTCAGCATATTCTAATTTTGGGAGTTTGCCAAGTCCGCTGGCTTTTCCACAGTTGCCTTCCACTTCCCTGGCTGTCCTCTCATGGCTTCCTTTTGTATCCTTCAAACCTTTACTGTTATCGCTGCAAAGACTGAGCTTCCACAGTTTGTCTCAAGCAATTCTCACATGAATGTTGTTACAAAGAAGGCACTGTAAGCTGTGTTTTCTCGTGATAAGAACTTAGTATGGTTGGTTCTTCATAGCTCAGGATTTTGGATCTGGGGACTTAGTAACTGTGATTTTATATATATATATTTGCAAGTATACTAAATGCACAGATTTTTTCAAGTCATTATTCCCTAAATAATGCAATATAATAAATATTTATATAACATCTCCATTGTGTTAGGAATAATAAGGACTCTAGAGACAACTTAAACTATCCTGGGAGGTGTCTGTAGGTTACATGTCAATATTATGTCATTTATCACAAGGAATTTGCACATCCTCAGATTTGGGTATCCTTAGGGGTTCCTGGATCGGCTTCCCACAGATCTGACTGCAGGAAAAAGTAAAGTCAACTGCCTAAGATCACACAGCTTAGAAGTGATGGAGATATATTTAGAATCTAATGTCCTTCTGAACCAACATGCTCATGCAATTTCCGGGATGTCCTCTATCTGTAACTTCTCAGATAACTGACAAAAATAGTTCTGTGCCAGGAGCCACACAATGGGATTCATACACATGATCTCAAACCTTGTAAAAGCTCAAAGAGATGACAACTGCTATCCCCATCCCTCTTTCCAGCATATTTATTTACTTACTTACTTATTTATTATAATTTATTCACTTTGTATCCTTGCTGTAGCTCCCTCCCTCATCTCCTCCCAGTCTTACCACCCTCCCTCTTCTCCCCCTATGCCCTATCCCTAGTCCCCTGATAGGGAAGGACCGCTTCCCCTTCTATCTGACCCTAGCCTATCAGGTCTCATTAGGACTGGCTGCATCATCTTCTTCTGTGGCCTGGCAAGGCTACACTCCCCCCAGGGGGAGGTGATCAAAGAGCTGGCCACTGAGTTCATGTCAGAGACAGCCCCTGTATCCCTTACTAGGGATCCCACTTAGAAACTGAGCAGCCTATGGGCTTCTTCTGAGCAAGGGGGTCTAGGTTCTCTTCATGCATGGTCCTTGGTTGGAATATTGATCTCTGCAGGTCCCCCTGGGCCCAGGTTTTTTGGCTCTATTGGTCTCCTTGTGGAGTTCCTATCCCTCCAGTTCTTGCTACCTCAAGATCCAGTATACCACTCCTAGGCATATACCCAAAAGATGTTCCACCATTCAATAAAGACATTTGCTCAACCATGTTCATAGCAGCTTTATTTGTAATAGCCAGAATCTGGAAACAACCTAGATGTCTCTCAATGGAGGAATGGATACAGAAAGTGTGGTACATTTACACAATGGAATACTACTCAGCAATTAAAAACAAGGAAATCATGAAATTTGCAGGCAAATGGTAGGAAATAGAAAAGATCATCCTGAGCGAGGTAACCCAGAAGCAGAAAGACACACATATGGTATATATTTACTTATAAGTGGATATTAGCCATATAATACAGAATAAACATACTAAAATCTATAGTCCTAAAGAAGTTAAACAATAAGGAGGACCCTAGGGAAGAGACTGAAACCTCACTCAGACGGGCAAACAGGATAGACATCGAAAGTAGGGGAAGACAAGGAACAGGGCAGGAATCTTCCACAGGGGGCCTCTGAAAGACTCTACCCACCAGGGTATCGAAGGATACGCTGAGACTCATAGCCAAACTCTGGATAAGAGTGCTAGAAACTTTATGGAAGAACAGGGAGATAGAAAGATCTTTCTAGCAATCTAAAGACTCAGATCTAGGTTTGCCTGATGCCAAGATTCATGTATTTAAGCAACTCTTAAGTTATCTTCTAGGTGCACACAGAAATAATGGGATATCTATGGATTCACTATGAATACATCACATCTGTAGATACAACAGGAACATCTCCCTAATGTCCTGCCCACTTGCCAAACTACCATAACTTTTCTATCATACCCTCATCTTCTCTCGAGTTCCCATCCCAGGCCTTTTATTTCCAGTGCTTCTGCTACTCACATCTCAGCCTCTCCTACCTGGATTATTGCAATTACCTACTAGTCTTTCCCCCTTTATTCTGTCTCTTATGCCAAGCCACCTGCCTGAACCAGGTTTAGCCTGAAAACCCCTGCTCTTAGCGGGACATCCCTCAGTCAAAAAACAAACCCCCTTACAACTGATCGTTTCTAATCTGCAAAGCAAAACAGTCTTCTTAGTGCTTCCTACGAACCCGCCTTACCCACCATTTCATGGCACTGTTACACGCTAGTATCCTTCCTAGTCAAATCAATTTATTCACTGCCACGCAAGCATATCCACCATGAGCACCTGCCTTCCACACCGTTGCTCACATCTTTCCCTAGCAAAACGCACTAACCCCAAATCTCCAGACTACTCCCTTCCTTCTATACTGAAGTCTCAATTTCTCCTAGTATCTTCTTTAACCAGAGGAGCTGCTCCTGACAAATGTTTCCTCTAAATTTCTTTAGCACCTGCCTCAATAGTTCATAAGCATGGCCTTAATTCAGAACTATCTGAAAGGTTTTCTTAAAATCTACAGCTTCCAAGGCCCTGCCCTTGAGACTTAGAGTCAGAAGGAGGGATTCTGATGGGCTGGCATTTTTATTCAACAAGTTTATCTGGGCTGTGGCATTTCAGTGATAAGGGAATCCCTATTTGACTCAGCCCGATCATCAACCAGCAGCATAGACTGACAATTCTTAAAGAAGGAATAGACACTGAAAGTCTCCCATTTACCGTAGCTCTCTCTCTGTGCTATTTTCCAGAGTGTGGAACAGATAGGCAGGAATTTAACAGAAAACAGCAATGGTCCTGTTGTAATGCAGGAGATTAAATGAATTAGGCAAGCACTCTACCCACGAGCCACATCTCCAGGAAGGTGACAATGGTCTTGGTGTGTGTTAAAAATAGAGATAACATTCAGGGTTGGCGAGGTACCTGGGATTTAGATGACAGGCTATTAGAGAGAAGGGAGCTATAGAGTTCCTAATAATTTTTACTGTGACTTCGTATAGGTTCTTGCCAAATCCTAAATCGAGGACAAGACTCCCAAAAGTCCAACAAACAGAAGGTAAATAGGAGGTGAGGTTTACTGCAAGCTGAACAGAAAGATGGAGTTCACATGTCTGATTCAGCTGGGTCCCAGAAAGCCCATCCATCCTACAAGGAAAAGCCAAAGCTTCAGAACGGGAATGTACTCCGGGCCAGTGAGAAGCTGGAAGTGGACCTACCACAGCAAAGCCTATACCAAAGTTTAACAAGGTCAAGATGATCCGCTGATAACTTAACCCTCTCCTGGGTTCTACCCTCACAGCGGTTATAGGAAGAGGACCGCATCAAGGGCTTCTATAGTGTGTCATTCTCAGGCAGAATCTTTGATCCAGAATCAAAGAAAAGTGGCTATTATTATTATTACCATTATTACTAACTAGAAGCAGACCCAGAGATGATACAGATTTGAATCAATAGGGCAAGGCCTCCAAAGTAACTGTGATTAGCACCTGAAGAGAAAACAGGACAGAGCTAGGGAAGGGCATTCTGGATTAAAAAAAGACTTCAACAGCTTTGGAATTCACAGAAAGAAAGAATAACATGGGTAAGGGTTTGGCCCAATGGTACATGCTTGCCTACCATTTCAGAGACCCTGAATAGGATCCCCAGAACCAGAAAAAAAAAAAAAGAATTACACTGACATTCTAGAATGAAGAGTGTGTGTGTATGTGTGTGCATGTGTGCGTGTTAACAGGATTAGTCAATGTGCAAACAAATAAATAGAAAGGAGCAGACTGTCTCACAGAGAGAAAAGTGAGCGAACAGCTAGGAGAGCTGAAGAGACACAGCTGAACTGTCCCGCAAACGCTTTCTTGATGGCAGGCTCTGCATCCTACTGTCCATCAGGGTCGCCACAGATATGTGCGCCCACTGTGCTGCTGGTTTTAAACTGCACTCATTTGTGATGAGAACTTAATGAGCCACAGGTGCCTAGTGTTTACTGAGTATTGTGTGTTCAGACAGGCATCGCTCTGGCTCTGGAGAGAAGAGGGGAACATGTAACATGACTGGCCCTAAGAAAGTTCCTCCAGAGAATGGTGCTGGACATTGGCTCGCCAGCATCCTTTCCACACTTGGTGGTTTGTGAAAAAACAGCCATGCTGATTCTCTTTCCCCTTCCTTATTCGCCGATTCAGGGATGAACGGATCTTAGCCAGTGGAAATCAGTGAAATGCAGAAGAGATTTGCTTGGGGATGCTGGGAAAGAGAGACCAGCGTTTATCTGAAGGCACCATCTTCCTCTCTCTTTCCCTTTCCCCATCCCACCTGCCTCTGGGTGGAACAAACAGAGCCTGCTGCTCTGATCCTTGGCTCTCATCGTATGGCCACACTGGGGCGTGGATGAAGCTCTGAGGCGAACAGTGGTATGGAAATCTTCTGGGATCTTGGTGGCGGACTTCACGGATTCCTCTATCAGCCCTGAAGCTTAGCTTCTCCTGTCTATTTAAGATCATGAAATAATGCAATTCCTTGATATTTAATCCACTTTCGGTCTACTCTTCTATTTCCTACAGCCAAAAGTGCCACTGACCAACCACATGGTCACCATATATGATGTGATACTTCATTCACCTGTTAATTACTCACCCAGTCGCAGACACTGGAATCGAGACTGGGATGAAAGAGCAACATCACAGAGCAGCAGGGTGATGAACACTCACTATTCTGTTAAAGTCATCGAATGTGAGAAGCACTTGGCGGCTACAGACACTATGGGCTGATAGCACAAGGACCTTTGGTCCAACCTGACAGAAGAACGGGCCAGGCAGAGCGCAGATTTGGGAAGGTGGTAAAACTTAACATTAGGAAGACAATGGGGTTTGGTGAGCTGAAGAGGTATACAAGGAAAGGGCCTTAGGGCGAGAATCAGTCACCTGAGCAAAGGCCCAGGGAGTTAAAACGAGATCCCAAATGAGTGAACATTCAACGCAAGGTGCTGGGACTTCACCATCAAAGGGGAGCAACTGAGGGGAAAGGGATGCAGCCTGGCCTGCTTTACTTCCGACCTGGGGGAGGGATGAGGGGTTGGCTCTAAGCTCACCCCAATCTTCAATATGAAAGCAATTAAAATAGTTTAGACTTCTTACCAACTGAGTCTCTTCCTCCACTACCCCCCCCCCCCAGGCTCCTTCCCCTCCCCACCTCCTTCTCACAGACCCTGTAACGTCTGGGGTACAGCCGATAGAAATGATGACGCGCAGAAGGAGCCGAACACAGTGTGATGCACAGCAGATTCGGAAAGCGTGCCAGCTCCTTCCCACTCCCTTGGCTCAGACAGAAAAAGCCCACAGTCGCAGAGAGCAGTTGCTTTCCGATTCCAGGCTGCAAAACCTTGTGCTAAAATCACATCCTGTTCTTGACAGATGCACTGCAGGCCAGCTCTGTCTGGAGGGGCACAAGCTCCTTCCCCTCCTCTTCATGCTTGTCCTCCTCACACCAAGGACTAGGATGAAAAGTTTCACCGTTTTTTTTACACATATAAATATTTTCAGGGCAGTAAACAGTTTTGCCTTTTTTTTTTTTTTTTTTTTTTAAATTTCATTTGCAACCTGTGTGCCCGGATGGACTGAATCCCCCGGATCACTGCCAGGAATGCACTGCCCTCCTGTGAGGCAGGAATGGTCACCCAGCAGCCAACCAGTCAAGCAGATGAGAAGCAGAACCAGCCAACCCAGGGGGCAGCCTGGGCCGCCCCAGGATATTGACTTCGAATGGCCAAATTCTTTCCACTTAAACCACAAATACTGATAAAATATTTTCAGGAACAGAGTAAGGGGCATGCACTTCACTCACTTCTCAAAACGTTGAACTGAACAGGCCAAATCCTATTTGAGAAGCTGAGAAAACCCTGCCCAACTTTATCCCAGAACTAAATTTAGGCATCCACGGAGATACAGCCCCTTGGCAAGTTAATTTAGATGAACTAATGGCGTTCCTGGCATTAGGATACACTCAGTAAATGGGAACTATTATTTTTACTGTTAAAAAAAAAAACAAAACAAAAAACCTGGAGTGTCTGGTTGATGTTCTCACCCAGTCCTCCCACGCATCCTAAAATCAGCCAATCATTTGCACATCTGGGAACAAGACTCCATGGGGGATGGAGCAGAGGCAGCCCTCCCTTCTGGGCTCCCTGCTCTGGGAGAGATGGGTGCTATGTTGAAGGGATCTGGGCCAGGTAGACTTGATCTTACAGAACTGAGGAAGAGGAGCAAACCCCGCCCCCTTCCCTTCTTCCCTCAAACTTCAGCAGCTTTAAACCGGATTTGGGAAGGAACACACGGGGAGCAAGGCTCAGATACACATATAAGGAAGTGCCTGGCTTCCAGACCCAACCTGACAAAGGTTAGTATACAGAGATGAGAAGCAACTTCCTGAAAGGGAGGAGAGTCCACCTGCTCCTCAGAGGTGAACTGGCATGTGGAAGGTTTTAAGAGTCTGCTGTCCTTGAGGGCATTGAAAAATGCAAAGACCCCATAACGCAACGTCCGTGCTTTAAAAATCTTCACCCCTTCCACTTGTCTGTACCTTAGAAGAAATTGTGCTTTTAATTTAACTTGGTTATCATCTTTCTTCCAAAATATTTCAGATTTTGTTGTCACTCCTCCCTGGCAGCCATCATGCTAATGGCCTTGACTTTCCCTCCTTTTCCTCTCTGGCACTGGCTTATCCCTCAGTCTCATTTTCTTTCCTTCTCTTCAGGATTTTCCCTCCCTCTCTGTCACTCCACCTGCCCACACCTGGGTTCCTGTGGAAGGACCATGCTGGGTTGTGCTACAAGCTTTCCACTGTGAGAAGAAACATGCTACAACTCCAGTTCCAAACAACAAGGGCCTTGGACTGCTCAGCAGTAGGTGGTGCTCTTGTGCCAGCTCAGAGTGAGAGTTTAAAATGTTTGATTCTGACAGGCAGCCCAGGGAGGGCAAAATGTGCCCCCTGGGAACCCAGAGTTATCAAAAAGCTGGCTGTGACTCGCTGGCATTGCAGTGTAACTGAGAAATGAGGCCTATGAGCACATAGTTCAAAGAGCAGAGGGGACAGAAAGGACCAGTGGGGAGTTTGTACCTACTCTTGATACCTCATGATAAAGTCAGCTTCCCGGGGAGTATTCAGGTAGGACAAATACCTTGTGACGAGACAAATCAGCCAACCTGTTCAGCTTGCAGAAAAGCACCCCTTTTCCCTCCCCACCAGGGAGGTTCATGACTTCTCTTACCAAATCTCTCCTTTCTCTCTCTCTCTCTCTCTCTCTCTCTCTCTCTCTCTCTCTCTCACACACACACACACACACACACACACACACACACACACACACACACACACCAGGACCTTCCTTGAAAAACTTAACTAAGGAGGGTCTGGGTTTAGCAAAGGAGCACTACAGTGGGATTTCTCGAGGAACATGAAATGTGATCATGGAGGAAGAAGCAATCTTGGGATTCTAACTAGAGGTAGCTCTCCATGGAATTAATATGTCTCTTTGTGTGCCTTACCACAGGGAGTGGTGGTTTTTACCCCTTTCCATGATAAGGTGGTATGATTTCAGCTGGGCTTAAGAAGATCAGTGGGACCCAGAGATGAGGCTGGAACAGTACAGATAGCCCTGAGTTAGGCTTCTCCTTGAAGGATGGAGACCATCACTGACCTGGGTGCCAGAAACAAGCTGACCCAACATACTCAAACTGGAGATTCATCCCTGTAATTACGTGTGTTTATGTATGAGGCTCTCTGAAGGCATCATTCTTCTCTGGATGGATGGGCCCAGGGTTTCCAGGTTGAACTACAGGAAGCAACTTCACCTCCTACCACCACACACAACATCTTTTTCTTGCCTGTGTAAACAGGAATAAGGGTTGCAGACTCTTGTTCAAAAAGCTCGTCCCAGCAAGGCCATATTGAGAGCCAAGGCCCAAATCAATGAAAACAGACTGAAAGAACTAAGGGATTTTGCCTGGAGCAAAGAAGATAGGAGAGGATTACGAGAGGACCTTCCTAGTCACTGAAGGGCCATCCTAAGGGAGCAGGATGAGACTGGTTCTGGGGCATGGCAGGGGCAGGGCTGGGACTACTGGACAGAAGTTTCAGAAGGTAGACCCTCGGCTTCGAGTCCCTCCTTACAACTGGGGCTGAGTAACTGTGGCAATGGTTAAGTCACAAAGCTACCCTGGGAATGCTCAGTGGAGAGTCTGGGAGAATGCAGGTTAGTCAAGGAGCCCGAACATATCCGCCCTGGAAAAGACTGGACCTGATTCAGAAGCTCCAGGCTTCTCAGGTGACCTAAGCCAGTCCACAGGAACCAGGTTTTGGAGTTACTGAAGTAGATTACTGATTCTTTGCCACAAGCTGAGAAGCAGGCACTACCTCCTTCCAGCCTCTTCTTGCCTTCCTTCCCATGGATCCACAGCACCAACAGCCCTGGACCACAGGTATCTTCAGAAACAGCCTGTGCGTTGGGGTTGCTGGACCCCTGTCCTTTCCCCAAACCCAAGCCTAGGTAACCAGGTCCCTGTCTATGCTCCCACAGCAGCAGGCATCTGTGTAAACTTGGCAGGTCCTGGAGATTAGTTTGTTGGTGCCTCTTCTTCAGCATGAGAAGATATATTTGATCTCTGAGTTAGCCATCCCTAGCATGGGGCTTGACACTAATAAATCAGCTAATCTTAAGCCTTGTCCATTTCTTTTCCCTCTGTCAGCCTGAGACCTTGTGACTGATACCTATTGGCCAGCTCCTTTTCAAAAATCCCTTCCTAATTTTTCTACTCAACTGGTCCCGAATTGGCCTTATGCTCTACTGTTACATGCTACTCTGGCATCCTTGTGGATAAGGCTGTGCTCCTCTATCTACCCATTCTGCCCCATAAGAAAAGCCTTTCCATCCATCCACCCACCCATCCATTCATCCATCCACCCACCCATCTATCCATCCATCCAACCATCCATCATACAGCAATCCTTTTCTGGACCCCCTCCATCTTTATAGACCATGTTAGACCTGTCTCTGAAAGTCTACTGTGCTCCATGCACACCAGTTGCATCACACACAGATTCCTTAATCCATACAATATACTCCCACAGCATCTATTAAGATGCACATTTTACAGAGAAAGACCCTGATGCTCAGAACAGGAAAAACAGCCACAGGCACGCAGTAAACAGCCAAGCTGGGACTCAAACTCATTTCCCTCATTCCAAACTTAGCGTTGGCTCTGCCTTCCACCGAGGCCTGTGCCACAGAGAGACCTTCCCTCTCTGTTCTGGCAAGGAAGGAAGCAAGGATGCAAAGGGAAGAAGATCATTATGACTAGAGAAACATTTACAAACAGGGTGGGGAAGACTGTGCTAAGGACCAGCACCTGCAGGGACAGGGATGGGCAAAGAGGAAGGAGGGGCTGGGAGTAGTGGTAAAGAAAAGGAAGGAAAGCAGATGGTTCAAAGTGGAAGCTCTGGAAAGAAACCTTGAAGGAGCGCCCCACCCTAAACAGAGACACACCGTGTTTTAGTTTATAAAGTATGCCAGAGAGCTCTTCAAAAAGGAGACCCAAGCCCACCCTTAGAGTGCATGCCTGTAATCTAACTCTCAAAAGGGCAGAGGCTGGAGGATCCTGAGTCTGAGGCTAACCCTCGCACAATAAGATTCTGTCTTCAAAAATATGAGGGAGGGGCAATCCCTAGCCATTCCTGTGCTTTTAAGACTGGAATGGACCTAACATCCTTTCTTTTTTTGTTTGACTACCGCCTGATCTCTCTGCCATGTACACTGACCCCCTAAACCTACTCTATGTCAGTAAGGACAAGGACCTTGGTATTTTAAGTCACCCAAGAATCAAAGCCATCTCTTTCTTATAGGGAATGAAGAACTGCATCTGTGTCCCCATCCAGTGCTCTCAGAACACAGGAAGGGACATGGAATGTGGCAGGCACTCAGTTATTACTGATAAATTAGTTAGCTGATGTATGTTTCTCACGTGTTGTTCTGTGTCCTCTCCTGACATACACCCTACCTTTGTTTGGATTTCCTTTCCTGGGGTCCATTCATAAGTAGAGGCTGTACAGGTAGATTTTTTATACACAGTACTTCTGCTATTTGTGCCATGAACCCTATGACAGGATCACGGTAGAGAACCAAAGACGCCCAGACCCTAAACATCCCTCACAACCCTCCCTCCCTGTTGTTCACCCACATCCCCAAAAAGAATGTTCCATCCAGGATACAAATTGGAAGAGAAATACAAAAGAAGAATGGAGAATGAAAAAAGATGCAAGAAGGAGAAAAACAGCTATGGGGGAAACACAGTTCCACATTCAGCCTGCGGAACATTATGATTTGGACTATTTTCGGGCTCTAATGTTTCTAATGTGCAAGGGGAGGAAATGAGAAAAAGTAAGTACAAATTCCCAGGGCCGGCAGGCTGGAAATAATTCAGGACGCTGTGTTCTGTGTCAAGGGGGCGGGGTAGCGACACACTTCCCTACCCTGAGCTCAGTCAACAAGAGGTGGAGAGGTTTGATGGTTTAGGTCTAGAGGGAAAGGGAGGAGGCCAAGAACAAGGGCACCCCGACCTCTCTCCAAAGAAAGCAGGAAATGACAAACTGCCCAGCAAAGACTTTGCCCTCTCAGCCTCACAGAAGGTGGCAGCTTTTTTTTTGAAGCCTTCCTCCCAACGAAAAAGGCTTCGACAAATGAATCACACGGGGATGGGGCACAGCCCTCCAGCGGCCTGCCCAGTGCTGGGTCCTTTACCACATCAGTGGTAAGAGCATATGCAAGGTAGCAGTTCTCCTCAGGCCCTTGAGCCAATCTGTAGGATACAGGCACGTGTCACCATCTCTCTCGTATGGCAAGAAGTCTCTAAAAGACTGGCTGTGTCTGGCTGTGTCTGGCTGTATTTGCTAGTATGAGTATTTGCTAGTACATATGAGTATTTGCCAGTGTCTATATGCACGTCTTTCTCCTTCTTTCCTCCTCCTCCCCTCTGTGCACACGTGCATGTGTGGGTGCCTGTGGGTGCACCCCTGTGTGAGGGCACAGCACTGGCCTTAGAGAAAAATGCTGTTTTCTGGTGCTGCCTATCTCTTTCTCTCTCCCAGGAAAAACTCCTACATCACCATGCCTTCCTTGGCTTCTCCACGTGCAGAGCAGGGCTTAGACCCATGCCTGACTGCCCTGCCACGTGACGCGAACGGCAGACCAAGCGATGAACCACTGACTGGGTGGCTTTGGGCGGGTCTCTGCTGTGATCCAAATTTTTCTATGTAAAGGAAGGGCTGGACCAGAAAACCTCTAAGGTCGTGGGTGTGAGAACTCTTTCAAAACTGACAGTCAAACACATATCAAGCATTGATATTGTGAGCACTTCACTTTGACAAATGACTGTGGGAGTCATGCTTACTGCTGGCTTCCAGCACACGGGGCTGGAGGCCAGGGGAAGAGAAGAGACAATGGGCCCATGTCCTGCACAGGAGAGCTAGCGGAATTTCTCCACAATGATTCTGGCCACCCCACTTTGGCTTCTGCTTTGGACTCCAGGGAGTGATCAGAACTATTTATATCTTGGAAGGAGAGAGCGGGAAACAGTTCTGCCTGGCAATGGGGCATTCTGGGATGTCTTGAAATGCTAATGTTGCTAACAGGGCAAAGGATTCTCAAACACACATACATGCATACAGCCCTTCCTCAGTGGCTGGAGGCCTTTCACCCAGTGGTGCCCCATACATGTTTCCTCAGCTGTGAAGAGGAGGGCTTTCCCCAGATCAGAAGGCAGGTGGGGAAACAGTGTCAGCAGTTTTCTGATGCTTCTCCTTCTAAGTGGGCATCATGAGGTGATAATGGCTGCCATTTCACAAGGCTGAGGCTTCTCACTGCGTGTAGGAGGCAGGCTTTTTGAAGTGAGATCCCTTCCAGGTCTATCATGTTAAATGTTACCCAAACTCCCGGGAGCAGTGTCTACAGAAGAACCTCCCCTGGGAAGCGCCCACCCTTTCCTCTTCTGTAGGCCATGAGTCTGGTTACTGACCTTCAATCCCACTCACAGCCCACCCCTTCTCTTTGGGCACAGGCTACTGTTATACAGTATACATTTTCCTCACATGGGGCCCAGTGAAGCCAGGGGCAGATGTGGCTAAAACCAAAGCTGTATGGATAACTCAAATCTGTTCCAGGCTCGAGTAGCAGCCAGGCCTGTGTTGCTCTGTGAACACAGTACCGTATGGGTCTGTTAGTTACAGACTAGAGGACGACGGGCTGAGGCAGAAGTGGTTCATCTCCCAGCGTCGTGGACTAGTTAAATCATCTCTGAATTACCCAACACTCTCAGCTTTCCTATTACGGCCTCTCCATCACTCCGGAGCTCTGATGTTCCCTCATGCCTAGGAACTCCCAAACACAGCAGCTATGCCTGGGGCAGTTCAGGCCAGGGCAGACATTCACAGGAAAGGGAGAAGTTGAACACTTACAGAGGGGGAGACAGCGTATGACTTTGATTTCCGTTATGGCTTCAAGGTGTCTCCTCACATCTAAGGCTCATCAGATTGTATACCTTAAATGCGTGCTTTGTTATATAATAATAAACCTCGAATCTGTTCTGACACATAAAGAAACAGGTGTCTGTCACGTTTATTACATAGTGAGTTACTCTGGGTCATAAACCCCATTCTGTACATATTTATCCAAGTAGTTCATTTGTACCCAGGTCAGTTTCTCTCCACTCATGATTACATATGGGGGTTGGAGGGAACAGCTCTATAACATCTGTAGGACAGAACACTCCTCCCTGTTGGGAGAGAGCATGGTTCCATCCCTACCACCTCCAAGACATTCAATGAAGGGGGCTGTCACAGGGATCAGGAAAGGCTGCGAGGGACAGCTTCACCCTCCAAGGACAGCTGGGGAGTGAGGAGCCACCAGTCTATTTTTCACGCCTGGAGGGCGAGTGGTCAGCTCACAGGGCCAGAGGAGAGACTCTGGCCTACTCCTGTTCTAAAAATAGGAGCAGAATGGCCATTGAACTTAACTGACTTGCAAAAGCTTCCCAGATCTGGAGCAGTTTCACTGACCACCCCCCCACCCCCACCCCCGCTGCCGGGAGGCTAAGATGTGGCTCATTCAGGAACTATTTCCATGTGCCCTTGTTTAGATGTGGATGTACACGCACAGCCCTTACTCCAAACCATCACCCCTTGACCCCTGTCCAAAATCACCAAATAAGTCAAAGGCTGAGGCACTCAGCTGGGCACGGATCTTCTAAACTAATCTGGTTGCAACTTTAAAGGGCTGTTTTGCTCCCCAGCTCCACACCCAGCGCGCTTTCTGTGGCAGCTGGGTCAGGCCGGGGCACCAGTCTCACCACTGACTCAGTGTCAAAATATTCCAGCATCCTGCTCCCTACCTCTGCTTTGTTTTTAATATTCTCTGTCTCTCCCTGAGCACCTCTCTAGACAAATGTACATTCACATACATGCGCGAACACACTCCTTTTCCTTTTAACAGTGATTTTTATTTAGGTGTTCGAGTGCTTTGCCTGTGTGTGTACGTGTGTATACTATGTGTGTGCACGTGTGTGTACTATGTGTGTGCAGTACTGACAGAGGTCAGAAGAGGGTGTTGGCTCCCCTGGAACTGAAGTTACAGACAGTTGTGGGTCACCAGGTGGGTGCTGGGGATCGAACCTGGGTCCTCTGAAAGAATAGCGAGTGGTTGTAATTACTGATCCGTCTCTCCAGCCTCACTTCTAAACTGAGATCGATGGATTTGAATTTAGTGATGGTGTAGGAAGATGGGAGGAAACTTTGCTTTCACTAAGGTCTACCTGAAATTTCTTTCCACTATGAACACAGACAACGAACTATCCCAGAGTTGACAGAATCGGTACCTTCGCTAACAGCAGCAACAAGAACCGTATCACATCAGAATCATTCTGAAATGCCATTCATGTTTCTCACTGGTTCCAAGTTAAGGTGGCATTAGGTTTCTAGTAGCTTCTGTATTTGTCATATTAATTAAAAAGCACGTATTTAAAAAAAGTTAATACTGCACTTTATTTGCTTTACCAGCCTACCTATATTTTTCCGATATTCACAAATATTACTGTGATAAGTCAGGCCATATGTTTCACCAAACGAGGGGCCTATATGTTTCAGAAGGGATAAGAGCTAATGTGTAAGCATTAGAAGTTGTGATTTGGGGAACTGAAGAGGTGATTGGTCAATCAAATTCAAGGATTTATGTGTCTCTACCTCCCCGGCGCTGAGGTTGCAAGCATGTGTCACCATGCCTGACATTTAAGTGAGTTCTGGAAACCAAACTGAAGTCCTCAAACTTGGAAGCTAAGCACTTTATCAAGCAAGTTACCTCCTCAGGCCATAACACTGGCTCTTAAAACCCTCTGAATCAGATACTGTAAAACCACAGGTTCTTGAAAGAGGCCACAGCATTCCTAAGACCAACATCATGTTCTTAGGGTAAAGTCGCACCTAGGAAACTAGGAAGAGGGAGGCAGCGTGTTTCCCTCTTCTTAGAGGGCACTTAGAAGCAAACCCTTCTTTTCTCCACTTCAGCTTAAAGAGAATCTGGAGAAGATACTTCGTGTTCTCAGCAAAGAGACTCTAGAGACCTTTCTTTCTTTTTCTTATCTTGCTTTTCCATGACAAAGGCAAAGCTTTGGAAATGCACTGCTGTGACAATGGCATCTTATTTGAAAGAGTGCTTCGAAAACAAGTGGCAAGGAGAGCCTGGAACTTGGAAACAGAAGACTGGATCCTCAGGTCAGCATCGCCAGGAACAAAGACCTCAGGTGGCTTGTGTCAAGATGGACGCCACCACCTGCCTCACGGGGACTGAGGGGCTGTACAGATTAAGCAGGAACCCATCCTTGAAACAGCCACTGCAAGGGAGGTCCGCTCTAGAACAACAGTGATAGTGGTAAAGAGTGTTGATGTGTCGGCTGTTAGCAGCTCAACCCACTCATTCCTCACAGGCACAGAGGGCAGGGGCTAACAGCGCTGAGAGAGGCATGGACTCTGCAACCGGATTACACTCCCTAGCTTAGCTACTTCCACCTGTACAGTAACCCGCTTACCTCTTAGGTTTCAGAAGACGGTGAAAGCGAGTTCATCTACACAGAGTCCTAAGAACAGAGCCTGGCGTGTAATAAATCCAATATAAGGGAAAAAAATTTTAATAGCCAGTGGTCAACGGCCAAATATGAGGTTGAAATAAATTTAAACTGGCTGAAACCAATGGGCGTCTATTAAAAAGAATTTCGACCAATCAGAGATTTGGATTGACAACCCCAGCAGTTTCCCTATAAAGCTATCCCCCCCCACACACACACCAGAGCTCCGGCCTGGCCTGCTCCCTTCCTACCTTCTCGGCATCCTGCTCGAAGAGCCGCAGCTGGAAGCACTGGTCCAGCTTGAGCTTTCGCACGTGCCACATCTGGTGCAGGTGTTGTCGGGTGGAATGCAGCTTGTCCAGGAGGCTGGTGATCTTGGGTACGAGGCTCTGGAAGTCGGCGCTCCCTGGGATGCAGTTACGCCCCGAGAAGCCGTCGCTGCAGCGGATGCACTGCAGCAGCCGCTGGCCCTCGCGGTCCAGCTCCTCCACGGGGGCCTTCAGCACCTTTTTCTTAAGTTGTGTGTGCTCGTCGATAAGCCTCCGAGAGCCCTCCACATCCACAGGGAACTCCTTCCGGGCCAGCATCTCCTGCAGGTCCTCTAGGCGTGAGAGCAGGTGTACGGCACTGTTGAAGAACTCCTCCAGGGAGAGGCGCAACTCGATCCATTCCTCGTGGTTGTAATCCAGGGAACCGTCAAACTCCTCCGTCAGCTGGGAGGGGTCCACCAGCTTCGTGAGGCCCTCCACGGACACCATGCTTGTCTGGGAAGGAAGGACACAAAAAGAAGACACGGTGATATGGATTGGTGGGGTGGGGTAGGGGAGGGGGAGACACCAGTGCAGAAATAGCCAGGAGGAAGAAAAGGACAAGTCTATACAGTTAGAACCACAGCCTGCCTATAAGAGGGTGAGAGGGAGGCCGTGGGGCCTACTGGTCAGGAGCCATAAATCAGCCAAGATCAGCAGGTTCAATAGACTGACCGTTGCTTCAACACACCTCTCCACCTGACCACATTCATAGCCAAGGAAAAACAACCCCTGTGTTCCTGTTTCCATCATCTTCCCTTCTCCACGGCCCGAGTTCACCACTGGACTTTCCGATTCTACAAACAAAAACTGGAGGACAAATGAATCCAGCATCTGGCATAGGAGATAGGGGCCAATTTTCTATAACAAGCCCAAGCCTGTGGCCGGGGTAGCGTCATGGGTGGATTAAGCGATGTGCTCAGTTCTTGGGCTCTACGACTGTATCGGTGGCCAAAGTGATGTGAGCTCATCTCCCCCGGTTCTCCCAGCACACCGAACACAACTGGAGAGAGCCAACACTTGGGTCTTCTATTTTCTTGGTGAGGCTCCAATAAACGCTTGAAGAGTAAGTGGAGAATTCTGTGTCCGGGAACGGTGTCTCCAGCGAACAACAATGTGCTGGGAGAACCAGGAGAGGTGAGCTCACGTCAGTTTGGCCACTGAGATACTCTTTGAAATACCTGCAGCCCGAGTACGAGCTGCCACCCTGCTCATCAGTAAGCACCTTTCCCTGCCTGCAGGGCTTTGGGCTTTTCCTCTCTGGTATAGAGGCTATGAAGGGAGTAGGGTCTCCTTCACTGACTAATCTCATGCTCTAGGGCAAGATACTTAAGATTTCAGGGACCCCGTCTCCTTCCCTGTAGAGTAGAGCTAAAATAGGCTGATACCCCTATACCCACAATGATAAGTCTAATTGAATGTGCCCATGTGTGGCAAGTACATAAGGTGCCAGGCGCGGAGTAGGTGTTGCAGCCTCACTGTGGTGATCTGAAGGACAGTGAGTATCTAGCATACAAGCCTGTAAGGGCAGCCTGGCCCTGTGTCCTGTTGCTCTCTGTGAATCTTTCCCCACCCCACCCCCACCCCTGCATACCCAATCTGAGTCAAAAGAGGGAGCTTCATTGAAAGGAGGGATGGCATGGAGCAGGGGTTCTCAGGCCTGAGATCCCCTAAAATTCTTTAGGTAGCTTGAAGAAACCGACAAGCCCACCCCCAGAGATGCTGACGTCATTAAACCAGAGCTCAGGAGTGGGTAGCTTTACATGTCCTCAGGTAATTCTAATATGCGGCCAGTGGCACAGAACCCAGCTGTTGTTAGGTCTCGGCTATCCAGGCTATCCATGGCACTTAGACCATCAGCGTTGGTACCGCCCGAGAGCCTGTCAGAGGATATCCTCACAGGCCCATCACACGCTAGAGGCAGACTCCATGTTTTCAAGATTCCCAGGGGACTTGTGTGCATTGACCTTGAGAATCCTTATTCTGGAGCAGCTTCTCTTTTCCACTCTGGCCGGGCTTAGCCCTTCTCGAAAGTTTACACTCAGGGGCTGTTCACCATTCAGTGTCTGCCACAGAGCAAGCCTCTACAGTCATTCCTCCCCATCTCACCCGTTGCCTCAATCTGAGGCAGGAATTCCATCTGCTGTGTTGGTCAGAGCACTAGTACTCTCTAATGGCTCTATGGAGGGGAAGTCACCGGCTATCTGTTTTACCTCTCTGGCTTAGGAGGCAGAGACAGTCTCTGCTCAGCTTTGAGGTAAAGAGGGTCATGGGGGGGGGGACAGCTACACAAGAAGTGAAACTTCCCAGATTTCTTAGAAATAGTCTCTTCATATTCTTCAGCTTATAAATGTGTAGGCTTGTTCTCACCATCACTGTATAAACAAACCAAAAATATTAAATGTTTTTTTTTTTTTTTTTCTGTGGGACTTGGAGCTTTTGGTAGGCTCCTGGGAGACTATGATATTTAACTGTTTTGTTCTTGTTGTTGTTTATTTCTTTATTTTTTGAACCAGGACAATTTTCTTGGGCTATTAATAGAGAGTGAGAACTTCCACAATCAAGAGGTCAGGCTATTTGTACTCAAATTGCATCCAATTGGGGCCACAAGGCACTCCTAATCCTTGGGGACAGCACTTTAGAACAGGAAAGTCTGAAAGATTAAATGCACCTCAGACTTTAAGATAAACTCACCCCCCTCTCTTTCTTTCTCTCTCTCTCAGCTCAAATTTGGCTAGAACAAGAATGTTTAAACCTCTGATTTAATCTGATGTGTCGTCATTATGAAGTCTCAAGGACTCATATGCCCTCCAGAAATTTTAGTTTAAAAACAACATGCTTTCATGGATACATATGTCATCCTTGAAAGAAGATTAAAAAAACATGAATAAAATAAACTCCCCATTTTCTAGTCACCTTAAATAAACCACTGCAAACAATTCCATTTCTTAGTCTCCTCCTTGCAGACACTAAAAAAACCATCCAAGAACACACTGTCTGTCCATATTGTTTTAAAAACTGCCTCTTGAAAATTATATAACACGAACATTTTGTAATATTTCCTAATGTTTTAATAGCTTTTTAAGATGTCAGTATCAATGCCAACAAAATAAAAAATTTTTAGAAAAAAATCAATAGATGCATGTACATGTTAATGTAATATATTATATACATATATATTTATATATTACATTTATATATGTCTATAATAAATATATTATAGACATATAATATGTACACATACATATAATATACACACATATATATATAGCATATACTCTTACAAAATGAACTATAGTGAACATCTTTATTGGCATTTGGTTTGTAATTTTGTTTTTACCTTTTTGTTTTGCTTTATAAGAATGGTTTTCCAGAAGAATTACTAGATCCATGGATATAAACTCTTAAAAAGTTTTGACAGAGTCCCAGTGCTGCTGTCAGAAATCCTTAGGCCATGTACACGCCCACCAACAGTTTGGAGAATTGTATAATTATGTTGCTATTTGGAACCCTTTCTGGAGCCTCTAATTCATACCAGAATGTAACCGGCAAGGCCAAGATGGCCCAGGAGTCTGCAGATCTTAGCCCCTGACATCTTGGCCATTACACGGTAGACAGTGAAGGGAAGCAAGAAGTGTACCGACTGCACAGAAGGGCAGAAAGGGTCGAGATAGACAGGGGCTCTGCCTCACCTCGAAGATGAATTTGGAGCTGCCGAAGTTGGTCTTCTGCTTCTGCCAGAAGTTGTCGGGCTTGATGATGAGGGCCACATGGATCTCGGCGGGAAAGGCTTCCTGCAGCGTCTTGAGGAGGGGCTTGATGAGGTCCCACTTGGAGCCCCGCATGTCGATGATGACGGTGAAGCCACGTTTGCAAACGTCCTCACTGTGGGGAGATGAGAGTTCAGATGTGGTCGCTGGGCAGCAGAGGCTTTTAAGCACCCGTACCGAGAGACTCGCATCATCCTGACTCGGACCACCCTCCCAACCCTTGTCCTATTTCTCATGAACTGGAAGGGTACTGACCCCTGACGCCCCACTACACTCAGGCCACCTGCTCCAGGGCTCAAGCACTCCCCTTCCTCCCAGCATTTAGCAAATATCTCTGTCCTCTCTAATAGTTGCACTTGGGAAGTTTTCCTTGTGGCTGCTCGCACTGCATCCTATGTGCCCTTTACTTTTTGTTTCCCTGTCTCTACTAGGAGGAATCATGTGTCCTCATTTGAACTTCAGCTCCCCAAAGACAGGGACTCCACTGCTCCTTAAAGATGGGAAACCTTACTCATGCCCACCCGAGACAGACACTGGCACACTTTACTGCCCGACACAACCTGCCCCAGGGCATCTTTGCCAGTGAAGGGCTCCAGGCCAGTTTTGCCAAGTGATTAAATATAGTCCATAAGAGATTAGTAGCATTTATTTTCCGGCATTATATTTAAGACGAATCACGTGTAGCTTGAAATGTATGCCAACTTTAAAATTAAGGGGTGCTGAATCCTGCTAGAGGACAGCGGGGGTGGGGCTGAGAAGTGACCATCTTGGAAACCAAAGATAAGCAGGTCAAAGGAACCAAGACGCTGCTATTTAACTTATCGAGAATCTATCTTAAATACCTCAGCCTCAACTGTAATTCCTCAAAACTGAATAAAAAAGAAATGTAGGTAAAAATATGTGATATCTCAGTTAGGGGTCGTTCCTCCTCTTACTTTTGGTTTATTTTACCCATCTGTTTATTTTAAAACCATTATTCTGTATAGGGGTAATACTTCCTCAGGGTCTTTCACCTGATCACCCCTCTCCCAGGAGGCACTTGTGGGAACTGTTGTGTGTGTCATGCTCTCTGAACCACATCGAGTTTGCTTAGAGCCGCTAGTCATAATGTCACCATTGCCAGGCTGAGGCCACAAAAGGAGACGAAATAACTTTTTTTTCTCAGGCTTTGTTATTAAATCTCAACCAGTGACAAGAAGAATGTCTCAGCTCATGGGACTTGCTGAGTGTCCCCCGAGTGTCCCCCCACACACACCAGCTTGCTCAGGCCTTCCAGTTAGATAGATACTCCCTGGGTAGCACAAGAGGAAGAATGGATCTGTTCCTTTCTAAACCCTGCACACCGATGGAAAGGAGTTGCCATCTCTTCTTTTTTGACCCTTAATGAGTCTTCTCATGGCCACAGTCTTCTGATATATTCTCCGCCCTGCTGTTCAATACTTTCTACGAAAATAGTCTAAGCTCCCAAGGTTCTTCGAATGGCTGGTAGGCATTGGGGAGGGACAACATTTTTTTTTTTCTAATCATGTGCTTATTCTGTGCCAGGAACCATGGACACTTGCTATACATCATCTCATCTTATCCTCACAGTAATGGTTGCCTCTGTGTAGAGATGATGAAATTGAAGCCCGACATTTGCACAAGGTTACGGGACCAGCAATAAGCTCAGCAGAGATGCAAGACTAGGCCCGTGGACTTGGAAGCCTATGCTCAGATCCCTGCGGCATTTTACATCTACCACTTTGAAACTAAGCATGGGGGAGGAGTAGCAGTGAAGGGATTAACTTAGAGAGCTCACAGGAGAAGAGGAGAACCAAGGCAAAGAGTCCAGGGCAAAAGGACAAGATGGAGGAGGTGAATGGATAGCCAGGCAGAGTGGCACACACCTATAATCTCTGCACTCAGGATGCTGAAGCTCTCTCTACCACACACTTAAGGTAGCCCCTGGGGCAGGCACCTTTTAACCTAGGTAGGCCTCATTTCCCTCACTGTAAACTGTATAAACGGTAGGAACCTTGCCTTAAAGGGTAAGTCTGTTGATGTATCCATAAAGTACTCACGGTGAGGCCAAAACATAGTACAGACTGTCTTAGCAATCTTCTAAGGAGCTGTTGGTGACCTTTTAGAGAGCCCCTTACTGGCCGCTGTGCCCATCCTCCAGATTCATGACAGCTGCAGCCACCAGGTTGACTCTTTAACCTTCTCAAGAGAACTGCCTTTGGCTGCTGGAAATCGCTTGTCCTGGAGAAGGCAGGGCAGTTCTGTTCCACCATGTGACTGAATGGTGCCCTTCTCCCACTGGGTGCCAAAGCCTGACTCCAGTGCCTCATGAACAATTGACTATGAAAGGTGATGGGTGCTCAGAGCCTGTGCAGATGTCCAGTGAGGCTACAGCTAGACTCTGAGGCCACATGCTCTGGATGTCCATCTCCTCCCCTCCCCAACTCTGCCCTCACTCTCTTACAGTTTCTCCTGGAAACCTCACTCAAAACAAACCACTTTCTCCAAGATACCATCTCTCAAAAAAGATGTGGCCCGGCAATTCTTTTTATTATATATATTCTAAATAATGTTGATATAAATGTATGTCACATCTTTGTGAAATTATGAAGGCCATTTGATATATGGCTGGAGACTTAACAAACAAACACCTGGGGTGGAAATTTGGCTTTGGGAGTGAGTGGTCCTTCAGTAGACATGAGTAGACATGAGCCCACGCGTACGGAGGCGGGTAGGATCACCCAATGGAAACAAGGGTGAAAAGAGCCATCTACCAAGTCACAGATATAAGTGACAGGAATGTCAATGTTTAAGAGAAGACGGTGGAAAGGGAAGAAGCCTGATGACAGAGTGGGAATCGGGAGGGGGGTGTGGCTACAGCATCGAACTCGGAGGAACACAGCAGGAGGAGAAGCACCGAGCTCCGTATCTGAGAGGCCCTGCTCTGGGACCGCTACCATGGGGACGAGGGGCGAAACTGTTGTTGGAGCAGCGACATGGTCATCCTAGGTGATGCCCAGGATGATTAGACGAAAACGGCAGATCAGATAAGGCTGCCGATGGGCACTTGAAGCCCAGTGCCACCCCACCTGTGGAAGCTGCCAGGGTGCACACTCCTCCCCAACCCGCTTCCCTTTCACAGGCTCTATTCCCAGCCTCCTCCTCTCTCGCTGGGTGTGCTCACTGGGGCCATTTCTCCAATCTAGGACAACACTGATAGGCCCACCCCTTATAATGTATGTATTGGTCCAAATCAAGCTTTTGAGTTGAATTCTGTATTGTATACCATCAGGACAGAACTACAAAGAAGCGGAATTTGGGAGCAGGAGGCTTTTACACCCATTCCAAAGGAGAAAGGGGGAGGGTTCTCCTCACTTCCCACCGTACATGAAAGTTGGAAAGGGGCTGCTGCTCCCTCCTTTGGCTTTCTCCCTCTCTTCTTCCTTCCCAGCTGGGGCTTGGGTCCCTCTGGGTCCCTCTGGCAAGCTTCCCAACATGTGTGCTAAATCACAGTTCCTTTAAACTGTGCCATGAACTGCTGCTCACACACTCTCCAGGCCTCTCAGGCCCCGAAGTCATAAATGTATATACAGAATGACTGGATGATTGATCAGCCGCTTCTTGTACTCAATTCTAGACCATTTTCTCTTTTGTTCATTAAATGTCACCAGAGCTGTTTTCACTTGGTGAAGTGTGTGCTATCTAAAAATGGCATTTTTTTTTTTTTTTTTTTACTGCTTTCTGCCATTGCTTCTCTAACATTAGTGCCTTTCATTTTCACCTAAAACGCTTACTTGAAAATGCTAATTTGGGGAGTGGGGGACACTGTCCAAACATTCTGAGGAAAGTTTTTCTGGAGCAAAGCCCAGGAATCTCTTTCATGACCAATGACATTGTTTCTCTTGGGTATGGTATGTGAGTTTAATGATAAAGATTCACTTTGCCTGGATCAGACAGGAGGACGCATATTAATAACAGCATGGGCCACAGGACTACATCAGGGAGAATGACATCGACATATAATCAGAATGCTGCCATGGGAACCAATAAGCATGCCGTCCCTGTAGCCTCCTACTCTCATTTACTGGAGAATAAAGCCCTCTGTCATTAGCACAGCCTTGGTAGAATTTCTGCCATTATGAAATTCCTCTGCCTCTGTAGACTGGAGACACTGCCACTTGGCCTAAGGGGTTTGCCTGAAGGGCAGGGCACAGCCTTTCCCAGGAATGGCTGACTAAGCCTGAGACACACTGTGGAAGTGTCATCTTCCCAGGCTTCCCTCTCTACTGATCTGCAATAAAACCATGGTGGTGGGTCTGTTCACCACTGATCTGACCTCATAGCTTCATCTCAATTTCTAGAAAAGCCCTGGCTGTCTCTTCAGAGATCTCTTAGGTCCCAACCACATCTGATGTCCTGAGAGCCACATCTTGACCAACTGAACTACGTTAAGATAATTGCAGGTCTGACGGATCCTGGTGAGGAGGGTCTTAGCTGGTGGGTAGACGAGGAGGAAATGAATAGACACGTGGTAACTGGCCCTTTCTACTCTTAGGGGTCTCCTGTGCTTGGCAAAGATTACGGCTGAGAAGGCCGAGGCTGACGCCAGTCCTCACAAGTAGTTCTGCAGAAGCCTTGACTCCTCGCTCCTCAGCCCACTCCCGTTCATTCATACATATCTGTGACTCATCTGTTGGCCCTGGTTTTGCTTCTCTGACTGTCTTAGCTGCCACTGTCACTCCAACCTGCTTTTTCAAATTAGAAGACTCAAAGGCATTAGCCTGGGGAGTAAGGACTAACCATAGTCATGCTGGCCAGCGGAGCTGAGAACCTGTCTGTAGCAACCCTGTGCTAGGACGTCATATTGGGTACAATCTGACTTCAGGGAGCCAAGTACCACATCATCTTGTCTCACTTCCTAGCCACTGACTCCTGGACTCCATCCAGGAGCAAAGCCTACCTGCCTCCTCACCAGATTCTATCCTGGCCACGTTAGTGGACCACATTGGATATGACTCATAATCATGAGACCGAAGACTAGACCTCAATACCACCTTTTTTCCTCCCCAGATCTCCTGTGTCATGGTGGGCATCACCCCATAAAAGACATGTTACTCCTGCTTCTCCTAACTGTCTTTAGTTTCCTTCTGTGTTATACTCGTCTCTCATCCCTCCGTGTCTCTGTGTGTTCCTTCTCCAATGCCCACCTTTGCTTAGGGAACTTCTAATCACATTTCAGATCTCAACTCATAAGACTCTTCTTCCAGGAAGCCCTCCTCTCTTACTATGCACTCCTCCCACTCATAGTCATGAAGGTCTTCTTAGCAAAGCACCTGTCACATGGGTAAACAGGCTCTGAGTGTCAATGTCTGTCCCTACATAGACTGATGTGGCCTCAGAGGGATGAGGTTTGGTAAAGTGCACAAGCAGGAGGACCTGGGATTGATCCCGTAAAAGGTACACAAAAAAGTGAAGTGTGATGACGTGTGTTTGTAATTCCAGCTTAGGAAAGGAGGAAATAAGTCCCTGAGCTTGCGGGCCACCCAGCCTAGCCTACTTATCAACCTTCAAGCCAGTGAGAGACTCTATCTCAGAAACTAAGGTGGACAACTGAGGAATGGCACCTGAAGTTGGCCTCTAACTTACATACACACACACACACACACACACACACACACACACACACGCATACACGCATACACGCGCACACAGGCACACACACAAAAAAACATGCACGCACATCTGTACATATAAGACACACACATCCCTAAACAAATATAATCACATGTCTCTGCACATGCACACATACAATGGAAAGTAAAAAGGAGAACCTAGTTATGAAGAAACACCATTACCTCAATAGATCATACGATCCTTTAATTCACCCAATAAGTAATTATTGAGCATTGATTCTGTAGCTGGCCTAGACCTAGGGATTTGGAATATGAATGTGAACAAAGACAGAAAGAATCATGAAAGTCATATCCTAGAAGGAGAGACAGATGCGAGACAGTGGCTGAAGAGACTGGACAATACTTAAGGACTCTTCAGATACTCGGGGCAAGCACTGGAAGAGCAGATATTTAAGTGGGGAAAAAAACACTGAGAAGTACCTAGCTGTGGGAAGACCAAGAAAAGCGCTCAGGCAGAAAGAAAGAGCCCACGCCAGAGCCCTGGGGTAGAAGACCACCTTTTTGCTGCCGTTCTGCCACCAAGTCGGGGGCAGCGAAAGCAGAGTCTAGTGAGGAAGCAGGGTCCCAGCAGCCACACCATTGTGAAGACAAAACCACAGGCTGGAGAGGCATCATCCACCATCCCAGATACTCCAAGGTGCAGCAGCCGGTTTGGCAAAAGTCAGACGTTCATATGTTAACTAACAAAGCTAACTTTCACCCATTATCTGAGGTTCCTTGTGTAGTAAGTACTTTATATACAATATTTAATTTATCCCTCACATGAAACTCAGTAGAGGGAAATATTACCCGACCCCCACCAACGCCCATTGTATGGTTAAGAAATCACAGATGTTTGGTGCAACCTGTGTGAATACAAAAGCCCCAACTCAAGAGTGAGGGCAACCCAACCTCTCTCCACTGGGCACCGTGAGGCCACCACCTGCTGGTTTTCACTGTGCTCTGGCCTGACTCTTTCTGTCCCAGCCACTGTGTCGCCTGAAATTCACCCTGTTCCCATGCGCGTCTGGCAGATTCTCACTGGAAGTAGCTACTGCAATAAATATAACATGAAGCCATCCTGGTGGTGACCTGGGATAGAGACCAGTGAAAACTTCCCTCCAGCTGACTAGCAGAGGAGGCAGGGCTGTCCAGCGGTGACCAGGCCCCTGCTTGTTGGCAAGATGTGTGTGTGTGTGTGTGTGCGCACGCGTGTGCGTGCGCGCAAGCGTGTGTGTACGGGGTATCAGAATAGCAATGTGGAGCTCAGGAAAGACCAGTGGGATGGAGCAGAACTGGCCTGTAAATCAGGCCTATTCATGAAGTTGTCAAGGAATGGTGACAAATTCAAAGGTTAGCCTGGTCACCTAGGGATGGGTTCAGGGAGGAAGGCCATGTCACATGAAGGACTCCCTGTTTAATGCCACCCTCCCGCTGTGATGTTGCAGCTACAGACAAGAATGGAGCTGTAGACCAGGTGCAGAGGACTCTGGAGAGGTCTTACCCATGGCTCCTGGTTAGACTTCTATACATGGACATATCACCATGGATGGTGAGCAGAGGGCAGAGAAAGGAAAGAACAGTACCCTCAAACAAGCCATTCCCTTTCCACTTGCCCTGGCTCTGCACTGCCCTCGTGCTCCTTAAATCCTTGTGTGAACTGACTGAACTGAAGAGAGAGGGAAAAACTGCTCCTGTTGGCCCATCCTCAGAAGCACAGTGACTCTGGCCATCATCTCTGGACCCATTTATCCTGCTTTCTGCTCCTCACTGAGTTGTGCCAGTTCTCTGCTGATTGCCCCAAACCAGACCATGCCGGCTTTCTTAAACAACCTGCAACCTGCAGGTGTTGAAGAAAACTGTTAAGAACACATTAGCACTTGCTCTGAGCTTTTCTAATCTGTATAATCAGAGGTAGAAACAAGAACACCGGAGGAAGCCCTGCCTTCTGGAACCGCGGAGCCGTTCTCTGGGAAGCACTGTCAGTAATGAATGCTCGGAGGGCCTCTCTATGGCCGGTTGTCTAAAGGGGAGAGTAGGAACACAGATGTCTGCCACAGATGTCTCTCCACTGGGTCACTGTGAGGCCACCATTAGCTGATATTCTATTGGGATGGGGTGTAGATGCCACTGAGCCATACTAATTCACCCAAACGTTTGGTTTTTGCTTTTGTTTTGGTTCACTGGAAGACTGCCCCTTTTACCAGTCATTATACTAAAGGTTTGGTGCTATGTGTGCCTGTGTATATGCATATGTCCATGTATGTGTCTGTGTGTGGAGGGGGGGTTCATCTGCGTAAATGAGCTTGTATGTGTAGATGCCACGGGTCAACCTTCTGTCCATTTCCAAGACATGGACGTGCCCATTGCTAGCTGCATTCCCCAGGTTTGCCAGGACCAAACTTGCTCTCTTGCCCTGGTCAGATACAGAAAGGAAAAACAGAAGGAAGTTTGGTGCTTTTAAGCTCTTTAAAACTCATTACCTAATTTCACCCAGATGAGGCTGTTTACAAATGCCAGGAGCAGGGTGTGGGCATTTCAGTTTTTCTCCCCGAATGAGGGAAAGTGAGGTATTAAATAGCAGTGACCCAGGCATTAGGGTTCCACCCAGTATTTCCAAGTGTGGTCATCAAGTGGCAGGTCAGAGGTCAAAACTTCAGTTGCCCTTCTCACCCACACGCCATCTTTAAAGCTGCCTTTAAAGAAATGCACATGTGCAAATGAAGTAGAGCCGGAAAGGACAAAGATTTTTCATCCTGAAGATGTTAAGAAGCACCATGAGAGCACAGGGGAGTCACAAAGAGCTCTGGGACCTGGGCGAGGAGGGCAGCACAGTGGAAGCATGCAGCCTACTGAAGAAGCCCCCCACCTCCAGCCAGAGGCCACCCAGCTTGCTGCCTAACCCCAATGCCGCCTTTGAAGCAAGGTCACTTCAGCTGGGCTCTGAAACAACTTCTGCTCACGAAGGAGGAAACACACTGGCAGAGCCAGCTGGCCTGGGATGGAAGAGGGAGCTGCCCTCTCTGAGAGAAGATTGCCTGGGTCACTCTAGGAAGACTGCAGCCACTGCACCTTCTGGGAGTCTGGGAGGCAGCAGAGGGGTAGGTCCAGGGGCAGGGGTGATGGAAATTGGCATGTCTGCCTAGGACAGCAGCCTCTGTCCCTCTCTTCTGGACTACTCAGAACATGAAGCAGAAAGGAAATGGAAACCAAAGCAATGGGTGGAAAGAAAGAATCGGGACCCCAATGCCCACAGCCTCTGTACTCGCCCTCTGCCTCCTTAGCCTTTTTCAGCAAACCTGAGTCTTGTACCTCTGCTTTCTCTACCTGCCTGTCAGACCGAATCGGAAGGATGGTAATTTTATTTTAACCTAAAAAAGCAACATTGTGATTACTACTCACGCCTGTGAGTAACAGATCAGAGGGAGTTTCCATCTAACTAGTAGGCATGACTGCTGCCTTGGACACATTTTGGTTTTTATCTTTTCCTTTGATTCTGGAAGCATAACCCGGCCACGAGCCTTCCTGAAGGCAAAAACTGGTACTCCCGAACTATCCCAAATAGTCTGCAATTGAGAACAACCTGGAAAGGCCCAGCCCCTTGGGATTGGCAGATGTAAGCAACTACCCTGTGCACCCACAGAACTGATATATAGCTCTCCTCCGTGGTCAGGCCTGCTCAGTGTAAGGGAAGCTGGCCCTCCCACAAGACTTTCTCTTCAGCTGGCCAGTTAGAAAGCCTGGATTTCCTGCATCCCAATCTGGAGATCAAGGATGTTCTCTTCCCACCGGGAACCAGGATGGGGTGTGTCACAACACCAGGTTCAGACTTTGCCTCAGGCACCTGGCCAAAAACAGCACATGAATGACTGGTGATGGTAAGAGATAAAATTCCAGCTGTGAACAGAACGGTCTGAGAGATGTGAGGGGAAAAATGCACTGGCATTAGGACTATGGAGCTCTCCAAAGCAGACCTGGTCCTCGAGTGACCTGATTGGGAGCTGGGTGACGAGAAGAGGCAGGGCCATCAGGACACACCCTGGAATTACATCAGTATATTATCCGGAAACACATCTGTCCTCGCTGAGTCACCACACTGACGGTGCTGTCTGGGCTCTGGGAGAACTGGCTGTCATCCACGCTCAGTTTAGAAACAGCAGTGCCTCCTCAATGAGACAGACCGCTCCTGATGCCTCTGGGCTTCTGCATGCTTCATCCTGGTAAAGGGCTTGAATCCCTTGCAGCCCCTGAGAGGGGCCAGGAGATGTCCTGAAGGAAGCCTAGTCTGGTGACTTCAAGCTGGCGTGACTCCCTGGTGATGGCTCTGAGGAGTCTAGGAGTGAGGCTCTGTCTCTGCAAACTCAGAGACAAGCAGCAAGAGCCACCCTGGAAACCCTTCCCTACTCATAAGAGCACATGTCCTGCAGACAATCTGATCTCACAGGAGAGACCAGGCCTCCTACTTGTGACAAACTGCCTAAGGCTCAATGGTCCTTTTCGATTTTCATTCAAGTATTTGTTCTTGGACAATACTGGATGGATGAGGGAAAACTGTGGAACATATCTCATCTAAGGCAATTCTGGACACCAGGGGATGGTGGGCAAACACCTCTGTAGAGGATAGTAATGCATGGAAAATCCATGGGGAGCCGGTCTTCTCCCATGTTCTTGCCTTCTGTGTGCAAAGAGAAAAACAACTGTGTTTGAAAGGAAAGGTTTGAAAAGACAAATTGAGACTTGTCTCTCCAGCTCTGTGGCTGATGAGAATTGCAATGAAGACTGTGGGCGTCCTGAGAGGTAGCGATTCCCGGAGCATGGTGACTTCAGTTCTGCTAAGAGATGGCAACCGAGATTCGCTTTTAACTTCTCAAAGCATGATTTTATAAGGGGAAGGGAGGAATTATTACATACATGCTGTATTCTTTAGGCATAGTTCCCCCTACTCCCCCAAATAGCACCATTATAATATGCGTAGTTTCAGCTGGCAATTGTGTGTCGAAGCTAGCCATTTCCACATACAATATTTTATTTGCATTTACTGAGTTCATCAGAGAAAGCTTGCATTAAACATATTTTGTAGTGGATGAACAACAATTGTCTACAGCTGCCTAGATCTTAGTGTTTAATAAAAAAAAAATAATGTAAAGCTGGAAAACACAAGGCCTGATGAGAAGAGACTATTACTAATTTGGAGCCTCTTACAACTCACCCACGTCACCCCGTGCAGCTGAGGTACTCTACCGCATGGTGGCAGCATACCTGAACTGCCAAAAGCACCTTATGGAGGCAGCCTCTATATAAACCCAGTGTCCTGAAGCACGGGTGTTTCCCGGATGCTGGAGAGCATACACTGCTCTGAACACCAGTGAAGGGCGGAGCCAAAGACCTAACTAGTGATGAGTGTGGAAAGTAATGATTTGGAAACATGCTGGACATGTCCCTGAAATAGGGGAAGGGAAATAGCACCAAATCTGAAACCCACTAAAAGGGGAAGGGAAAGCCCTCATTGCTAGGCTGACTCTCAGCATCTGTATTCAGGAGGCTCCCTTGCTTCCGGCACACCCACCAAATGAGTCCTAGCTAAATTCAAATCAGCCTGATTACCTCCCCTGAACGTCAAGAAGGCCTGAATGCATTGGGTCTTATTTCACCTGACACTGAAGTTTACATAATCAAGGTTGCAACGCTGATACTTTAGCCTCTTAATCAGCCTGCTCTTGCAGAGCTATGGACTCTAGCATCCTAAAAGAGATGCTGAAGACCACACCTGATCTGCCCGGAGATGAACTCCCAGGAGGCCTCTCTTTTCCGATAGAGGGCAAGTAAGGCCTCCAGTTCAGCTGGACAGAGAGGAGGCTAACAGCTTCACTTAGCCAAGGCAGGGATCGACTGTTCAACCAGCTGACAAGCTAAAACACACACGGTGAAAGAAAACTAAAGGTTCACCAAAGACACGATGATTTGGTCTCATCTGCATGCCACACCAGCTCTGAACACTACTGTGAGGTCTCTGTTTAGGGGTCACGGTGTTTAAGGAAAGTAAAAGTACCCTTTGGGAGACCCAGAAGGGCAAGTCCTGTGACAACCCCCTTATCCTTTACACAGCCTGTACGATCAGGCCTCGCTGTGCAGTGCATGCTGGGTTTTCTTCATGATGGTGGGGGAAATGTTTGCTGAACAACGGTGATCAGATACAGTTACATTTGTGCCGAAGTTAGAATCAGAAGTTGAAGCAAGTCACAGTGGGAGTACAATTCAGCAGTCTTGAAAACGATGTGGTGATTTGACTTATTCACCTTTAACCAAGATTTCCATGACTGCCACAAATCTACACCAAAAAACCCAACCCAACAACAACAACAACAACAAAACCCAACACTCAAATCTATAGGCAACCGAGAAAAGCTGGGATGGGAGAGGTCACCTTCCCCAAGGAACAGCACACCAGTTGGTTAACCAGTGCCAAATGGTCAGCCTGGAAAACACACACAGGTAGCATTGTGTGAACGGAACAGGTTATACTCAGGAATACATATGTATACGCATGCAGATAACAATTAGAAAGAAGAAAAGGCCGTGAATTTGAAGGAGATCAGGGACGGGAGGGGCGTATGTGACGGTATGGAGGAAGGAAAGGGTGGGTGAAAATATTGTAATTATAATTTCAAAAATTAAAAAAAAAAGAAACCACCAAAGATGCAGATAAGGGTTTCTATATAATGATGTTTACTGAGGATTATTTATAGCCGTAAAGTTCTGGATGATTTAGATGTCTTATTGTGCTGGCTGGTGTTTTGTCAACTTGACACAAGCCAGCGTCATCTGGGAAGAGGAAATGTCAGGTAAGAAAATGCTCCCATTAGACTGGCCTGTAGGTAAGCCTGTGGGGCATTTTCTTGATCGATGATTGATGTGGGAGGGTCCAGCCTGCCTGGCCACCTCTGGTCCTGAATTATATAGGAAAGCTGGCTGAGCAAGCCAGTAAGCAGCACCCCTTGTGCTTCAGGCTCTGCCTTGATTTCCTGCTGTGGCCTCTCTTCATGATGTACTGGGGCTGGGATGGTAAACCCTGAAATAAACCCTTTCCTCCCCAGGTTGCTTTTGGTCATGGTGTTTTTATCATAGCAACAGAAGCCCTAATTGAGACACTTCTGTTAGAGTTAATTTAACTATGATACATCCCATGATACAACTTTACAGTGTTAAGAACCTATTTTGTGGTTAAGTGAAAAAAGGATAAATGATATGATTCACTGAGCTTTTTTTTTTTTAAAGCTCTAAAACACAAGAAGGAAATATAACAATATCTTAGCTCTTATTATCTCTAGGTGGTACAGTTGTAAGTGCTTTCCAAAAGAGTTTTGCTTTTCCACGCTTTAAATTAAAATACGCTAGAAATAGTAATACATTGGAAATGTCTTTCCGATTTAAAAAGAGGGCCAAACATGAGCCATAGACACCCGTTCCTTCAGCAATTGCTGAAGGCCTACTCTGTGTTTTTTAATCTATGGCTTTACCACCATGACTTAAGCAAAGCTCTACCCCTAACTTTGACAAAACAGTGCAAGGAACAGCATGAGAAAACAAGGTAAAGGAAGCGCCACTCGCCGGAAGCTGTTTCTGTTTGAGGTGCTTCTGTGTGTCACCCCAATGAACCCTCACACACATTGTGGTTCACAGGCGAGCAATGGGTCAGTGAACACACCCACACTCCCACAGAGGACAGTGATTCTGGGCTGGAAGCCCTGTGGAATTTATACGCGTGTCCATGATTTTTCCCAAGCCCGCTCTCTGCCTCTGTTAGCACACAACTTCCTTCCACAAGTTCAGCGGCAATGCCCAGCGCTCCCTCTACGGGGCACATGGAAGTCACGTCGGGCAGGGGCAACAACCCCTCTGCTAGAATCCCTTCACACAGGGCTGGGTCCTGGAGGCCTGTCCTGGTTCTTGGACTACTCGGGACCGCTCCCAGCAGTAACGCATGACCAAACGGTTTCTGCCTCTGCTGGCCTGGTTATCCCTCTCCAGGGAGTCACAAACTGCCTCTGCCTTTGAAGCATTCCACTCTGCTCTTTCCTTCCTCCCCACAACCTGTTTCTCTTCAGGCTTTCCTTGGGCCCTGCAACAGTTGGCCCGACCTGGACTGTATAGATCTGCCAAGTCCTATGGCAGAGGACAGGGGTGAACCTACCTCAATCTGCGTGCGTAGTAGCTGACCTCAGAAGAGGGCAGAAAGTAGAAACAGGCAGGCTGCCGCGTGAGGGACCCACCACAGATCCGAGGAAAGAGCAGGGAGACCATCACCAAACTCCCACAGGGTGCACCCTACCCGATGGGTTTGCCCTGGGGTGGGGGTGGTTCCTGCTACTGATGGTCTTCTATTGATCTCCTCAGAGAACCCTATAGTTTAATTGCTTTTACACTGCCCTTGCATCTCTTGGTACAATCTGGTGTCTTCCACGGTTGAGATTCAACATGCTCAGTTTGCTTGTCTGTAACCGACCATGAACATGAAAAAGGAGAAACTCTAAAACACCTACCCTTTCCACAGCCCCAAACTCCCACAGCCACAAGTCATCTGTGGCCAGTAGAAGCCTAGGTCTGTGGCGACCGTCATAGGCATTTCCTGCCTCAGCCATCTTTATGCCCAGCTTCCACAGAGAACTTCTGAGAAATCAGGTTGGAGGCGCGGTGGTCTGAGCCCATTGTTAGCACATGTCCCCAGCTCCTTACTTCCCTTGTTTCTTTTCCAATTCAGTCTTAGGCATCTTTGAGTCTATCTCTCAGTACTCTGTACTCTGTATCCCTGTACTCTGTCACCACTGCTGTGCCCTTTACTCTGGTTTCTGAGTCATCTCTTCAATGCATAAAACATAGGCTTTAGCACTTCGGAAAACAATATGATGGTTTCTTGGGAAACTGGAATGGATCTACCTCAGGACCAGCTGTGCCCCTCCTAGACATATACCCAAAGATTGCTCCATCCTGCCACAAGGATGCTTGCTCAACTATGTTCATAGCAGCTTTATTTATAATAGCCAGAAACCGGAAACAACCTAGATGTCCCTCAGCTGAAGAATGGTTAAAAAAGTGTGGTACAGGGCTGGTATTGGGGATGGAAAGATGGCTCAGTAGTTAAGAGCACTGTCTGCTCTTCCAGAGGTCCTGGGTTCAATTCTTAGCAACTACATGGTGGCTTACAATCATCTATAAAGGGATCTGATGCTATCTTCTGTCGTGTGGACATACATGCAAATAGAGTACCCATATGTACAAATAAATCTTGAAAAAAGTGTGGTACATTTACTCAGCCATTAAAAAAATCATCGTGAGATTTGCTGGCAAATGTATGAAACTAGAAAAAAAAAATCAACCTGAGTCAGGTAACCCAGACCCAGAAAGACAAACATGGTATGTACTCGCATCTAAGTGGATATCAGCTGTAAAGTAAGGACAATTGTGCTACAATCCGCAGACCCAAAGAGGCTAGGTACCATGGAGGACTTAAGGGGGATGCAAGGATATCCCTGGGAAGGGGAAATAGAATAGACGTGGGGGCAGGGAAGGATGGGAACAGGAAGGATCAGGGGTGGAAAGGGTGAAGGAAGAGAATACCGGGAGAGACAACTGCAATTGGGGGTATTTTGAGAGCAGGGCAGAAACCTAGGGCAGTAGAAACTCCAGGGGATCTATGAGGTGGACACGAAGGAAGGCCCGTAGCAGTGGACATGGAGCCTGAGCCAGACTTCCTCTGTAACCAAGCAAGGCCTCAAGCGGAGGGACTGGAATACCAGCCCAGCCACAAACCCTCCAACCTAGTTTGCTATGCCTGCAGGATATGCTGACACCAGAGCCTATCATAACTATCATCAGAGAGACTTTATCCAGCAACTGATGGGAGCAGATGCAGAGACCCACAGCCAGATATTAGGCAGAGCTCAGGGAATCCTGTGGAGGAGGAAGAGGAAGGATAGAAGGAACCAGACCGGTCAAGGACACCATAAGAACGTGGCCCACAGAATCAACTGATAGAGACTAAAGTGAACTCACAGGGATCAGGGAGCCTGTGTTGGTCTGACCTAGGCTCTCTGCATACATGTTATGATTGTGTAGCTTGGTCTTCTTGTGGGTCTCCTACTGTGGGAACAGGGGCTGTCTCTGACTCTTTTGCCTGCCTGTGTGACCTTTTCCTCCAATTGGGTTGCCTTGTCCAGCCTTGATGTGAGAATTCGTACCTGGTCTTATTATAGCTTGTTACGCTGTATTTGCTCCATGTCCCTGGGATGCGCACTCTTTTCTGAGGGGAGGTGGGGGAGGGGCACATCTGGGGGAAAGAAGAGTGGAGGGGAGAGACTTGGGAGAGGGAAGGGAAGGGAAACTGCAGTCAGGAAGTAATATACAAGAGAAGAAAAAAAGAAAACCATAGGCTTTGATACTAGGGACCATCTAGCTTCAAATTATACTGGCTGTGTCCCCGTGGGCAAGTTCCTTAACCTTCCCAGGCCTCAGTTTGACCTGAAGTGGAATGGGAATAATAACATTACCTCAAAGAGCTGTGAAAATTAAGTCAGTGTTTGTAAGGTACTTCCGGCAGTGCCTGGAGCTGATCTGGGAAGTTTCCAATAAATGTCAGCCATTGTTATTACCTTTTATCTACATTAATACAATTGTCCACATCCCAGCCTTTAATTGTCCTTCTCATTATAAATGCCTATCAGCAAAACTTTTTTAAAAACATATTCTCTTATATAATATATATATATATTACACCCTGAATGCAGCTTCCCCTTCCTCGTCCCCTCCCCCCTCCCCTCTTCTCCCAATCCACTTCTCCTTCATTTCCCTTCCGAAAAGAGCAGGCCTTGCAGAGATAACAACCAAACATGGCCAATCAAGTTACAATTAGACCAGGTTTCTGTGAGTAGCTTTCCTGAACAACATGGATGAATCTTCAACTCTAATTTTTAAGTGAAAAAGAAACTCAACTTTTGACTCTCAGGGCTCCTAACCAAATTATTAATAGAAGATTAATGGGGTACTAATGTGTCTCTTGAGAAGTTCCTCTTAGTTAGCTCAAACAAGGGAAATCAATCCCGATTACTTTTGTCGGTACTTTGAAGAGGTGCTATAATTGATATCGATATCAAAGAATAAGTGAAATTCTTTTCAATTCATTGATTGCTATTACGTAAGTAAAGGTTGCCAAGTGCTGGCACGGTACAGAGGGTAGACCAGATCCTCCTTCTGTGGCCTGGAAGAGACTGAGACCGGCAGGCACATCAGCATGAGCAGCACCTGAAATGGGGGCTGGGTGCAGAGCTGATCCCAGTCCTGTGGGCTTGCAGCCTGGGGCACTTTGGCGTGGGGGTGGGACTTCACAAGGCTACACTCCAAGTATAGGCCAGAACGCTAGAAGGCTCTTGCTTTAAATGCTAAGGGTGATGGGCAGCCAAAGGGCTCAGGGCAAGGGGAGAGTGAGGCAGGGAGGGTCAGAGAGATTCCAAGTAAGGAGGATTGAGACATAAGGACTTCCGAGTGTAGCAGAAAGGAATTCCATCGGTCCAGTTGAGAAGTTTTGCTGACATTATCACTCTCACGTTGCTGAACCCTAAACCAAGCAAAACAAGATGGGCATATGGACTATGGAAACACTGGATAAACTATACCAAAAAGGGCAAGAGGAAAATAAACACAAAGCTCCACGCAGTGGCTGTTTTCTGGGGACATGATGGAAGGGGAAACAGCTATGGAAAGCAAGAATGGAGGTACTCAGCCTCTCAAGTTTGGGGCCAGTACGAAGGGCTTACCTTACTCCCATGTTCTGAAGCACTTAGGTTTATTATATCTATTCTTTTTCAGATAGCATGCATTGCTGTGTGTTTCATACATATAATTATTTTATTAGTACTACTAATGCCTCCTTTGGGGGAGAGAACTGTGATTATCGAGAGACTAAACCTCACAACACCTTTATAAATTAAAAATTAGAGTAAGAAATGAGGAAATAACATGCCCCTGTCTCTTCCTATGCTGAATATCTTCCCCCAGTACCCCTAAGAGCCCACTGTCCACCATGCAGGGTTTTAGACGGCTAACCCGTATCCACTCATATCCGCGGGCTCCCTCACCACCTGGCTTCTGGAAGTATCAGCCAACAAAAGTTGGAGAGTGGAGGAGAAAAGAGTAAGGTCATGATATCCGGTCCCTGTGCCCTTCCCACCAGGGAGTGACCATCCACAGGTAGCATCTCTTCCCCACACCCACAGCTCATCTCTGGAGCCTCTCTGATCCTCCCAAGCCCTGCCTCTTCATGCCTAGAGAGACTCATCTTGCCTCAGACACTGTTTCAAATCTTGGTGGTTCCCCCAAACCTCCTCCTCAGCTGCCCCTGAAAGTCTTAAACTACACGGGCTGAGGCCACATGTTTCTTGACAGCAAGATGAGACCTGAAGCTGTATATCCGAAACCTCGCTACCCTCTTCTGCAAAGGTTGATGTGACTTTAAGGAAGGTGATAACTAACAATGGCAGTTACTGCTATGGCTTTGTGTGCCTTAGCCACGTAATAGAAAACTATTTCCTCTTCGTGACTGATGTTACCAAGAGCCAACAAAAGGACGCTTAACTGATATTGCTGAGAAATGTGTATAAAGTATGAAAGCTGCAACAGAAATGATACACCATCTACACAGGCAATAAAATAAATTCAAAATGTCTTTTAAAATGTAATCTTTAGGCAAATATAAACATAAACAGTGACCTGCTGTTGTTACTTGTCCTGTTTCCTGGCCCTTCCATCACTTTGATTTCTCCCTGTACCTTCCTTGAATTGATGGTCCCAGAACAAAGGACAGGGCACCAACAGCACTCCCTGACAGGTCCTAATCATGATGTGCTTGTGGTGGTGACACTTTGGATAGCTCCAGATTTCTCGTGCTAAAAACAGTTGGAGGAAATCCTCCCCCTCCATCTAGCTGTCTTTCTGGTTCTTTCTGCTTATTCTTGTTTATTCATATTTTTTTTATGATGCAGCACAAAGACAGTTCTGGCTTTAAGCCCAATTTATCTTTTGCTGGAATCAATAGAAGAGGTGCAAATATTATCAAACTAAGCTGCAAATAAAGGCACCGTGGTTTGACTGGCATTGAAGAATAACCCATCCTAATTCCTTGTCATCTCTCCTCGCTGATATGACATCTGCATTCCCTGACAGAACACTCAGCATCTTGGCAGAATTGCTAATAGCAGAGTCAATAGAAGGTTCAGCCTTTGGTACCTTAGGAACAGCAAAGAGATGATGGTGACAAAGCAGGATAACAGTGATGATGTAAAGGGGCGAGTTGCTATGACAGAAACAACCACCACTCACTACCTCAAGCATATGGTCAGCTCTCAATAGTCTACACAGTGGACTGTGGACAATGCCTGGACATCTGCTTACTCCCAGTGTACATTTTCAGCCCTATCTCTCAATTTTGAGGGACGCTCATCAGCTGATCCTGAGTTTTTCCTTTGCTTGCCTCTTACATACAAGTCACTGCAAGCAGAGAGCAGACCAGAGGGACAATAAAGGTTAGATAAGCGTATGAGGGGTGACAGTGAGAAAGATACCACAAAAGCATCTGATAATTCCAAAGCCTGGCTCATAGGAGACACACAACAAATGAGTGCAAGGAAAGGCTTTCAAGTCTATTCACGGCCTGTGACTTCTCAGAACAAGGTACCTAGGAGAGACTCAGGGTGTGGATGTCAGACACAAGATGAGAAAAGGCCCCAACTCAAGTTAAGAAGGATCCTGAAAGAGCAACACAGAACTGATGGGACCTATTACACTCTTGCATGATCTCTGATACCAGGCAATGCTACAAAAGTCTTGCCAAGGGTCTTAGGAGACCAGAAAGCAGTTCTCTTGGGATTGAAGGTCTAGACAAGACACCAGGCAATGAATTACTTTGAGAGCCAGAGAAGGGTGTGTCTGCTGGCTTGAGATCCTAGATTTTATGGAGTATATACTCTCCAATATCAAAGTAACCTAGAACCGAGGACTGGAAATCGACTTAGAAACACAACCCCATGTCTGATTCAATGGAGTAATGCTTGCTACGCGGCATTCCTAGAGGAGACCTGTCCAGCGTCCAGTGACCTGGCTAGAGACACAGTGCTGCTGCTGGACAGCTCCCAGGCTGGCAGGTTCTTCTCCTGAGTCCTGGCCTCTACCTTGTACCGGGGATGCAACAGAGAGACAGTAAGTTACCTGGATCCTGCCTCTCCAGGGCAGCGCCCCGGCCTCTCAAGTGGGGAACTGTTTCTCTCTTCTCCCACTGGTGTGTGCTGCAGTGCTGCCACCGTGACAGCACTCTGCCTGGTGGGTGACACTGACAAGCGTGGCGCTGCAGGGTGGACACCACTGCCCTGCACAGCACAAAGCACTGCTGACATTCCTAATTGTCAGGGCTGTTTTCTAAACAGGCTGGTCCCTCCGCTGCCCTTCCTGGTTTACCTGCCGCCAGCGCACTCAACATCTCCCCCCGTCCTTCCCCGCTATCAGTTTGGATTATGTAGAGAAATAGACAGGCTCCTCCTACTTTCCTCACTTTATACCTTCTTGCTCACCACGAATCCTCAATCTGCCTGGCATCTAGAGGCAGGAAGTGTTTGTTAAATACTAAATAAGGGCACCAATAAATGAATATCAGATGTCGCCTACAGCGTTGGGCACGCCAGCCTGTAAGAAACGCTGGATCTCCAAACTGAGGCCTCTTCTTTCAGCATCCTGGCCCATGGCCGAGGATCAGTGATTTCTTTTCATCAGAGCCACCCATCTAATCTAGCTTCATTTCCCTCCCAACGCCAGGGCAGGCAGAGGAGTAGCCCACCACAGTTCTCAGTTTTCCTACCACCCGTCACTGTCTTCAGAACAATGCTGTTGCAGACTCTGTTCTCATGAGTGATGATGTGTGAGCGCCCATCCAACACAATCAGGGCATGATTGGTGAGCACAACTGCTTGGCGGACTGCAGCTGGTGCTCACAGTCCCAGCGAATACAGGTCACAGTGGAAGGAGGCCAAGGGGTCACAGAGAATTCTTGCTACTGAAGGTAACCGCAGCCTTCCTGCCTCCCACCCACTGGGAGCTGTGAAGAGCCTGTGTGACCCCCTTCCCCCGTGGGGGGAGGACACAAGCTGCCATGCTGAAGAGCAGAGAGCAGCCAGCATGTAATGTGCCCCTCACACCAAGTGCTACCATCTCTCCTTTGTTCTCACGACCTCCCTCTCAGCCCATCTTGGGCTTCTTTTTTTTTTTTTCCCTCCCCAACAGAAATCTTTTCCTTTCTTAATTGCTTCCAATCCATTTTGTCCCAGTCTTTGCTTAACAAGTCAGAATGAAGGAAAGCGGGTTCTTCCAACTCTTGGGCTTTTATTCTAAAGAAAGAATGAGCCTGTCTGGGCTGCAGGTATGCCATGTACACTGAAGGAAGAAAAATGCATCCTTCACGTCTCCTGGGATTCTAATTTCTTCTGGTTCTAAAAGAAATAAGTTCCCCAACACACACACACAAAACCAGTAAATTGCTTCAGAGAGTGCCTTATTTCACACCTACTCGTATACTTGGAAACAGCACTTTTTAAAAACTGCTTAGCCCCAACAAGGCTAAATTACCAAGCCATACAGCACAATCATGGGCTATTTCAACCACTTCCTTGCTCTGAGTCAGATGGGACTATTACTTCTCTATACAGTCCTCCAGGCTCTTTTATTCTCCAGTTCATTCTCATGCACTCATACTTTAAAACTTCTCCGGGCATAACCCAAAGTTCCTTCACTGGTGCTTATGATCCCAGTGGATAGCATCAAGAAAAAAAGAAAAAGATCCCTTTCCACATCTGTTTGTTTACAGCCTTCTGCTTGGAGCTCTCCAGGGTTCACCCTCCCATTCAACATGTGTTTTAGCACGTGATGCTGCTCCAAAGAAAACTCCTTTTACCACCTGCCCATCAACATCCCCCAGTCCCTTCACACTTCCTCCCTTGGAGCCCTCTGCAACCCACCGCAAGGCTTGCCTCACTTGACACCTGCTTCAAGAACTTAATCAGCATATTCATAAAACATCCCAGGTCTCCTTGCAGAGGTAGAGGAGAATTTATAGCTCATCTGCCTAATTTACTAATTATCCCATAAAATGAAAGTTCTGAAAACCCAAGGCACCACATCTTATCTCCCACTACACAGGCACCCACTCTGCTCAGAGACAGAAAACACCATCCCTGCAGGCCAAGGGCAAGGACAAAGAATGAGTACCAGTGCTGCAGTCAGGACGGGTGTGTCCCAGGCAAGCTCGCAGCATCCTCCAGAGAGAGCCAACTCACATTCACTGTCAGCCAGATCCCTAAGTCTATATTTAAAATGCCACACACATTTGCCTAGGATTTTCTTAAGAGTTCTTTCTTCTGCCTCTTACATTCTAACTAGTCAAAAGGCCTTTCCCTCCCTTCTCAAGGACATAAACCATGTCTGTGGCATGTCTTCTACCAGCTACCTCTGGGGTGGCATGGAGAGTGTTTCCCAAACATTCTTTCATTATCACCCTCTGTCCTGGAGGAGCCATTTACAGCCCCCCCATCTCTCCATCAGTGAAACTTAATAACAAACATGTATTACATTTATCCACAGTGTGTGTGTGATTAACATATACAAAGTGAGATTCATGTGCTCTCACCAATAACCAATCGTAAGCAATATCACCCGGCTTGAAAAAGGAGAACCAACATTGAGCAATGTGCTGCTTCTAGATGAGTGACGCAAGACGAGTCATTTGCCCCCAAATCCAAGGGCCATACATCGATTCTGAGACTGAAAGTAATCAGTACATAAGCCAGAGTGGGATAAACAGAGGTTCTCATGAAAGTAAACAACAGCTTCCCCTTCTTCCATACAAGGCCAAGCTGTCTGCTGTTGCAGGCTCCACACCAGTCCTTGCAGCCTCGGAGTCTCACCTCTGCCTGCACTGACCACTTCCAGTTGAATCCCAGCAGGAACAATGGGAATAATGGGAATGTAGTGAACAATGACTGATGATATTCCAGGAACAATCAGAATCCAATCCAAGGGCCCCTGGCAGGCACAGCGGCTGTCTCGGCTCACTGGCATCAGCTCAGCTCCCCCTCCCCTCGGACACTTCCCCTTCCCCTTACCTTGGCACGCTGGCCAAATACGTCACGAGTTTCCGCAGGTCTTCCTGTCTTATTCTGTCATGATTGCTTCGGGCAGGGAAGGTCAGGATGGGTCCGCCTCGCTTATCACGCCCCCCTGGAGGAAGCAAGAGGAGGGAGTTTAAGAAAAGCATCCAGGAAAGTCAAGTACAGATGAAAAATAATGCAGCTGAATGTCAAAAGAAGAGGCTAAAAGTGCCCAGAGGAGACGGACGCTGCTTCAGAGCAGGTAGGAGAGACACGAAGGTAAGTTGTAGGACTTCGGGAAAGTCTCTTTGGATGTCTGCTGCCTTATCTAGGGATGATAAAAGCGATGGTGGGCACGTCACTGCAAGGACGGATGCGATGGCGGGAGGAGGCACGCTGAGGGAAGGAGTGCACCCTTGCGGACGTGTGAGGCGGTTCTTGTTGAGGAAACAAGCTGGGCGAAAGTGCTTTGTCTTGAAGATTTAACCTCCAGTCGCTTCTCTTTGCAGACTGCAGAGATGTGCGATTATGCTCCAGGAGCTGATTGCATGAGAGGTCTCACGGCATCCATCAGGACAGCACAGCTGGGAGGTTTCCAGACTCATATAAGGTACCCTGAGAGCGCTCTATCCTGCCCACAGGCCAGCTCTACCCACTGGCTGCCTGAGATGCCACCTGTCACATCGGATGGAGAAACACATGAATCTCACTGGAAATACGTATGCTCAGGGCCATGCTCAGGGCCATGCTCACTGAAAAGCACATTAAAAAAAGAAAAAGAGCGGGGAGGAGTGAACCAGAATAATGACCACTGCTTTTATTAGGACACAATTCAAGATATCTGATGTTTCTTTCCTCTATTTTCTAAACTTTCTCTTTGCCATTATTGGATAATTTTCAAACTCGTTCATTAACAGACACTGAAATTAGAAAGCAGAGCAGGTTTCTCAGGAGGACTGGATGGGGTTGAAGCTGAAGGGTAGTGGCTGTATCTCTAATGCACTGACTCTCTACTAATCAAAGGCCACCCATCCCTGAATCGTGATCCCAGGTGCCGACCTGCATCTCAAGCAGTCACTGGCATCCTCACAGTGGGGACCAAAAGGGGATGTAATGGGAGAAAGATGGGAGGCACATTGCCACAGCACCATAGCAATCCTAGAAAGAAGCCTACATCAGCTTACTTAGAAAACAATCTCCTAAAGACTGAGCGGCCCAGGTCCCGCCCAAGTGTAAGCTCAGGTGTAATGCTTCCCTCTGATCACAGCGGGTGCTGCCTGCAAGCTTGGCAGACAGTGCATCTAGAACACCCCAAAGAACAAAGAGGCTGCAGATGGAAGACAGCAGATAGATGACTCTGTGAGTCTAGTGCCTTCTGCACACGTGTGAGGACATAAGCTCAGACTTCCCAGACTACCCATGGAAAATCTGGACACCATGTTGTGTACCTATGACCCTAGCATTTGGGAGACAGAGACAGGCAGATCCTCAGTACTTGATTACCAGCTAGTGTAGCCAATCAGTGAACTAGATGAGATGAAAGCCTCCATCTCAAAAAGTAAGGTAGAGAGCAACTGAATGTCAGGGTTGACCTCTGGCCTCCGTACACGCATATATGCATAAGCACCAAGACATACACTCACCCTCACATACGTTCAATCACACATACACCTCTCTCACACACAGAGGGTTGGGGGAGGGCTGCAAGGAAGAAAGGATTAAACAAAATCAAGCCACTGAGCATGGCCAGTTCCCTCTCCATCCCAGCAGGGTGGGTTTGTGCAGATACAGGGTTGAGCTACAGGGCTCCCCAACCTGAAACCTTCCATCCTTCCAGCCAAAGTTCTTTGTATTGATCCCATTTCATCTGCCTTGGGGGAGCTACTCATCGCCCAAGCGTGGTCCACAATCCTCATGAGAAAAGGAAACAGAAGGGTTAGATGGGCATGTTCTCAGAAGCTAGAAGGATCTCAGATACCCTTCTCTGCTAGCCTTGATCTCTCACCCTAAGCGTTTTCCCTCTTGGAGGGGTGTGTGTGCATGCGTGCATGAATGCATGCGTGCATGCATGTCTGTCTTTCTTTTTGACACAACAGTTCAGGGACACCTTAAAAACAGGATATGGGATCCTGAGGGACAGAGACTTGCACGGGCAAAGATGAGTTCGGTGGGTTGGTCCCCTGTCAACATCAGACCAGTACTTATCTTTGAGACAAGAGTTCCAGATTCACAGCTAGACATAAGGATCTGAGTATGTAGAGAGCCTACAAAGGTGTGAAATTGCCTCTTGTGTCAACAAAGTTATCTCTTTGTTTGAATCAAGAGCCAAAAAAAGGCAACAGGAACAAACTTTTCAGATTGGGAAAAACAAAACAAAACAAAACAAAAAAACCAAACATGGAAGAGCAAAGAGAAAGACAAACATTATGCTGGAAAGCAGAGGACAATAGATGGAATGAGATCTCATAGTGGGTACAAGATGAAAGCTCTAACACTCAGTCGATAGGACTGTGCTGCTTTCTTTAAGGCAGGCTGCAGAACCCAGGAGGGAGAAGAAAATAAAGTCCTGGAGAAGCTAAGCCTGTCTCCAGAGCAAAATAAGAGAGCAAAGCCACCTTTCAAGGTCAAGGTAGGCTTTGGTTACCGAGGACAAAGCCAGAGAACTATCATCAGTAGAAAGTATTTCATAAAAAAAAAAAAAAGTTTTTATTTCATGAAAGTGGGGATGAAATGTGCTTCAAAGACAGGTGTTGAGAGAGCATCTGCTCTGGACCCCATTCCATTGTGGGAGAATAGAGCTAGTGAAGAATGTACATTGGGCAGAGCTGGCAAGGGTGAGAATTGTTCTGCTCTGCCAGGTGATCCCAGAGAAGAGGGATCCAGTGACACGTATTCTTCGTCAACTAGGAGGGAGAAACAGAAAGTGTCAAGAGTGAGAGAACAAGACTTTGGACTGATACATCAGAGGTCAAAATCATGGCTGGCCACAGCAGAGACAAGATAAGACCCTGGTGTCCAGAGGCTGAGCATCCATGAAGTTGCATCACTGATAACTGAGACGAATACTGACGTTAGGAGATCAGCAGAGATGAAGCATGACGCTCCAATGCCAAGGTCATTGTGCATTAGGCAGGAGGAAACACAGACAAATTAAACACATCACAGATGCCTGCTCTTTCTTCAATAGTACCAGTCACTTACGCAACACGTTCTTGCCCTTTACCTACCCATGCAAGGCTTTGGTGGTAGGAGTTACAGGATAGAGATGCAGAGACTGGGAGGGGGTTGGGAAATCTAGAAATGTCAATGGCTCTCCTTCCGTGTAGACAGGATAGCAGGGCTGGGGAAGGAGGAAGGCCCAAAGTGAGAGACGTTGATGCTTCATTGACTAAAGTAGGGGGAGGATTCACACTCTCAGGAGGCACCAGGCTCCAATTAGGGTAGCAGATGGAAGTAGCGTGGGAGGGAGGCACATCTCAGGAAGCATACCAAAAGTTAGATTCACATAACAATAGCTCTGCGGGATTTTAATGGATTCACACACATTTTTGAAGGGAATAAGGTTATTTTGCAGTTGGAAATGCCATGCAAGACTAGATGAGGTTGGTTATTGTAGGATTTTTACAAAGCCTTAAAATGTTAACGTGCTTTGATGGATAGTCCAAGTTGAGGGTGGGAAGGCTTTCATATCCAGAAACTCCCAAACTTCCTTCCCCATTTTCAAAGATCATCTTATGCAACAGGAACACACTCTGAAACGTTGGGTTCTGGAGTACAAAAGGTTGTCCCCAGGAGCATGAAGCATCACTGAGAACAGTGAAAAGAATGATGGCAAGGGATCCAAAACCAGAAAAGAATCTCCGGAAAGTGGCCAAAGGCTGGGTGTGAGCATGTGACGATCCTAGGGACACAGCGGCTCCAAAGCAGGAGGGCTGAGCAGAAAGAAGGGATTTGAGTGCTGTGAGTGGGAGGCCAGAAACCTACAGCTGTGAGCCACAGAGCAGGATGGGGCAGGACAACAGAGACACACCGAGGGACAGACACAGCCACTGTCACACACATGCCCACATGCAGAAGTGGTTGGGCTCTCCTGGACTATTCCAGATGTCTGTTGTCATGGCAACATGCTTTCACCTGGCCAAGGCGGAGAGGCTGGCAGAGGAGGGTGGGCATGGCAAATGGTCCATTTCTCTGCCTACCATGCTCCTTGCTTTGCTCTCAGAATGAAATACAACTGCCACTCTGTATTATTTAACTGGGGGTTTCTTTCTCTCTCTCTCTCTTTTTAATGTTTTGTTTCCTGACTCAGTGTGTACAGAATAGGGCAATAATTTTTGTTGCTGTTGTTGTTGTTTTCCTTTTCAGATGTAGTCAGTCATTATCTCCCAATCACCCTCAGTGCCCTTCTCAGGCACGGGAGGTCAGCAATGTTCCCTAAGCTCCGAAGCACCTGACAGTGCAAGCATGGATGAGTCAGGCTCGGCTCATTCAGGCATACACAGTGAGCGGCATACCACTAGGCCCTTTACCCTTTCTGGGAAATTCCTACCTGCCTCATCCCTGACTGACTTCCTGGCTAACTGCCTCCTACATCTTGTGGGTTTTCCCAGGCCTGGCTCAGCGCCACTCACATTCCAATTGACCATTCGTCGGAAAAACAAGCCACAAGCAATGAAACAAGGGTCCCCATGTCAGAACATGCTATGTCTTCATAGCCCCTGAATGGATGCTGAAAGGGATGGTGCCTGTCAGAAGCTATTGGCTAAGTCTAAAAGGGCCTCTGGAGGAGGGGAAGCAGAAACTAACTTGAGAAGGAGAGGAGAAACTCAAGCTGGCAGGTATGGGAAAGGCACTCGAAAAACATCTGGCATGAGATGAACAGGAACATCAGTAGGACCCAAGGTATAGGAAGAATGTCATCTTAACCAAGGGCCATAAAACAGAAGGAAGTGGGCTGTAAGCTTGTACTAGGAGTCAAGGCTAGGAGGCCCGAGGCACATCAATGCACAGGGACCACCAGGACTTCCACACAGGGTCTTTCCACAATTCAGCAAGCACTCCAAATCCTAGTTTGCCTTGAGGCCTGTCACATACATGCCTCTCTGCTGGAACTGCACCACAGGATCCTCTTCAAGGTTGTTCTACTAATGCCTCTGCATCTTTAGTGACATGACTAGGGCAAGGCAGCCTTTGGATCTCCGTTGTCTTAACAAACAGCAACACTGTGAGCAAACACCATCTCACCCACTGCTGCAGAATGCGCATACTATCTTACAAAGGCTTCTTTCTTAGCACATGCCTGCCTCCCTTCCCATACCACACTGACTTGCTGGCTTCTCTCCTCTCTGGTAAGTATGGTTTCCCTTTCCACAGAGGACCCCTTCTCTTCTTCTTTTCCTCTACGAAAGTTGTCACACATCAGTGCCTTTGGGTGAGTGCTATACTATGGAAATATGCTCAGTCCTGTCCTGTGGCTCCATGGCCATTGATTTAGGCATGAAAAACTATCCAGAAATAAAGGCTCTGTCTATAAGGCATAGCACGAAGGCCTTCTCTCTGTACTGTTCCCACTGTCACCACCCAGCCCAGGCTCAGGATCTGCCAAGTTCTGATCAAGAAGGAATCCAATTTGGCCACTAAGTTTGTGACATCATGGGAAACATACATTCTACCTAACCAAACATGCATAGCACGGTTCCAGTCAACTATTTAGATTAAACCGTAGCTGGCCTGAAGGCTGCAGACGGTTGATGCCCAAATTAGATGATGAGAGAGGCCCAGGTGCATGAGATAGGCCGGGAGAGAAGTGAGGAATAAATATTTGGGATACAGAGCAGGAAACAAAACAAACAACCAAACAAACCAAACCAAGAACAAAACTTGAGAATACAAACACTTGAGTTCCATTTGCTAAGTAAACAGAAAAGGAGAAGCCAAAAAAAAAAAAATTCCTGTTTGTGAGCCACTAAGAAACAAAAGATAAACGCTGGGGAACGTGCGGGTAGATACTCTCTTCTTACCAGAAGCTCTCAAAGTGCTGCAGTGGCCTTGCCAGGGAGGCCGAGCCAGGCACACTGTGTGGGGCGTGTGTGTGGAAGTGTCCTCCAGAGTATACAGGTGAGGTCAGAGCCCCCTTCCCTCTGCCTGTCACTGTAGGGAGGACACAGCCACTCCAAACATAACTGCTAACTCTTCTCTCACAGCGGGTAGCGAGCGCTCACATGTGCATGTACACACACGTACACACACACACACACACACACACACACACACACCCCTTCTTCCTGAGGTCTGCTACAGAGGAGTATACGCAACTACTCACCAGACACAAAGGCCACTTTCTCCTTTAGGATGGGAAGGACATCAGAAGCTTTCAAACCATCATTCCGAAAAGATCCTGTGGGACAACAGAACAGAAAGGGAATAAGGATGTCAGCGACCTACAGCTACGTCCCAAGGTCCCACCCTCGGCTTCCCACACCCATCATCTTGGCTTGTACAGGTCTGTAGCCTAGCCCAACACAGGGAGAGTGCCCATCGTGGTGGGATCAGAGGCATCATCTCTTCTCTTGGCCCTTTTCAAGAGACGGTGGTGCCAGCACCCCCCACCGAGTATAAAACTCCATTTCCCAAGGACAGCACCAGCAGCCCTGCGGTTGCTGGAGCAACTTGAAAATGACAAGATGTCTTAAAAGCCTGTTTGCGCCTCTAGTATTCAGCAGAATGTAACACGCAGAGAGCATGCAGCAGGCACCTGGAGAGTTAGTTCACTGATATCAAAGTCGTTCACAGAGCCCCAAGTGACACCTTGCACGTAAACTGTTAGACTTCATTTTACAAACGGGGAAATAACCAAACATCCGATAGCTGGAAGCAGTTGATGACGATGACCCAGAGCCACCCCCGCCCCTAATGTCACCACCGGCCCTCACAAGTCTCCTGAGGAAGTCCACTTTCTCTGTCTGGTTCTTAGAAGTCTTACTGCATGCTTGTAAAGTGCTCTCCAGGTGCTAACCAAGTTCTGACTATTAGGGGACTGGCAGCAGATGCCTGGGAACTCACTAGAACCGGAAAAGGAAGATTCATCTAGAGAAACTGCAATCCTGGACGCAAAGGACAACCCAGTATAAGGAGTGTGGGAAGAGGCGACCAGCTATCACGCGTGCACAAAACCTCAGGCTAGCCCACTGTGACCCTGGCAGTTAACACCAGTGCCTTACAGAATTCTGAAAGAGAACCACCCACACTCCTACCCTTGGAGCTGTAATTGAGGACTCCATTGTGTGTTACCATAAAGACATCCCACAATGGATCTCATAAGGCAAGCATTTCTATCAGCTCAGTGCAACAGTGCCAGGGACCTCAAATCCTGTTCTAGCGTCTTTGTCCACATGCCGTGAGGCCACGTCTGAAATCTACAAAGGAGAGTAGCATGCAGGGCAAGCTAGTTTCCATCTCTCGGTCTCTCAACATCATATGAATTTTACCAACAATCCAGGAATTAGTCCGTTGGCCCAGGGAAATGGAAATGTCACACCTTGTGCACGACCAACCAAGGAAGAGAAAGAAAAGTGTCACCAAATGCCACTGTTCAAGGTCAGAGGTCATAATCTGACCCCAGTCAAATTTCCAGTGTCTATTTCATTTCCTTCCTTTTTTTTTTCATGTTTCCCTAGTGTAGCGAACCTTTTATTCAGCAATTACATCTCCTCAGAAGTCGACACGCTATATATGATGAGGAGTAGTAATAGCTGCGGGCTCAGTGAGCTGCGGTGAAGAAAAAGGAACCGCTAGGAAGGTGAGCTGTGACTTCAAAGACCATAGCCTTGTATTATAGCTCTGCCTTTAGTTTCCTAAGATAGGTACTGTTCAAACCTTATCTCCCACACAAAGAACTATTACCTCTCATGAAATAGACTAATTAGCATCAATAATTACAAATTTCACAAATAGTTCCTGCTACTTGCTTTGTTTTGCTTTCTGTCTCACACAGAAAGGAAACACTTTTAGTTTCTCAACTGTCTTTAACTCATGAACTGTTTGTGGGAAATGACATTGATATCAAAACAGCTTATTTTTACAAGTGAAATACATTTTTCTCAGTCTTCAAAAATTCTCCTTGCATCGGTATCCACCTAAAAAATAACTTCTATCCTGTCTTTTTCAAAGTAACCCAGGCCTGGTGGTGCAGGCCTTATTACCCCAGCTAGTCAAGACGTCAAAGCAGGAGGATTATCAAGGCCAGCCTTAGCAACTTAGTAAAAGGATTGGGTATGTTATGTCCAAACCACTCTCATCTACAGAAAGAGAGGCCCTAGTCTCATCCTTCCCTATCTCTTTCTTGTCACTTCAAGGCCCAGGAGCTGTAGGATGGCAAATAGGTGCTCCATGTAGCCAGTGGTCACAGGCTCTGTAAGTGCCAGCCTGGAGCTGGCCTCTTCCACTTCCCAGGCTTCCGTTTCCTGGGCCAGAGGCCTCCCCAGCCAGTTCAGGCTACTTTGGGGCTGTGTGCCTGATTATGTGCCCCGTGCTAGAACTCCCAAAGCACCGAGATTTACTAAATCCATTACGAGGAAGTCATCATTCCCAACAGCAGCAACAAGGTTTTTCACATTATAGAAGCATTTGTTTGGGGGGTCTTTTTAAACAAAAGTTCCCTTAGTGGCCTAAATTTGTTTTTCATTTGCCACAAATAACTTTTCAACAATACATGTATTATGTAAAGCCGAGCAGAGCTAAACTAATTAGCCCAGGAGCTCAGAAATTGGTGACCTTGCGTATAAACTCTATTTGCACTGGCTGAAGAGCCTATGCATCAATTCCCCCAGGGAGGTTGTGAAACCAGCTGTTAGAATACATAGTAAAGGGTAAGTTCAACGACCACTAACTCAAACAGGACCAATGGAATCGGAACATGTTTTCACAATCAGGTACACATCCTGGTAGACTCCTGGTAGGTGGTCAATAAATATATGATGAAAGAATAAATGACTGGATGAAAGTTAGCTCTTCCTAAAGTGAGGTGGATGAGAGGTCAAAAGCGTCACTGTCATATAAACACAGTATATGGTAGATGATATCCATGGTGTCTCTCGGCAATAATGCCCTGAGCCTTTTAAAGTTCCTTCTTCATATTTATCAACCTTCTCGATCTTCTCACTAGTAGATCAACATGTTTTGGATGTATCGGAAGCAAATTCTTCATTCAGTCTCAGTGTGCCCTGTAAAAACTAGAACTGTAAAATTCCCCTGGCTTGCTGGCCTGTTCTTTCTTAGGATCAGTTGGAGAGTACAATTTCTGCGGGTAGACCAGGTGTCAAAGTGGAAGAAAAGTGACAAAGAGGTTCTATAAGTACACTGCCTTGCAGGAGGCAGCTTTCACCACAACTGTTATTTCTGACACAGAGTGTATCTGATAGCATTATTAGGCTGTGAACATTAGCCCAAGGGTAGACCTCCTTCAGACAACCTTGCTGAAACAGTGGATCCCTCACTACCTCTAGAGAAGGCCCGAGCAGAAATAAAGGTCCCTAACTCCTTGTTTCCCCTATAAGGAAAAACAAAACAAGTCAGCAGGAACCCTTGTGGACCCGACCCAATGTGGGTGTTGTGCTTTCTCTTAAGGACAAAGGCACGCTTGGCTAGCTTTCAGTGCTAAACCCACTACACTCATGTCCTGCTGCTGTCAGAATTACAAGCCTGCTGTTCTGTTCATTAGCAAAGCTGAAAATGCTCTGCATCTATTAAGGAAGTAAAAATTACCACCATCATCCCCCACAGGACACTCGAGTTGAGGGTCTCCTCCCAGCCCTGTGTCTGTTCCTCACTGCCCGGTACCTCAAGCAACAGGCTCACATTGCTGCCTGGTTTTTCTCACATTTTCCTCCTCACTGCTCCTCGAATGTAAAACACCAATTGTCCTCACTCTGGCACCCAGCCTACACTTCTGGCCCTAAGGAAAAGAAGGGCGGGGGCCTTGTGCCATGGCCCCTGCCCTTGATTTCTTGGGCCTGGGAAAACAGTGACTCCCTTAAGGAGGCAGTGTGCTTGGGCTCTGTGCCAATCTCCTTCAGAAAGCAAGCCTGATTGAAACAAACACAGAAACAAATAACTGAGTGAGCATTTGGTGAATGTTCAAAGGTGTAAGCTGCCAGGAAACTCATAGATTGCTCTTATTTCCTTTTGGTTTTCAGTCACACTTTCACAGTTTTCACTTAATTTAAGAGTGACTGTGTAAGCTTTCCAATGTTGCTCCAAGTGGGTCTGAGCCCTACCCCTCCACCAAAATGGCAAAATTCCTCATTCTCTGGTCCCTGCCTCTTTCTTTCTATTCCATTGCATTGTACTCTGTGCAGCTGATGTCCTGTTTTGATAACAACCCATTGTCCTATTGGCATACCTGTCTATCTCTGCTTGGAAGCCCCTGGAGAACAAGATCCACTTCTTATTTGTCTTAGTATTACCCTAGCCTAACACAAGCCTACCTAACGCATAATAAATACTTAATAAGAACTCATGTTTGAATGACCCTGGGAAGAGGGAAACATCAAAATCACACTCAAGCCAGTGCTGGCTAAGTGAGTTCTTAGGGTGCTCAGGAGCAAGACAACTTATTTTGGGCATCATTAAATCAGTGACTTGGTGTCACTTTGAAATAATAGCTAATTACCTAATAGATAGCCCTATAGTCTTGCTCATCAAAGAAATGGCCATCACCTACCATGTAAGACTTGCTAGAAACTCAGGATCCCAGGTCCCATTCAAGATCTACGGAATTAGAACCTGCACTGGAACCAGGTGACCTTCATTACATGCTGTGAGGCAAAGAGAGCTCCAGAGAAACTGCCTTCATTTAGTCCAATCAAGCTTTTTACTATCAGCTCTAAGCCTGCTCTGTCCCCTACTGACCCACCATGAGAAGAGTCCTGCCCCTGCCCAGGGTTTCATTGATTCAGGGCTTAGCAACAGTCTGTCACTTACATTTCATGCTGGAATAAAAGATTATTCAGGAGATGTATTAATAATCCATCTTCCAGGCCACGGAGACTGGAACATGTCTTGTTTGGGGGAAGCATGAACCTTTAAAATCATGCCCATCCAGTGCTTAGAATCTGGTACCTTAACCCATTCCCTCATCCAGCAAATGTCTTAATTTCACAACAAAATACTGTTTATTTTTTACAACCCATCTTCTTGCTCTCATAAATATTGTCACTGGTCATATTTACAGACCAAAATACCATCTTTGAGATGATCCTAGAGGACAGACATCCAGTTTATGCTCCTCTATCCCAGCTGATCCCTGACCCACAAAACCTTGAACAAGCAATGTTGGACAAGGAACAGGAAAAGGAAAGATGCCCACCCAGAAAGCTGCATATCCCACAAACACATGGTACTCATCTCATGAACTGCTCCCTCTCCCCAGTAAGGAGAAGACCCAATTTCTGCTCTCTGGTAATTATATAGCCCAGAATACCCAATGTTCATTTCCCCCTAATATTGGGTATCTATCAGACTATGAATGAAAGACAAGATCCTGGGATTCAGATAAGAACTCCATCCTCCAAGCCCACCCTCCACCTAGCCACACCATATCTGTGCTCTCCAGACTATGGGTGTTATCAGTCCAGTATCCACACTACTGGACAAAGGGTATTGACCATCCCTGAGATGCCCGACCAGAAACATGGCATCCTAGACATTCATCTCTCCATCACACTTTTCAATTCAGACGTTCAATTATGGTGACTCTACCTCCTAAATCCATCATTTCTGTGTGGTTTCCCTGACCTCTCAATCAAGTTGAGCTGTCCCCAATTGTTCCTTATCATTGTTGGATGGCATTTCTGTGTTTTCATTTCACTCTCCTGACATTTCTGGAGGAAAGATCTCGTCATACTCACTGTTCTACCTCCACACCTAGTGGAATGTCCCTCACACAAAAGGGACTTAGGGAAAAAAATCAAGCCAAATTAACGGAACGTGTACCAGTTCAGTGAATTCAGTGGTGATCCTGAGGTGGGTGGGTGGTCAGGACAGGCTTGCCCAGGAAAGCATCCAGACCAGTGTTTAAAAAAGGGAAGGGCAGAAGACAAGAGAGGGAGCCACCTGGGCATTGTACCATGGGTGTGTAGAGTTTACCTGCTGGAAAGAGAAAGAGTAGAGAGTATAGCAGGTGGAGCGGACAGTGCTGTAGCTTGAGTCCTGGGAATTGCTCCTCATGGAAAACTGTATGTGCCTTGGGAGTCACAGAGAATTAGGCTGGGCTGCATCGAGCCATAGAGCAGGGAGGGAAAGGAGTGGCTGGCAGCTCCCAGAAGAAAGCTGTAGCTAAGCACAGGGCTGTACCCAGGAAGCTCTGACATCAACCTCCAGGCCATCCCTGATCTGTGGTTGACGCCAGGAGAGATTCAGACACATGTTAAAAGTCTCTGACGATCTTCCCCTAAGTTCCAACGGAGCCCATTTGGATGACTGTTCTGAGTTACTTCCAGGAGCTAGCCAGGCTAACAGCAGGGGAGGCTGCAGTCCCAGCACCCGGGGAGGCAGAGGCAGGCAGATCTCTGAGTTTGAGGCCAGTCTGGTCTGCAAAGCTAGTTCAAGACAGCCAAGGCTACACAGAAGAACTCTGTCTCAACAAACAAACAAACAAACAAACAAACAAACAAACAAACAAACAGGAGATTTCTGCACGGTCCCCCTCCTGTAGAGTGAATAGATGGTTTAGAAGAGACACTGTAATGGGGCAGAGAACCTATTAGCAGTAGAGGCAAAATTTCCATCCCCCTTGATCTTCTCTCTCCTATGTTAACATAAGAAAAGAAAAGGGGTGAGGCAGAAATGGGGGTGACAAGAAAAAGAGTGAGAGCTGAAGAGAAAGATACAAGTGTGCACTCAGAAATGGAGCAAGTGAGGTTCTTTCTGTTTTGTTTTTGTTTTTTCTTTCTTTTTCCTTACAGATGTGAAGAAGCTATTGAGGAAATGGCCTGTTAAAAAACTGCAGCAAATATAAATATGTTTCTTGGAGCTCTCTTTAAGACAACTACCACTGAGGCCGGAAGTATGTGCCGAGAAAAGTACATCTGGCAGAGAGCGGCAGGAGATATGTGTCAACAAAAGAACACAGCCCAGCACGGAGTCCCCCCAGGCCTTTCCCCAGCCTGGAAATGCATCCAGCCTGAGTGAGGCCCATCCATCTTCCTCATCCTCAACACCCACAAATGCCAAACAGTCCTGGAGACATCCGTCTCCCTACCCTGTGGGTATGATGGGAAACAGTGGGGCAGAATTCTCCTCTCTGGCTGTGAAACTCCTAAGCAAAGGTCATTCAGGGTCTTCCGCTAGAGCGCTCTCAGTATACATGGAAAGGAAAACAAAGGGCTCCTCTCTGACAGTTGTTAAATACTGAGTTTTCTTGCATGATCAGGCCTGTACAACGTGAAGCAGTAGCCAGGGACTCGGCAAGACAACCAGGGGTATACAGCCTTTATGAAAAGGAGAGGTGATGTTTCTCTTCTCCTAACTCTGACACGTCCTTGAACATGAGGAAGACTTTGTGCACAATGGAAGGGCAGCATGCCTGCCTTCCCTCAGCACCTTCTCTAACTTTCCACCTCACCAGGCTCCTCCAGCTCCTCCTGTCACGGGCAGGTTGCTCCTTATTCCCACTGTTTACTGTCACACCTGGCTCTAGCTCAGCTCCTGAGGGTTGGACCAGACACTTATCTGAGTAGCTTTATGGCCTGGAGCACAGCTAGGGTTTAATGGCAGGGACTGAGACCTTCAGACCCACAGTGCCATGGAGCCTTCCGCACTGAGGCATTGACTGCTGTGCCTTTTCCTCCTGTGCATCCTTTCTGCTGGCTCCTACCTCCACTTTTTTTCTTCCTCCTCCTCCCATGCTTCCACAGGAACTCTAATTGCAGCCAATTTCAACATTAACTTCTAAAGTCAATATCAGATATAAAGGCCTGGCTAATGGGCTATTTTTGCAGAGCAGAAATGTGTAATACTTGCCACTGCTAAATTAGCTCTACTAAAGATCACTAATAATTAGCACTTTAAACATGTGGGTAACACCTCTCTAAGCCCGGCTAATGAGCAAACTGTTTCTGTTTATTCTTCACAGGACTTAATATTATCTGGATCTGAGACCTCACTGTAATTCACACGGGCTCACTCTCCCTCCCTTCCCCTGAGAATTTGGCATCCTTTAGTGTGATGCAAATACTAGAATGTGACTAATTCAGAAGTGCCTCTGTCCATATATCACCCCCACCCCCCATATCCTAACTGTTCAGGTTATTTAAAGTGCTCATGCTTCATGGTAGGAGTGGAGTGAAGGAAATACTTCCTATCATTTTCATATCACTGGATAATGTACCTGGAATGGGTACATTTTACACCAGACACGAGGCTGCTGGTGATGAATGCAAGTCAGCTATTGAATATTAGTGAAACATTTGCTACTATATTTATAGAGAGCTAAAAGGCCTATGTTGTAGAAGTTTGGGCATGCAAAAGGCTTGCTTTGCTCCTTAGGACTCTCACTCTTAGTTCCCCTCCTCCTCCTCAGCAAGAATACCAATTACTAACTCTAAAACCAAGCCTTGACTATGTCATAGCTCAATCAGACATTACAACCTGAAATGGCCTCTTCATACTCTCTTCTCCTACCCTTACTCCATGCCCTGAAATGTGGACATGGTGTAGACAGCAGCAAAGCAAACAAAACAAAAGCAAACCAATGATGACAACAACCCAGCAGCCATCTGGGCAGCTCAAGGCAAGAGACCCTCATGGGAACTGCACAGAGCAGTCCCGATGCTCAGCCTAGGGCTTTCCCCTGCCCTGCCTCCACTGTTTCAGGCTGCTCCATGCTCCTGTATTATGTCCCATCAGTGTCACAGGAACATACCAGCACAGGCTGGACCCAGGAATCAGGGTGACAGCAGTAAGCAGGTTTACAAAACTGCAGCGCAGAAGCAGGTGAGAAGGAATACACCCAAGCCTCCGCCAGCACTGGAACCCTTGCAAACCACAGCACCCGCCCCTTTCCCCGGGCAGACATGCCGCTGTCCTCGGTTCTGAAGTCGCGTGCAATTGCTTTTCGGTGTGGCTGCTGTCTGAGCTGTCCCAGGATACGGGGACCAGATGAGAAGGGACGGGATGGCGTATCTTAAAGATCAACAAATGTAACAAAATTCTGGAAGAACATAGGCAAATGAGGATTACTGATTACTGCAGAGACTCAAAAGGCTTGGCTTGGTATTGCTTTCAAAAAACTACAGAGAACAAGAAAGGCCTGTGTGTTGCACACACACACACACACACACACACACACACACACACACACACACTCAGCCCCCATGGAAACAAAGTGGTGCAAACTCTGTATGTCACCTAACACATCTCTGGATTTATAAATCCACAAGTTCATTGTATCCCAAGTGGGTGGGTTGGCCCTGAAACTATTCCTACAATTTTAAGCAAATTTTAAATCTCTCCTGAAGATTTTTGTCTTGGCCACCTAAACATGCCTCATTAAGTTTAACATTTATTGAAAAATGTATATGTGTCAAACAAGGTAACCATTAATGTGTGAATAATATAAGGTTCCTGAGGGCAAGGAATTTTTGGGTTAGAGGGAAACCCAGACATGTAATTTCAATATCATATAAGAAACACATTATAGAGGTATTGGGGAAATATTGAGAAATGTACAAAAGGATAACAGGCCAAAACTCCAGATTAAGAAGAAACATATCAATGAAATAGCAGTAAGTGGAGCATTAGCAGGGTCCTCATTTGGGCAGGACAGTGGTGACTCTGTTGGTAGCATCTCAGAGACAGGAAGGCAGTGAAGTCAAAGCAGGTTTTCCTGTGACCTGAACCTTCTCCAAAGTAATAAAGATTGAGTTAATATCTGTTAGAGATAAGGGACAAAAGCTTCCCCGTGGAGCTGGCATGACCGGAACCCAGCATGAGCTGGAGAGTGGCCAAGATCAAGCTAGAGGCCAGAAAGCATCCCAATGTTAATGAATGGAGTAACTCACAAGGCTAGAACAAACATGGGTGCCTCACCTTCCCACCACACATCTGTAGTCATACTGCTTACAGGGTCCTAGCCACATGCTTCTCTGAATTTCTATTTCCACAGTCCTATGTGCTAGCCTTGTCTCGTCTTTCCTAACTCATGTCCACCATGTCCCTATGAATCTGGTCTTCCACACAAAGACATGTCCGAGAAGTACGACAATATACACTGAAAGCAGGACCACTGTCTAGGTGAGGAAGCCCCAAGGTCACCTGTAGGTCATCACAGGAAACCATAACTGCCTTCAGGGGGGAAAAGATTAGGAGCTTGAGGGAGCCCGTGTCCAATGGGTCTTTCCCTTGGCTAGCTTTGAACTATCAGGCAGTAGTGAATAGGGAAGGGGAGGGGTCATAGAAAAGAAATAATAGCAGTTAAGTTGTTCTTCATATAAAACACATGCTTCAGACCCAAACATCTGCCTGCTACCAGAAGCATCAACTCGCAAGTTTTTCTGATTCTCTGCTGTATGCTCTCTGAGGATGATCTCCTTACTGTCGCCAGTAATCTGGGCAGAGCACCTGCAGGAAGCCAGACATCTGGTCTACTTTGTTCCTACAACTTCCTAAAAGAAGAGCCAGTCCTTAGCAGAACCAGAAGGCCTCACGGTTTCTCTGCCCGTTGATGAATGTTTACATGTGCTCAGCACACAGCCTACATGCTAAGATCAGATCAGTGTGAGATAGTGGAGTTAGGATATTTTACACAGCTTCATGCTACTGAGAAGTCAGGAGTGGGCTACATGCTTAACCACAGAGGATTGGTTACGTAAGCAGAGATCTATGCACTCAAAGCAGTCACTGACTATAACACTAAGAATAACTTCAAAGTATTTTGCTAAAAGAAAAACATTTTACAGAATAGAAGGTATAAGCTGATCCATTCACATAAATATACAGATAATGCACACAGTGGTTATTTCTGAAATGTGTTATTATTGCTAATTTCATTAATGCTTCTTAAAGGTTTTTCTCGGTTTAATTTTTATTTATTGTCAGAACTGGGGAAAAAAGCAAACTTCTTCATTTGTATGTTAATCTTTCATATCAGGATCTCTAAACTTTCACACAGTTTAAAGGTTTAATAATTAAGTTGTGGCTATGATAACATCTGGGAACAGCATTTCAAAGACAAACATTTAAAGCTGAGGACAACTGTTATACATCTGTTTGCTCTGATCAATTCTGTGGCAAATAAAAAAAATGTACCATTTCTCATAGATACAGCTGTTCCCCAGCAAACTTTTCATTAAATACCAAATATTTGCCATGGATGCAAACAGAGCTTGCTCCAAGAGTGTGAGATGTTGAGGATGCAATAAAATCCACATGTTTCCGTTTACAAGCCACTTGTCATGGTGAATGGCTGCTAATGAGCCTCTAGGTGCATGCTATGTGTCCATGCAGGATTTTCTACTATCTTCTCAACTAAAAGAATAAATGCATGAAAACGCTTAAACATGTTTTAGAAAAAGATAAATAATGGTTGAGCTCGCCCTACTAGATTTTAGAGGATATTTTCAAAACTTTTTAAGTTATTAAAAGGTGGGACAGAATCATGCATGGTAATAACCTATAACCCCTGCCCAGATGTGGCCCGTGGCAGCCCAGTATCCAAGTGGGTTCCCTAGTAAGGGAAACAGTTCTCTGACATGAACTCAGTGGCTGGCTCTTTGATCACCTCCCCCTGAGGGAGGAGCAGCCTTGCAAGGCCACAGAGGAGGACAATGCAGCCAGTCCTGATGAGACCTGATAAGCTAAGGTCAGCTAGAAGGGGAGGAAGACCTCCCCTATCAGTGGACTTGGAAAGGGGCATAGGAGGAGATAAGGGAGGGAGGGTGGGGTTGGGAGGGAATAAAGGAGGGGGCTACAGCTGGGATACAAAAATGAATAAACTGTAATTAATACAAAAAATTAATAAAAAAAATAAAAAAATTTTAAAAACCTAAAAAAATAATAAAAGGTGGGACAGGCAAAAGTAATGTCAACCATTTAACACAAAGTTGTCTACATACATTTTTAAGATTATAAACAAAATTAACCAGGAAAATGAGCTTCTGGAGAACATAGCTGTAAGAAACAGGAGAGAGGAGCTAGAAATACTACTCACTGTTTGAAAGGCATAGAAAGATTATGAATATGCATTTCAGAAAAAAAAAAGAAAGCAGATAAGAAATGTTTGAAAAAGTAGACTAATTAATAATCAAAGAAACACAGTGTAAACAGTGAGACAGCTTAAATCATAAACTTAAGACTTCGAGAAGGCAAGGATCCTCAGTGTTGGCTTGGGTGCAGTCACCTCCCTGATCCTCTCCCTGTCAGAGGAAGCAAAACTTCCCCACCTCTCCACATGGTAGTTTTGTATTGTGAGTCGAAGCTGTGACACCGAGCGTAACAAATAACTGGTGATCTCTCCTTTGGTGTCCACCCCAGGAGCCAAGGAAGGAGAATCTTAGCTAGCATGAGCTAGATGACAATGGAGTAGCAGTCAGCCCTTCAGATTCTAAGTCATTTTTAATCTCACAGAGGTAAGCCCCACCGTCTGTAAAGTAAACGTCAGGATATGGATGACGCGGGCAGCCTGTGTGTCAGGTGGGATCAGGTAAGACTGCTCAGGTCAACTACTTTTTAACTTCTGAGCTGGGGCTTCAATGCAGTCTCAATATCTATAAATGACTGCACTTCTGGGCTGTGGGGTCAGGGGATAACTGATTGTCTTCCTTACACTTTTCTATGGTTTTTAACTTTCCACCTTGAAATACAGCAAAACGATTTTTTTAAAGTGCCTAAAGACAATATAAATAGTAAAGATGTACAGCAGTGTGTATCTGTCATCTCAGCAGTCAGGAAGCTGAGGTGGGACCATTGCAAATGTGAGGAGAACCTAAAGACAAACAAACAAAACTGTCTCAGAAAAGGAGAAGGTGGACAGAAAAGGAGAAGGAGCAGGAGGGAGACAAGAAGAACAAAGGGAGGGAGGCAGGAACAGGGTACAAACTCACATCTATTTTTCCCTACCTCCTCTCTTCTAGATGTTCCCAAAGGCACAAAACTAAACAAACAGGATCACAACAAATAAAAACCTTCTGCATAACAAAGGAAAGGATGCTCTGGGGAACGAAAGGAGGCGTTTCCAAACAGCACCTCTCACAGGGGGTTACAATCTGGTAAGGCGCCAAAACACTGAAAAAAAAAACAACTGATGCTAACATGGAAAATAGGCCTAAATAATATTCCTCAAAAGACATACAAATAGCCAACAGGGATATACCACTCATGAAGGAAGTGCAAATCAAAATCATAACTAAGTACCACCTTGCTCCAGTGTGAATGGCTACACTCAGAAGAACCAAAGTATATGAACAAAAGTATATACATGGCACAATCTGGAGCCAATGGATTATTAAATAACATTAAAAAAAAAAACTAAAGAGAGCAAGTACTGATCAGGATTCAGAGAAAAGGAATGCTTGTCTATTGTTGCTGAGAATGTAAGTCAGTCTAACCCCTATGAGAAACAAGGTGGAAGTTCCTACAAGTTTTTAAACATGATCTGCCCAATGACCCTGGATAGAAATACAAAGGAGAGCATGTCCAAGAAACACCTGCCTTCCTGTGTCCATCACAGTATTGTTCAACAATAACCAAGAAATGGAAGCAAGCTGCGCCCATCAACTGATGGCTGGGTAAATAAGATGTAGAGCATGTTCACGATGGAATATTATTTGGCCATGAAAACAACGGAACCCTGTGATTTGAGGAATATTATTTGGCCGTGAAAACAACGGAATCCTGTGATCTGAGACAACACAAACAGAACTGAGATCACTACCAAGTGAGATAAACCAGGCACAGAGAGACAAGAACCAAATGGTCACATGTGTTGATTTCCGGGAAGAGGAGTGGAATGGCCATGAGCAGAAGAGAGCGAAGAGAAAGCGGAGGGAAGAAGGGGCGAGTGGCACTAAGGCACAGCGGGGCAGGAACAGTCAGTTCTGCTGTGCTATGTTCAGCAGAACATATGCTCGCTTCCAGAAGCGAGAAGAAAGGCATTTGAAAGCTCTCGCCATACAGAACTGGTAAGCAGTTTCAGGAGAACGCATTTAGCTGATTTTAAGCAACATACAATGAGGACCTGTGCTGGAGCATCACATTCATTTGTGAAGCTCTACATATCGGTTACATTTCATTTTGAAATGTGATATACTCCTCCTCATGTTTGGCTTCTTTGTCTCCATGCCCTCTTCATCTTTGTCTGTTCTTCAGCTTACTGGCTTGGCTTGTTTTATAAGCTGGCCTTTGTGATCCATTTCCAAAATGAAGCAGGGCTCTAGGAATCAAGCGGACCCTTTCTCAGCACAGTCAAAACCCAGGAGACTTCTGGTGTCCAGAAGTAGCCCATGATCATCAGTGAGCTGAAGTACCACAGAGCAGGGAACACAGGCGGCCTTTTCCCAAGCTGTGCTCAGGCCACACCTCCAAAGCTGTGTCATGGCAGGCTCCAGGGAAATTGACTCAGAAGCGGGTACAGGTAGCTCAAGTGCATTCAAGTGAAAAGCAATCTCATTTCTCCACCCAACATCATACCATGTGCTACATTCTAGCTTGGATGTTTCTGGAGTCCTTGTCCACTGCATGGTGAGGACTTGTGCCTCTGGGTACTGTGCCCCTCGTGGAGCCTATGAACTGACAGGAAGGATACCAGACAAAGGATTAGGCTTCAACTCTTATCAATTCAGTAACTCTGAGCTGCTCTCTGAGCTGACCTTCTTCAGGTAAGGATTTCAAAGCTGACTCAATAAGGACCAATTCAACTCAGGGTAAATCATTTGCTAACTGCTGCTCCCTTACAAAAGTAATACGTTAGCTATATCCTGTCTCATATCATGTCATTTCTGTGGAAGCAATGACTGCTTTTCGGCCTTTCTGACCTTAAAGCATGTCTGTGCTTGAAGGCCCTATCTAAAGACATTTCACTGCAGCTCAGGGAAGAGGAAGCCTGCCCCAGTAGCTGTGATCATGACACCTGAGTCACCCTGCACCTTCATGCTTCACCCTGGTGTCTCAGGTACATGGGACAATGGACTATAACCCTCACCTCTCAGCAGGTCTTAGTCTATAGGGCATATGTGAGGCTAGAGGCCAAGAAACTGTGACCATGTTCCTGTTCCCATTTGGAGAGGACAGGAAACATGGTTTCCAAAGTAGGGGGAAATCTAGGTCAAAATAATAGAAGGTACTGTCCCCAGAATCCCATGTATGGGCTTATCCCAGCATGCCTATAATGACTTTTAAATGGGGCAAACCTGGGAAGGCCCTCTTGAGTCTTCATGCAGTCCTGGACCTCTATTCTGGTAGCTGAATGCATCCTTCAACCTCTAAATCACACTCAACAGTGCACCATCCGGGAGGTATCCCTACCCTGCAGCAAATGCCTACCCGGGGCTTCCGGAGGAAAGTTTCTTTTCTTATCACCTCCTCCCACTCTCCTCACGCAAAATAACTAGAAATAGCTGTACATACAAGTCCATACCAAGGGAGCTAAACAGAGGCAAGAAACATCCTTTCCTTCAGAACACTGGACTATGGCAAAATACACCCATTCTAGAGGACCCCATCAAGGATGAAAACAGCAGATTCAAGGTATCAATGATAGAAAGTCCTCCAGAAGCTTCTAGTCTTTCTTTCATTTACAGAAAGAAAAACGGAAACTAGCGATGGTCTAGAAAGGGAACAGGTATAGACAGGGGATCCGAGGCAACACAGGCTCAAAGTCACATGTTGAGTTTGGCAATCCAATTACAGCCAAACCTTCTCTACTTCATGCATATAGTCAAAGAGCACCTCATTGCTACTGAAAGCACAGTAAAATATAAGGGTGGACTGATGGTCTTGTAGAGCGCTGCTAGCTGGTTCCAACACTTTCCATGTGTGGCTTCTAAAGTTCCAGTTACATGAAACTTAACATTCTGCTCATTATTTCTATTAGTCACACTGGAAGTGGCCAGTAGCCACTGTATTGGAGAGAGAAGAAGACGTGCCTTTGTGGTTCTCTCAGCAGCTCTGATATAGACAAACGGACCCATCACAAGGGGAAGAGTTCCCTGAGGTCAGTCAGTGTCCACCACAACGAGCAAATGGGAAGCAGCACAGGACTTTCCCCAGACGTCAGCCAACAATGACTCAGAGCCCATCAAACACAGATGTGAAATCCAGGGAGGCACTGGGTGGCTTTCTTTTATGCACATGGGGGGAAAAAAGCAAGAGTCCTTTGTCTCATTGTCTCTTTTATTAAAACAAAAACAAACTGGAATTAGTAGCTTTTGAAGGCTGATCAAACTTCCTGATTGGAACCAGAATGCTGGCTGCTGACAGGCAAGCCTAGTGTTGGTGTCCTGGGACTTTAGCCACCTTGGGAGGTAGTCATGACAGGTGTCTGGAAAGCCTAAATGAGAAGGTAACTGTTTAGGTTCCCTCAGGGGGAAAACAAATCTTCACAAAGCCATGGAACTTTGATTTTTCCAGAGTAAACATAAAACCTTGTACTCACCCTTCTATCCCATGCTATCCTTCTATCCAGTCAGCAAAAGGCTCAGTGGGTGTACCTGTGGCTGCCCTGCTAGAGACAACGCACCCTGCCCAGTGGCTTCAGATGCCCACAGCCCAACACAGAGCACATGGCATATCATCCAAGGGACCAGAGGCCCTCCAGGCAAGGAAAAGGCCCTTTGAAAAAAAAGACTCCACTTGCTCTGCTCGATTTACATTGTCTTATAATTACCGATAAAGATACCTTTTGGAAATTTCTAGATAGAAAGCCTTCAATCGACATAGCTTTCTAACTATACATAATCACACACTAAAACCAAAGGAGAAAATTTTGCTATTTGCAGAAGCCAGAAAAAGACCAGGCCACCTGGAGAGTCTCAAGCCCTAGAAGTTCAAACGATACATGAAACAGTGCAAAGGTCTGGTCTACGTCCTTCTGCCTCAGTGACAAGTGACTGACACAATCAATGCTGAGAGCTAATGGGATACACAGAACAGTTTTTTTTGTTTGTTTTGTTTTGTTTTTGTTTTTTGTTTTTGTTTTTGAGTCCGTGTTTTACTTCTGTCGACTAGGCTCACCGGGGCTTGTATGCATTCCAGGCTGGCCTCAAACTAGCAGTAATCCTTTTGCCTTAGCCTCCAGTACCAGAACCACACAAAGTGTGATTTTCTTTCCTAGACTCTGTTTTTTGCCCACAGTTTATGGCATAAAACAATTTGTACTGTGATTTCACTATTAAGATTTTTTTCTTACGGCTATAAAGTCTTCTCTTGGTCATGAGTGCCAGGTGAATCTTCAGCTGGAAGATTCATCAACATCCAAATCAACATCCTTAAAACATTACCATGTTCCTCAGTTTTCCCATCCGAAAAATGTACGTGCTGGCAACCTCTTTAAACCACTGTGGCTATTAACTGAAATTGCATGAGCACTTGTGCCTAATAGGTGGCAGGTGTTCAGAAGTGCGAGGTGATGGAGTGAATAAGTGAATCAATGAAGTGTCTGGACGGTGTGATTGATTTGTCACTTGGCTCAGCTGTGCAAACCTAGGAGCAGCCAGATTGCAGAAGCCATTCACAACTGAAGACACAGTCATCCACATGCTGTCAGCTCCTGAAATTGTAGACAAAGAACTGGGAGGAAATGCTCTGCCTCCAGAGAGCACCGAATCTTGCAAATCCATCTACTGCACAGGTGAGAGCATTGTAGCTCCCCTCTAAAACTCTACCATTCTGTGTGAAAACAGAAGACTGGTCCGTGGTCCCGTCTTTCCAGTCTTGGGACTCTAGCATGGAAATGTGTTCCTCAAACCACCACCCTCCCCCGACATGGCTTAGGCATACTCACCATCCAACCCCAGAGTCTTCAGCACAACTGAATCATAGCTGAGGAATTGCTGGCATGAGTGGGAGCTCTGTGTGAGAAATCCAAAGATCCAGGCTCCCTTTGGGTCTTTTCCTTATTTGTGTTTTCTCTGGCCTCTATTTCAACAACAGTGACATCAAACCACACAAGCCAGACAAGATGATGGCTGAGGCTGTTCCTTAGCAGCTGTTTCTTTCCCTGATTTTGCTTTGCTATGGAAGAGATAAATCCTGTAAGAAGTTGGGGAAGGTGGCATCCCAGCAGAGAAACGAGAACCTCGAGGCGAGAATCACGCTGGGGAGATGCCACACTTAATGAGTTGTAAAATGCCCCATTAGTTTTTGTACCATTAAGAAAAAAAAAAATCTACTGCTTATTAAACTACTACACACAATAAACTATAAGATACATGATTTCAGAGGTGGCAAAAAAAAAAAAAAGTAGAGGTAGGAGAGGCAGAAAATCAATAAAACAGAGGAACCAGCATTTACCGGGAACTTGCTAGAGTCTAGGCTAAGTGTCTTATTCATGTTTTTTTTTTTTTTTCGTTTAACCCTAAAATAACCCTGTGCAGTTAAATGGAAGTGTATGAAAAGATCAGCAGCATGTTATAGCAAAGAGAAGGAGGCACAGGGAGCTTAGAATTTGCAAATGGCCATCTGCCTAATGTGCATAAGAGCAAGACACAAACCTATACCCATTTCACCTCAGCTTCCACCTTCTGAACCCTTTACCCTAGGAAAAAGTTGGGATGTCTGACAGAGTAAGAATGAGCCGACAGGACTCAACCATGATCGTCATGTGTCAAAGGAACATGCATGGGTGAAACGCCAGGAAGCAAGAGGAAACATAGAGATGCCATGAGCACGGACTTTATGGATAAGCAAACTAAAGGCCAGAAGTCTTTACGGAATTGCTGGAAGTTATCGCTGCTGTTTACTGCAAAACCTAAGTTTCCTCAATTTTGCCCAGTAATAAGGTTAAGCTTGCAAGTCTATATGCTTTCTGAACTTTTCTTTCTGTCTTCCAGAGCTCTCGATGTTTTCTTGTTTTTATGGGTTCTCAGTATTATCTTTTTTTTTAAATTTTTAAATATATATATATATATATATTTATTTATGTATATGAGAGCTTTAGCTGCATGTACACGTGCATGACAGACCAGAGCACCAGATCCCAGTATAGATGATTGTGAGCCACCATGTGGTTGCTGGGAATTGAACTCAGGACCTCTGGAAGAGCAGACAGTGCTCTTAACCGCTAAGCCATCTCTCCAGCCCCCTCAGTATTATCTTCTAATGGCCCTATTAACCACTACCTTCAGGCCCAGGATGTTGAGGTTGTAGACAGAAGAACTGGAACTGGTTCTAAGAGCTCAGCACACTTACTGTCTACGCCTTGTGGACACACATGTGAAAGGAGGCCCCCAGCACCAGCTCCATAGAGACAGTGTATATACAGCCCCTATGGCACACAGTGAGTTGACAATTGGTGGCAGCTACTACGGCTCTGAAGACTGAAATAATTTAGGGCGTTTTCCCATTCCCTCATCTCTCTTGGTTGGTTAATGGTTCTTAGACAGCAGTAGTTTTTACATTCTCCAACCTGAAGTACATTCTTTGGGCTGGATCTTGTGCACACAAGACCCATGCATTCTTGCTTTCTCCATCTTTACAACACACTGTCCTCTTCAAGCAGGGAACCAAAGCCCCCTGTCACGGCTGCCACAAGCTCGCCTTGACTAGCATTAGTCCAGCTCGCTTTTACTTTTTTGTATGAGGTTTACAAAAATCGAGCTCCTTGAAGACATTCCTTTCATTTTATAAACCACCCCACTTTCCTTAAAGTGAACCCCCCCCCTCTTCCGAAGGCATGTCAGGCCTCCAGCATCTCAAGCTCAAGGTCAAGACCATTTCTGTTCAACCTTCCAGCCATTAGGGCTGGAGTCTGAGTAAAGGGGGAAACTCTTCCTACCATTTTAGGGAGTGTCAAACAATGCTAGACAAACCCTTAGTTACATAAGGGTCAGAAGACAATGCATGGTAATTAGGCTGCAGGCTTCTAGGAGAAAGGACAGGCAATCTGATTGAGAAGTGGGACGTGCCAAGGACACTGGATGGGCAGGATATAGGCTGGCTTGAAGGCTCTATTATCCGTGTTATAGACACCTAGCTGGGGGAGAGCGTGTGTCCAGCCTCACGGTTCACTGTCTGTGGACAGCTCAGCTGGGGCAGCAGCAGGTTCTGCAAGTCAAGCATCGCCAAAGCCCAAATTTCAGTCCCCATTTTCCCAACCCCTCCCTCCCGTGGCTCTGTTCTGGCTTCTTTTGCGGGGCTCACAGAGGCCTGCTACCACTTACTGAAGGTTACTAGCTAAGCACGTGCATGTGTTTAACTCTCCCACATTCTTTTAGGGGTGCATATTATTTCCCCTGTTTAATGGATGAAAACTTAGGATTAGAGAAACCAAATAGCTTACCCAAGGTCACTGAGCTAGACAAGGATGAAGTCGGAATCTAAAGCAAATCCACTCCATTTCAAATTATACGCATGAAGCCTTTTGTGTGTGGATCTGTATCACCTGGTACCCAAATCACTCTGGTCAAGGCTCGTCTACAGCTATCTCTTCAGGACTGGGACCTAGCTGGGCTTGCTACAGTTTAAAACATAGCGTTTGATGTGCCTGTAATGGACTCCAGCTCCAGGGTTTCTGTGGAATCACAGGATAGCAGGATGGGGTGAGTTTCTGCTGAGTTAGCACTCTGTAGCCTGAAATCCAGCCACGTGACTATTCAGGCCTGTGACCACCCTTTGCATACCCCTCTCCTGACAACAGTTGGAAGGAAAGGCATCTTCAGTGGAGTGATGGCCCAGTGGTGTGCGGCTTGTCTGACCCTGACTGTCTCTCACCCCCGTGGTCCCCGCTGACAACCCCAGTACGGGACGGCACAATGACCACTTTGGATGGAAGTGATGGGTGGAAAGAAGCTTGCTTTTGTGATGCACTTTGGACCCCCTGGATTTCTGTGCTGACTGCTCACCCCCTTCTCAGCCCAGTAACTCAGCAGACATTCTGCCAGACCCTACCAAAAGCCAGATCTGGTTTTAAGGTAGAAAGTCAGTTTTTATCATAGAGGAAGATGACTAAAACAACCAAATAAAAAAAAAAATTGTCTGAAGCATTTCAGACAAGTGGCTGAATTAAAATGGAAAAGGTCCTGTGAATCCCCACCCCACGTTAAGGACATAAAAATTATAAACACAACAGCAAATATTGTTACTGGCCCCAAGTGTTGACTTGAAACCACCTGGCACACTAGACAAAACTCCCCAGTCCTGGAAAGTTCTGGGAACTCAGGGAACAAGATAAATTAAACAACCATACGTCCAGCCTCGACGAGCTCTCAGCCTGACTGTGAGAATAAGACTGTGCTTCTCAACACGCCACACGACCCAGAAAGCCTTAGAGCTAGGCACAAACAAGTCTCTCTGGTGACCTGGGATGAACCATAGCCGTGGTAGCAGCTATCTCTACTGGTGCCTGGCCTGCTGCTCATCAAGCTACTTCCCTCTCTGGATCACACAGCTCCGGTGCATTTCCCAAACTTGTGAGACTCGTGGGTTGCAACAGCCCTGTGACGGAGCTCTAGCTGATACAATGTGAACATGTCATGTGCTCTGTCTAGGAAGCCATCCCACCAAATCATCTCTCACCGTATCTTCCATGTTTTATCCATCCCTTAATAGTTAGAAGCAAGGGTGCCAGACGACTCCAAGACCCAAAGCCACTGAGAGAAAACAGCATGGAGCCTGGGGTGTGACTAATGGGGTCTGTGACGGGCCACAGAGCAACACACAGGCTTCCATTACATTCCTGCTAACCTGCAGCTTTATAGCTGCTGGTCTGTGCTGAGCAGTAAGCAGAGGACACTGCCATAGTTGGCATAATTTTTGGTGGACTACTAATCGTGGAGTCTGTGAATTGCTTTCCAGCTCTATTTCAAAAATTGTACGTCTTGTGTTAACATACCCTGTAAAACATGATCTCATTAAAAGTAATAAGGGTGTGTCGGCGATGTGGGCGCAAACACTTCAGAACTCAGAAAGAGTGCCAATGGGCACAGGAGAGGGAAAGCCTGGAAAGGATTTGGTGACACTGAACGGTGGTTAGCTGCTTATCGTTCTCCTAAGAGTTTATCCAGGACATAGCCCTGACAAACCCCCGGAAAAGCACTGGCTACATTCTAGGGAGAGATCAAAACCTAAGGAACCATGATCTATGATTGTTCTGCTTTCCAAACATAAGTCCTTGCCTTGCCTCTCCTCCACTGGCTGCAGCTTCAGCTTTAACTACCTTGGACGTTTCTATCCAGATGGCCCCCAAAGTGAGAACTCCTCTGGAAGCCTCTCCTTTGCAGCCCCACTGTGATGGAGGGGGAATACTCAATGGCTTCACACTTACCCTCTGCTGGAAACAGGACAGAAATGATCTCAGAAGCCCTCTCCTCCTTTCCTGAGATAGACATTATTTTCAGGTCACAGGCATGGAGACTGAGGCTCATGTCAAATAGTTTACCAATAGCTTAGTTAAGCAGGAGTTGTACCGATGCTCTTTATCTGTGTACTCCACACCTGACCCTTAAACAGCCAACTACACCCGGTGATGCTCAGAACCTGTCCATTCTAGCAGCAGAGAGACAATTGTATTTTCAGGGATATTTATTGTTGTTGTTGTTTGTTTGTTTTGTTTTGTTTTCTTTGTTTTCAAGCCAGTTGTTAAACAGGTTAGTATCTTGAAAGTTGTGATAGCACAAGTACTTACAAAATGGAGATTGGCAAGTGCTACAGACACAATCATCACGGTTTTCATTCCTCCTTAGAAACATTACTGGCTACGATTTTCTATCTGGCCCCACTCTGTTGTGGCAGAAGCATTCTGTGTGGTTACAATTTGAGGAATTGTAGAAAGCAAACGCTTGTTGGCTGCAGACTTCATCAGCCAAAATGTACAAAAGCAAAGGCCAATGTTACAGAGACAAGAAAGACGAGGAAGAAGGGTGTCTCCCTTCACACATGGTTCAAGCTCCTGATGGCTCTCCCAGGAGCTCCCCAGTACCTAATGGGAAGCTGCTGGGAGAGCAGCACACTGCATCTAGACAGAAGGCAGCTCAGTTGTGGGTCAGGGTGAAGACTGCCACGGATAGAGTTGGTTGTAAAGTAAGGATGAGGAAGGCATCACAGAGTACCTGAATGTTAGAAAGCAGGGATTTAAAGTGACAAGTATTCATTTTGTGTTTGTATGTGTACACGTGTTTGGACACATGCATGCTTCAACATGCAAATAGATGGGGTCAGGTTCCTTCCTTCTACCATCTGGGATCCAACTCGGAGCCTCGGGCTTAGCAGCAAGTGCCTTTCCCAGCGAAGCCATCCCACTAGCCCTCTCTGTTCCTTTAATGAGCAAGCTTGCTTACTGCAGTCAGCACTTTAATATAGAGGCACAGATAATCCAAGACAGAAGATCATAATCACAGGATGTGTTTCAAAGCCAAAGATGAATATTTGGAATTTTTTCTTTGATCAGTGGCAAAAGATTTACCTTCTTGAAATCAAAGTTCCTCTTAATGAGATGAGCAGGAGCCGATCTGATACACAGCAAAGGGGGTACAAGAGCTTATGGATTACTTAGAGGCAGTCAGCCTAAACTTACTTTTTCTTTTTAAGCAAATAATCCACCTATGCAGAATAATCCTGTGTGAAAATAAAGACGTTATTGTTGCAGCTTGCAGCCTGGAGCTGTTCCCAAAGCTGAGTGATCATTAGATTCAGTGGAGATGACTTAAAAATATGGACTCTGTGGTCTGTATTTAGATTTACATTCATAAGCCTTGGAAAGTGTGTTTGCCAGAACTGAACCAAAATACGTACAAAAACATGAGAGCAAGCAAAATTATCATGATAATTAAAGGAGGCTAAGGGAATCTGAGTAAATTTGACCAAGTACAGCTAGGGGGCAAAAAACACTTAGGACAAAGGACCTGCAGGGGGTTCCAGGTTGAAGCAGCTTTAATGGATCCAGCAGGACTCTATGAGGAAGGCAGGCAGGCTAACTGCCAAACACTGGCTCTTTTTGCAGGGCAGGTCCTCTCTGTACACCAGAATCCTCATCTGCCACACAGAAGGACTCACTACTGAACTGCTGGGCTCCGGGGATACTCGAGGCACCCATCCTCGTTCCTGTTGCAATGCTTGCTATTGCCCTGCTACTAGCAGTTTTTTTCCTTCTCATTCTTTGTGGGAAACCCCCAGGCCAATGCATATGAAGAAACACTAGCTACTGCCTGGCTCCCTCAAGCTCTCTTCCCCAGCAGCCTCGGCAACAGCAGTAGCAGCTGCTGCTGCCACCAAGTACAGTGTCCTTTGAGGGGGAGGCACCTGCAATCAAAAAGCAAGTCTCCGGTTTCATCTTATCTCAGCCCCAAACTAACTACAAGAGCACACTTCCAGCTTCCCTGCGTCTTAACTTCCAGCCCTCCTGATGAGCATAAAGGAACCGGATCTACGATGGCCCAAAGCTCTGCTAAAGAGCTAAGGGGAAAGGGTCAATGAAAAGTCTGTCATTCAGTTCAGTATAACAAGCCAGCCTGTCACCATCCCTGGGAGCTTTCCCACCCTGGTCAGGAAGAATATTGGCACCCCCAAACTGCTGCACTGAGCTTCAGCTAATTGGAAGCTGGATGACAGACGACACCAGGTTTCTGGGAAAGGAAATGATCTCTCCAGCCCTAGCCTGCTGCAGCCAGAAGGAAGGAGGAAAGGGAACTTCCCCAGAGGGGCCCAGTCAAGGCTCCTAGGGGCAGGGAATAAAACATTAATGCAACTCAAGCCACCACCAGAACGTGTCAGGGAGTAAAGGAAACAAGCAAAGCTGAGGCTGGAGAGAGTGCTGCTGGCCCTGCCTGCCAGCTGGCACAACACCCTGGAAATGAAATGCAGCCAGCCAGACAGCAGCAGGACAACTTCAGAGGACCATGGCGGCACCAGGAGCCATCGAGACTGCAAGACTCTCAGAAGGAAGGCAGCAGCTCTGTGTTCTTTACCAGAAGGGAAGAGGTGTGAGCACTGATGAGCAGGTGATTAAGCCAGAAGTCCCAGAAAGGCCTGGGTTCTATCTGTCAAAGAACTAATCAGAGCCATGTCACTCGCCATGGGTGGGGGGGAGGAGACATTAGCAAAAATCACATCGTCCAAGCTCTGGCTAAAGGATTTCAGAGGGATCCACCATTTTCCCCACTTGTTCACCTAGAAAGAAGGCTCCGGATCTCCATGAAGAAGATTTTTTCCCCCTTAATTTAGATGTTCAAAATCATTTCATGTCACTGAAATCACGCCAAACACACGGGCTTTCACACTTCCCACTCATCTAGCACCAAAGCTGGTGTGTTTTCTCCTACATGTGAAGGAAGGAAGGAGACGGGCTGGGTGTAACTGATGAGATGTGACAGGAAACGCTCCTCGCTCCATCCCTGCACCTGGCCCCAGCACTGGGCCCCAGCTGGCTGCAGCTTGCCCACTGTGTGCGTCTGGTTTCCAGCTGGTCCACATCACTGCTACAGAGCTGGGACTTACTAGAGCAGAGTCCTCGAGCCTCTTTGGCAAAGAGGCTTCTCGCTCCACAACAGAAGTTTGCCAATAGCAAATCCCCCAATACGTTTACTGGTGTATTTTGTGTTGAATCAATTTTCCCACCTTAGACATCATGTTCTCCAGAATCCCACCTTCCCAGTTCTGTTGCTTTCTCATGTACATGGTCCTCTATCAGATTGGGAGCTCCCAGGATGAGTGGGGCCTCAGAGAACAGGACCCACACCCACTCAGCTGTTCAGATCCCAGCAGAGCCTCAACTCAGGGAGACTTTGTAATGCTTCATGATGAGGACACCATTTGAAATCCCTGTTTCTTTCCAAAGAGATTTTTTTTTCACAAAGGGCAAAGCTCTGAAAGCTGGCAGTGTCTATTAAAAAAAAAAAGAAAACATAACCAAGGCTCCAGTCCTCCAAAGGAAGTGCCAGGACACTGAAGTGACCAGGAGCTCAGCCAGATGAAGTCAAGGAGAGCCATTGTTCTTTCTGGCAAAGAACGGCCAGCACCAGGCACTGTCTCCACCACCCTCTGAGTTCAAATTCGGCTGGCACTTCCAAGACCTCCAAATTCTGTATCAGTAAGAGTTACATTTGGCTGAGAGACCTGGACAGTGCTAATGCAGTGGGCCAGCTCGTTTGTCTTTAAGCAACAAGAAGTGTAATGCTAACACTCACTGCATTAGTGATTGCTATTTTCTTAACCTACCACCCTTGGCCTTTATCTCTTGGTAACAAGATGGCTGCAGCACCTCCTGGGATCTCATCCCCATTCCAGGAAGAAGGAAGAGTGAACAGTAAACAACCTTTTTCTTTGGGTGGCACTGTCCTTGTATAGGGAGAGAAGGCCTTCCCTTTAACTTGTCCCTATATGTCTATACTTAGAACTCAGTCTTCCTGGGTAGCTCACTCTTTAGTCTCTATAGTAAGGGAAGGAATAGACCCTAGGTACACAGCCTGTGTGCCACATACACAGATATACAAATCAAGGACCAAGGCCCCTTGTGACCTTCTAAGAGAGATATATTTGGTGGCTCTTGACCTTCTCTCTTAATCTGAAGAGCTCTCAAAAAGTGCTTCCTAGACTCTGACGAAACCCCCAGACTCCCACACACGTTCCCATCCAATTGACGTGCCGATATACTTACACGAATTCCTTCATGAGTTCTCCACCACGGTTCAATAAAGCAGGTGAGATGTAGACTGACGCCTCCACCCCAAAACCCTGACTCCATGGGATGTCATCTAAAGGCAAATCTTTGCAAGCTGGACTGAGTCATGACAGTGAGGCTCAGAAGAAAGGGACTAGTGCCGTCCTGCCATGTAAGATCATGAAGGAGGCTCCGTGCAGGAAGAACGAGTCCTCAACAGATGAACCATCTCGAGCTCATTCTTTTCCAGGCTCCCAGATTGAGAAATAAACGCTTATGTGTGCCACCACTCTGATATTTCACTCTGGTTATATGATATAGGTAGAGATAAGGGAGGCCACCACAGTACAGAGAAGGGGAAAGGCTCAAAGAGGTGAACTGGCTTGCCAAATCTGCAGTAAGTGGTAAGACATGGTCCAGACCCAGCCCTCCAGAGTCAGTGTCCACTGGTGCTCTTTCGACTGCACCACTCCTCAGTCTTTGCGCGTTACCTTCCTGCCTGCTCCTGCTACCGTTGCACACATTCCTATCCATGAGGTTCCTTTTCCTTGTCTGCAGAAGGGGGAGGCTGGTCATGGAGAATCTATCGAATACCATGCAAGGTTGAAGAGGTCAAGAACCTCTGAATCTTGCCAGCTTCCACGAACATTTGCTAGGATGTTCCCCAACAAAAGAGGAACCAGAACACTAAACCCAAGACTGGAAAACGCCTTCCTGGGACCATCCTTGTTTATCTGCCTCCCACCACCCACCTCTAGAACTCCTCCCAGAACTGCAGCTATCCCCAAGGCACAGACTCGTATTGCTCAGGCTAGCCCGACATTCCTACAGTAGAGCACGCAGGCAACACCATGGTAGTAGCCCAGTTCTGCTTCTATATAAGACTTTGCAAGAGCTGTCGAATTCGGTACTGTTTTCTCAACATCTGACATGGTGGCGGGCACACTGTGAGGTTCTCAATAAAAAATACTTAAGCAGGTGGATACAAAGCACTGATCCTTCCTGTTCCCCACACAATTCTTAATATTCAATTTCTTTTTCTTTTCTTGCGGTGCTAGAGACTGATCCCAGGGTCTGCTAAGCATGCACTCTGCCACTGAGCTACACATGAGCCACTTAGGACAGATCCAGGAAGGCCTTGGAACAAAGGGCAGGGAGTCAGAGTTGTAGGCATTGGGTGTAACCTTTCTGTTTGTTCATGAAAACTGGCCCTCAGTAGACACTGCATCTGCAGGAACCTTGAACTTGCTCTTCCCAGCCAATATGAATCCCAGAAGGCAGTATTCGAGTTGCAAATAAAGCAGGGGGGTAAAAAAAGGAAATCAGCCAAAGCTCACCCTGGGAGAACCAGGAATGAGCAGCAGGATGTATTGTGGTAGCGAAGATTTACCCTGAGGCTTCCACCTAGAGGATCAGTTCAACAGTCACCCAAGACTATAGCCTTAGCTTCAGAGAACCCCATCTCTCTCTTCTCAGAGCTTTGGTGAGTTTCCTAGGTATGCACCATACCTCTCCTTGACCCCTAGTACCCAATCATGATTTTCTCTTAGCACTAACTCATTACATGAATCACGACATCAGAAAGGCCCCAAGACCTTCTGCCTGGCTCTGATATCAAACCTTCAGACCTGCCCATGTGGTCCACAGCTGCTGGTGATACGGGAAGATGATGCAGCAGCCATGGGTGCCTCAGAACAGTGCTTTCTACCCTCCACAGGCACTAGCCCATTTGGAAATCTGACGAGAGCCAGAGATTTTGTCCTAGTGAACTGCACATATAAACAGAGCCACAATATTCCTGTGCAATTACAGAAGTTGGATAGAGCCTCCCAAAAGCCCACGCATGGACCCCTGTACCCTCATGTAAGAGCTCCCAGTCCAGGGGAGGTCATGCACTTGTATTGTAGAGATGCTCTCTCCCTGAAAGAAGGCTCCAGCAGCTCAGCCAGGCAACTGCCAGCTTGCCCTCTCCTCAGGGAAGCATTAGGACAGTAAGAACACACATTGTCTCTTGACCCCGCCCATCTCCAAGGCTTTAATGAGAAAAAAGTGGAATACTTACTGTGAGGCAAGCTGTGGAAAGCCAGGGGCTTGACACAGATTTCCTGGAAATCTTATCTTCACAATAAACTTGCTAAGTAGATATTATCCCTCTTTTAGACAAGGACTATCAGGCTGTAGGACGCTAAGGAGCTTGGCAACGGTAGCAGTTACAGAGCATGAAATCAAACCCAGACTTATTCAAGGTCTATGACTGCTCTTTCCAGCCTCACGTTCTAGAAACATCCTGAGGGGAACTCACCTTGAGGGGTAAGTGAGGCAAAGTACTCTTTGCTATCCAGAGTCAACCCTCCTCCTTCCTCCATGGCACAAAGCGTCAAATATCACTAAAGAGAGGAGAAAGGCTTCACTCTTGGGTGCATGTTGCTCTGGGGCTATACACATGCAGGACTTTTTTTTTTTTTTTAAGTCATACAGTGCCTGCAGAACTGTGCAGAAAATGACCCTGAGTCAGTGTGAACCTGGAGACGGCTGTGGGTGGCACTCTAATGGGAAATGCTGGAGAATAGCAGAAGGAGGGGGTAGAATAAAAGAGTATCCAGGGAGCATCTCTGAAGATACAATGGAGATAATTAGTGGACAGAAAGAAAAAGACCTTTTAGATAAACCGAATAGCAAGAAAAATAAATACGAATTCCTCTGATATTTTTCCCCCAACACATAGCTGCACTGGGCTGTAACTGGAGCGAAGGACAAATCCTAATGTATCTGGTTCCTAAGAAGGCCCTAGATGGTCTTCCAAAGAGGCCATAGAGATGCTGATTCTGGGATACATGGCAATACTGAAGAGCAGGCGGGAAAGATGCTGCCCACACTGGGAAGGTCAGGGCTAGAGACGAAGTCCAAGGATGATGGAATCCAGAAGACGAGATAAGATAAAGCAGGTTAGGATTAATTGCAAGGAGGAAGACTGTATCCTGCAAACAGCCCCTGGTTTCTGAGGCCAGGGACCAGGGCTTGATGGGTGAGAGAACTGGTAGAGTAGAGGACTTGGAGAAGGCAGCCTCCTCCCCCATGTCCTAGATGCTCAGAAAGTCAAATAAAGCATCATAGCATTAAATACACAGAAAAGGCTTACCGTTAAAAATCTGTAGGAGCCTGCATTGTTCAAAGACAGCAGGATAAAGCAAGACCAATTTAGTGAAAGAAATTATTGTGAATCTATGCAAAACGTAAGCCACATGCCACAAGGTTGTGGTTTCTTTTGTTGTTTTTTGTTTGTTTGTTTGTTTTTTCCTCTTTGAGAGAAAGTCTCACTGTGTCTGTTGGCAGTATTTCTGTAACAAGAAAAACCCTTGAGCTGGCTCTGGTGGTGCATGACCGTGTTCACAGAACTCAGCAAGCAAAGGCAGAAGAATTGTAAATTGAAGGCCAACCCGGCTATATAGTAAGACCCTGTATCAAAAAAGCAGATGTTATAATTTTCAAAATTAATAACAAACGCCTGACACTAAGAGAGTAGTTAAAGGAATGACGGTGTACAGTGTCCTTGGTAGATGTATGGGGTCTGAAACTAGAATGATTAGATTAAATCTTGGCATGAGCTGCAGAAACTTACTTAAACTCAGCCAAGAGTGGCAGTGCATGCTCCCAATCATGACACTTGGGAGAGGTGTGGCAGGAGGATTATTGAGTTCAAGGCCAGCAAAGGCTACATAGTAAGCCCCTGTCTCTATAAAAGAAAATCACCCCCCTTAAGCCTCTATCTCCTAACCTTCGAGGAGGTGTAATGATAGAGCCTGCCTTCTGCTCCATCTAGCACAGGACTTGACATATTCTCAGGTAAGGAGAGCAAAGAAGCATTTGGTGTTAGCTGCTGTTACCATCGAGATGCCGCCACGTGACAAAACACAACTGAGCAGATGAAAACTAATTCCTACAAATGAAAATATAATGACTGTGTCTACAATGTGTTCTGCTTCAGAATATTACTAAGTAGGCGTGATTTATTTTTGTCACACAAACATTTATGTAGTTTATATATTTCATACGTGTATGCATTTTGGTATTAAGAAATGAAATGAAGATTTATAAATAGATAATCAAGGAAAACAGGAAATTATTTTTGCCCTCAGAAATAAAAAAAAGACTTACTTGAATACACACACATGCACACGCACATAAACTCTAAGAAGAATATGCTCCTGAGGAATTTCTTTGATGTAAGCTTAAAAAAAGAAAAAGATTGTCTGTCACTGCCCATCCTTCAGTTCTCAGTTAAGATGAGTGGAGCGTGGCAAAGGCTCTACTCCGAGTGGACAGATAGGGGAATGGTTCCAAGTTTTACACAGAGAGCCAGTGGTGAAAGAAATGTCCCTGGCTCCCTCCCTCTCTTCTCCAAGAGTTCTTCCTTCTCTCCTGGCACAAGAGCACTTTTGACAAGAACCAAAATAATGAGTGCACTGGTGTGCAGGTAGGTTGGATGCAGGGCAGGGGTGGAGGGTGGGGAGGGTCCCGACGTTAGATTTTCTGGCCAGTTGGCAGGCATCAGCAGGCTTCAGCAGCTGTCCCTTTGTGTAGAAGCATGGACAAGGCATGCCACACTCAGCTGCTAAACTCAGCTCCCCATTGTTACCCAAACAATAGAGTTAAGGGGTAAATTCAGAGCAGAGGCTAAGATGGGCTCTTATGGAGGTGGCTCTGTGCCCAGGAATAGCACAGGCAGAGTCAGTGATTCAGTGAGACCCTGTGCTCTGAGCCTTCCCCTTCAGAGCAAGGTGGACAAGGTGAGTGACCCCACATGGACCACAGGAGGGGGAGGAGACTTCTCATCTTCCCACCCTAGCATGTCAAGAGAAGGCGCCATAAATGTTTCACTGTAGCTTTCAGACAGGCCGGTTCCGCAGAAGGCCCCACTACTGATAAATCACTCTGTCTGCTCCATCCTTCAGTCCTCCCAGGGCTGACTCCTGTAGCCTGTCGGGTAGGAGCAGACAGCTTCCCAAGGAATGGATCACAAAAGAGGCTTGAGTAAGGTAAATTTATCTGTGAGAGAAAGAACGGAGGCTGTCCATCCAGCAAGCCCTCTTTTCTCAAGTAAGCTTTAGAACTTCCTTAGCACAGGCCAACCAAGTACCCCCACATCTGGGTGTGCACCTTCCACTTCTCAAGTTTTTGCCTCCTCTCCGAATCTTCTGCTCTGCTGCTAGTAGACTAACCATTTCAAGTACATCCCCAAATGATCTGGGGCCGCAGACATTTTGCAGCGATGCGCGCAACTGTGTACACACACGGGTTCTCCCACTCAGCATCTGCCCCACCTAGCCTCCCTGCCATCACTGCCTTCAGCTCAGAGTCCTCAAACATGTGTCCTTCACAAGCCCGCTTGACATCGTCACAGATACAGCCTCTCCTCCCGTGATGCTGCAGATAAGAGCCAAGCCGGGGAAAGGAATGGGGCCAGGCTGAAACCTGAGAAGCCACACTGAGCCACACACCAGCTCAGCGCCCTTGGGTTCAACTGTACCAAGAGATGCATTTCCAAATCTAACACAGATGCTAGCTCCCCTGTTCTCAGGCTGCAGGCTGTTTGTGCTTTCAGTAGCATAGAGATGAACTTTTAGCTCTAGGTAACAACAACCTCATTCACAGATAGTATTCACTTCTGCACTCACCTGGGAGAAAATTTAATCTTGGTGGGGGAAGAAATAAGACTGTGGAACTCTTCTGAATGCCGCATTTCACTCCACGGAGCAGGAAATAGTTTAGGCTCCCAGCTTGCTGATCCTCACATGGCTGGTGGAGGTAGCAGAGCCAGGACTCATCAGGCTGACTGACCTGAAAACCACTACCCTATACCCTCCCGTTCCACTGAAAGGACTTTCTTCTTCTCCAGACCCCTGGCTCACTTAATATTCGGATCATGTCACGAGAAGAGACTTGGGACCAGTCAGGCTCATATTGATCTCCCTGCTTTTTTATTACACTGCTGGTCCGGAGGATTTTGCCAAGTAATTGACTTCTTTTGATCTCCCTCCTCTCTGAATGCCTCACTCACAACCCTCGTGGCTTCTTGCAGCCTCTGCTCGAATATCTCCTCCTTCCTCTCTCTACACCACAGGCCCTGCCAGCTCTCAGTCCACAGCTGTTGAACAATCAGATTTAGAGATACAGAGGCAAAATCTAATTGGCACATCCTTTTGTAGTACAGAATCTCCTAAGTCAGAAATCTCCATAATTCTAGCTTTTTGGTCCTTTTATAAGTTAAACGTGATGTTATAAAAAAAATTCTAAATAAGTGAGAAGACGCTTATTATCAAATGCCAAGCTAAAAAGCAGAATGCAAAAATAGAACACTTTATAAGCTTAACTAAGTAAAGATGGCATAAAAATATTGCAAAAGTGAAGGAAAAGGAAATGAAAAATCTAGAAGAAAATACATCAAAGGTTAAATGTTATCGAAATAAGTAGGTCTGTAGAAGACTATAATTTTTCAATTAGTTTTATTTCTTTTAGATATGCCAGAAACTACAGTTTAAAGAAATTCCAGAATGAATGTTAAGTCGGACTCTATTTGTAGAGAAAAGTTTGTGGGAGTAAGCTTAGGAACACAGAGCTGTAGGTTTTTATTTAAATTGGCAGAAATATTAAATAAGCCTATCACTCGGGGTCCGAGCAGAAAAACAAATATTATTCTAGGAATTAAAAACAGGAAGTCCAACGTAGGAAACTCATTGCCCAGGTGATGGGATAGAGGAGAAGCAGCAGCCAGGGTCACTCCACGGACAGTACTGCTAGAAGAGCCTACGTGGCCTTATTTCTTCACACAGAAAATGTAGGATCTGGAAAGGCAAGAAGAGAGACTCGGCTTCCCCTTCCTCTTTACCTTAACATCAAACCAGTGCCTTCCATTCACTACACTCAGCCATGAGTCAATGGCCAAGAAACCCTGGAGGTGCAACCGACAGAAGCCAGAAAAGCAGGCCAATAAAAGTTGGGAGATGGCTCTGGGGGAAAAAAAAGCAATTCTGGGGTCAGCATGAAGGGATCAAAAGTTGGGTCAATCATCAAATGGATTCTAGGTTAAGTCCATAGAAAAGTACATCTATATTGTTGGCAATCTCCTGAAATAAGTATGTGATTATTATACGTATGCGATTCAAGACAGATAAAGTAGCTAGTTCACAACCAACCAGACACCTGTGTATTAATCTATATGGCACCATCCATAACACAAGCTGAGCTCTTCATAAACATTTATTTTCTGGCAGCCCCAGAAGCTAGAACTCTAAGATCAAGGTACAATAAAGCTTTGTTTCCTTTGAGCTTCTCCCTGACTTGTAAACAGTTGTCTTCTTACTATATCCTCATACCCACTCCTTACCGAGTCCAGTTTTCTTCTTCTATCAATAAGGATACCAATTATATTAGCCCTGTGCCTACTCTAACAGCCTGATTTCAACTTAATCATCTACTAAAGGCTGCATCTACAAATACGGCTGAATTCTCAGGTATAGGAGTGTGACTTCAGTATATGGATTTTAAAGGAGAAACAATTTAACCCATAACAACCAGTGCTCTGTTCTGATGACCATAGAGTCCTCCATGCTCACTTGTAATCATACATGCCCTTTGCCTTGGGATATAGTTTGATCTGGTATGATAGATTAAAGTTAAATTGCTCACTGGTTCTCCTAGTAAGAGACAGGGTCTAACTCTTGTTCCCTTCAATCTAGGTAGGACTTGGTGAGTCACATGACTAAGCGAATATAGCTAAAGGGATATTCTGGGACTTCTTGGGCCTTAGTTTCTTTGTCTAAGAGCCTAAACCCACTCTAGAGAAAGCCAGCCAATGCTGGAGAAGCGTGACCACAATGAACCTTATTGCACTCATCTTTAAACTCCATTTTATTTGAGATATTTAAGCCTCAACCTCTCTTCCACCAACCCTTTAACCCTAGGTAAGAGAGACGATTAGTGGGGAGAGGGGGGCCCAGACCCCTTTACTTCTCCCCCCGCTGTTTAAGGTCAATAGGTCTTTTGGGTCTATACCAATCTCTGTCAGCAGCAAACACAGCAAGAAGTCTCCTCCAAGCCTCTGCATTAAAACTTTTCCCTCTGTCCGTCTCCTTCAAGCCACCACGCTGCCCATCTCTGGTCTCTCTAAATTGCCACACCTTCTCTTTCTGGGCTCTCATATTTATATTCCTCAGAGTCCTAGACCACGCCCCTCTCCATGCTGCACGAGGCAGGTCGTTACCAGATGGCAAAGACCACAAGAGGTCAATTATCAGCTGTGGGAAACTAAAGCCCTAACTAAAATCCCACAAGAACGTATTTACATAACATAACTGAGGTTTTGTTTTTTTTTTTAAAGAATCCAAAACTTCCATTACAGAGACTGCAGTGATGTGAAGAAAGCCTAGGCAAGTTATAAAGAGAGATCACATGAAGAGAGAAAGATGGCCAGCTAGGCAGCTACTTCCATCCAAATGCCAGGCACTGTTACAGAAAGACACATAATGGAGATTCTGGCCACAGTAGGTACAATGTAGAAGAAGGGATATCAGGGATGAATACGGCTTATGGTATTATGAAATGTGTAGTCATCTTTGTCCCCATTTCCAGACATACAGCTTCTGAAACCCATGGAAGGATCCTCTAGACAGCTCTGGAAAAGGGCGCTATTACCAGAAAGACCACAAGATGATTAAACGGTTGGGAATTTTAGCCCATCCAATCCTGAAGGACAGTAGGGACAGTAGCTGAAAGTTAAGCTGATCACCAACGGTCAATGATTCAATCAACTGTGCCCACATGACGAACCCAGGATGACCTGTCCAGGATGCTGCTATTAGGAGATGTGGAGGTTTCTAAAGAGCTTCACATTCCTTTCTCAGCGCCTTGACCTAGCCCTCTCTTCTACCTGGATGTTCACCTATTTATAAAATCCTTTGTCATAACCAAGGGCAGGCATTTCCCTGAGTCCTATGAGCTCTTCCGGTGGACAAATCAAAGGAGGTCGTGAGAACCCCAAGGAACAACCAAACAGTCAGAAACACATGTTCCAACGTGGGACTTCCAAGTGGCATTTGAAGGGCATGCATTTACGGATCTGAGTCTTTAAAGTTGTGTGGCCTGATACTGTCTCCCGGCCAGACAGTATCCGAATAGAACAGAATTATGGTGTCCTCTGGAGAACAGAATTAACCGGTTGCTGGTGGAGAGAAAGACCCACATACATTGGCGACGAGGTAAAGGGGTCTATGCCCGCAGGTCTAACTGTAGCCTCAGACAGATGGCTCCAAGTCCATGTTCTGGCTCCACGGGCGTGCTCCCACTGCCTTCAGCTGTTTACACCTCCAGGCCTCGTGAGCAGAGGCTATGCCCACCGTTCTTCCCTACAGCACCATGTCCTGGGACCAGTGATACACAACTGGACTGTGGCTGGAGTTGAGCAGCCTCAGAGATGATCTGGCCGATTCCCAACTTCAAGCTGTATCCCAACTGATCCCCATAGATGAATGCAGCACGGGGGAAGCAGAAAGGGGAGATGGATGAGGTCTTAAAATGTCATTGCTCAGACATATAATTCCTTGGGAGAGAAGGTCAGAATGCCTGGAAGGGATTAGAGGAGACGTGGGGGAGGCCAGCCACTGAAATCTCTCTGTGTGTTTCAGCTTCTCTGCCAATGTACCCCGACATCCTCTGCTTCCCCCTTCTCTTTTCTTCACCCTAGACCTTCCTCACCTTCCACTGCTCAAAAGTTCACTTGTGGTGAAGCAGTGTGACTCTGTATAATCAGTCTTCTGTCTTACATTTCCTCTATTCCTTCACACAGAAAACAGGAAAGATGAGGCAGTCTGGCAAAGCACTCTGTAAAGCTCTGTTTAAAAGTGTGTGCTTGTATGTTGCTTTGTGTGCTAGCGTGGATATCTGACTTTGAGCAGAAAGAACAAGATAGTCACTGGGAAAAACAATGCTACCTCCTACCTCCATTTCTCCTTCTAAATTCCTGAAATCCATGCTATGCTCTGAGGCTACAAGCTGACATCAGTAACAGTATTTCCAAACATCAACATTACCAATTCTTGGCTAGTGTCTCAGCATACTCTCCACTCCATGCCCAGCTCAACTGCCGTGCTCAGTCTTCCCTGGGGCTAGAAATCTACAGCAAGAAAACCAGAATAACCTCCATCCCGGGAGTCCTCAGGAGTCAGGTGTCCATTCTCCATGGCTCCCCATATTTCTGCACATCTTATAAGCAGAGAACCTGGCAGCATTTGTTCCAGAATATCGCTTAAAGAGTGTTCACTGAGAAAGCGAGCAGCAGCCGTGAAAGACACAGGTATCATTTCCCTCTGAGTCAGAAGGCAGGCTTATCTGCTGACAAATAGAATGAAAGGCAACACTCCCTCTGAGACAGAGGCAGACAGATCTGCTTGCAACCCTCTAGAAGGCTGCAATCTCCGAAGCTTGGGTTACTCTGAGGACCACTGCTGTACCGGCAACGTGCACCTGGGCCCCTGAGGGGGATAAAGGAAATGAACGCAAATAAGCTGGAATTCATGCTGCCTGTTTGCCACAAGCAAAGTCCGCAGTCAGTGATCCAGGACTCTCAAACCCTCTGCCAGCACCCATGAAGCTGGCAAGCTAACTTTCTACCTGCACCTCGGTAAGATCTTGGACCTGACACTTCACCTGACACTTCACAGCTCTGGACACCAGGAGACTGAGAACGCATGCCTCCCCTCCAGCAACTGCTCTCTCTCTCTCTTTCTCCCTCTCTCACACTCTCCCTGTCCAAAGTGCTTCCTTCTCTTGATTATAAGCCCCAGAGCCTTGCTGCCACAGCCCAAGAGCAGCTGCAGGTAAATGTAATTAAATGACTAAGTGAAGTGCTAGACACCAATTTCTGTCAGGATCAGCCATGCTGAAGGGATAATGATATAGTAACTATAGCAGCTTTTGCTCTGAAGGGAAATCTTTTCAGAAATGTCTTCTTTCATTCAATGCCTTTCTCCTCCACCACCTTTGCCCTCAGAGCCGTTTTCCTCCTGCCTGGAATGTCCATAGTCCAACCCAGCTGCTACTGTAGAACCTGAGAAGTCCAGGGGACATTTTGTAGCATGTAGATTTCTGCCCCCTTTTTGTAGAACTATTTCTAGGCGGGAAGTCCAGCCATTTGTATTTGAAAGTGCCCTGGGTTGTTCTCGAGTAGGCTGTCATTCTAAACCCTGTGGGCTGAACTGTGGCCATATGTGAAAGCACAGTGCTCCTGCCTGGACAGTCTCACTAATAACTCTGGAGCGAGGCCCAGGCATGGGTTTGTGGTTGTTATTCTTGTTTACTTGCCTCCTGATAATGCTTTGTTTCATTTCGAGAGGCCTGAAAATCCTTTCCCGGGAGGTTCTATCTGTAGCTGGAGTTGAAGACCTCTAGTATACCCACACTACTGGGAAAAGCATCCTTTGGGGGTTTTCCCTCAATGTTTCCTACTCCAGCATTCTGTGCATCCTTCAGTAAATCCATTTAACTTGTCACATGTGGGTGAGGTCCAGAATGTGCATCCTTTGAACCCAGGTACAAAGCCAGGTGGGCGTGGCAGCCTGCCTGTGATCCCAGCACATGCAGGAGGCAGAGACAGAGGATCTCCAGAGAAAGCTGGCTAGCCAGACTAACTCAAAGGGAGACCTGCCTTAATGCCTTACATAGAGAGAGTGAGGTAGATAGCAACTGTCAAACTAGAGCCTCAACACTTAGGTACACACATGTACACACTCATATATGTACACCCACACATGTGCAAAAATACAAAACATGCATGTACTACCACACACATACACACAAACACTTTTTTTCAGAAGAATTCCTCCAGCTTTACAGTTTTCTAATGATGACTTGCGTAGCAATCTACTCCCATGCTGCAGCGCTGGACTCTACAGGCAGACCAGTAATGCATTTACAGCTCATTGATCTTGTCCGTCCGCGTGTGCCTTCCCAAAGACAGCCTTGGAAACAACTGCGTTTCTCCCAGCTTGTTAATTGCTCTGCCATTCAGACTTCCCATCATAGCCCCCAGCACCAAATCCTTAGGGAAGAGGCAGCCGGGATGAAGACATCCCTGAGGAGCGGATGCTTAGGACCTGGCAGAGTCTAAGGCTTCTGAAGACCTGGGGCCTGACTTCCTCTTCCTGTCAGGATGGGTGACCATGATACCAACTAATTCTTATCTTGATGCCACTTGCAGCCCAGCAGAGAGGATGGGGAAGCCCTGCCTCCCCCTGTTCTTGAGAGTGGGGCTTGGATATCTGGGCATCTCCAAATATAGGATGCTTGTTTCCTTGCAAGAAGGTACTCTAATGGCTGTTAGGAAGAAAGGCCATTAGCGCTCTGACCCAGCTGTGGACCCTGCATGCTACAATACTGACCTGACAGGTAGTATGACAGTGACAGGAATGTGGAGAGGTCCCAACTGCTTACTCATCGACTAGATCAGAGGCCTGATCCAGGAGAGGAAATACTCTCCTACTCCTGTAGACCTGGACATGAGACTTATGGCTGGGGCTGTCACAGGCTCTGGGGGATAATGTACCACTGATGTTTAGAGAAGTGGACATGGAGTAAAACTGCCTTCTAAATATTTATGCTTATACCTTTAGGCCAATGCTGCTCTCAGCCTGTGTCAGAGAAGCATGCGGTGGCAACCATTAACTCAGAGACTCGCAACTGGTCAAAGGGATGAAAATTGGTGTTTGCAGAACAGTCAGCTGTAAATGGGACAAGTATATCATTCCTCCGAGGCCCAGGAAACATTGCAGAGAAGACTACAGGAAGCAGAAGACAGGAGGGCTGTGAAAAGTTGTCTTCTGGATGTGACATGGCCACGGCAATCATGAGCACACAGCAGCTGTGGCTACTTGCATAAGACTGCAAGACATAAAAATATAGAGGTAGGAGGGGGACTCTGCAGGAGTGGGGGAGGGAGAAGGCAGAGTACTGAGGAGTGAAGGTAATCCCAACGCACTGTATACATATCTGAAGCTGTTGAGATTTTTAAAAATAATGACATTTCTTCCCAGAGTGGAGCGCTCGATGTGATGACACACGCTGTAATCTCAGCGTTTTAGCTAGCACTCAAAGGCTGAGGCACCCACCCATACGCTCTGGAAGCAGAGGGGTGTCTTTCAAGCTGATATACTCGGGACGGGAGAGGAGGTTCAGCAGCTAAGAGCACTTGCTGTTCTTACAGAAGACCTGAGTTTGGTTCAAGGAATCCAATGCCTTTTGACCTCTGCAGCTCTATGTACGTATGTGGTGCCCAGACACACACGTAGGCAAAACACTCTTACGCATTAAGTAATTTAAAAAAATTGAAATATACTATAATCCACACCTTCTAGATCCTAATTTCTATATACTTCAGAAAGATACCTCTCCTTCCACCCAAGGTGAGCTCTGAACAATACTGCCACATCATGGAGATCAACCTTTAAAGCGGATCACCAGCCATCTCTCAAAGTATCATTTAGCATCCCTCCTGTCTGCCCTTCCCCTGCTGGAAACATTTCCAGGCGACTCCATAGTCACTGTTATGAAAACCTCCACAGAGGTGTCAGATACTTATGCTTGGAGGAATGATGAGCCTCGAGAGGGAAATGTCTTACATTGAAGGAATGAGTGACTATAATGGTCAAGTGTAAACTGTTTTTAACATGGGCAGAATCCCTGAGACAATGGTGAGACAGATTCCAGTCCTGGTGAAAAATGGATGGATTTATTAACCTTAGCCCTGGCCTAGTGTAAGGAAAAGGCATGGGAAGTTGGGAGATCTTGGCACCTACTTGCAACAAACCTGCGCTGGACACTATGGACTCAGTGAGGCAATGTCTCCTTTCCCTCACTCATGAAGGACAACTGTGCATTAGAAGGTCCTTTATAACAGCCCATGTCACTCATTTAACCAGAGAACGGGGCTCAGAAGCCCACAGAAGAGCTCTGATTAGAGCTTTGAAATACAGAGGTAGAAGAAACAAACATAACAAGCACACAAACCGGAACCTTCTTCAACTGTGAATGTGAGAAGGAAAAACAAGCAGGGCTTTGGCCTTAAACATGAGGCCTAGTATCACACCAGGCTGAAACAGTTGCTTAAACTCCCAAACTAGGAAACCCTCCTCACATTTCACCTTCAAAATCTTCCCTTTCTAGCTCAACTCTGCTGCTATCTCAGACACACTTATAAAGTTCTCAGGGAAAAAAAAAAAGAGCTACAGGTGAGTTAGGCATTCTAGAAAGCTGATTGATTTAGGACTTCAGTGGTTCTAAAGAGGTGGAATATTGCAGAACCACAGTCTAGTTTTCCTGGGCAATGTTTAACCTTCTTAGAGTCGCCCGTTGCTCATCTATGTGTCCGACTGAATATCCTTTTGACTACCAGGTGAATCCTCTGGGGATGTTTTAACAGACTAGCTTCCTCCCTCCTAAAAGCTGAAAATGCCATCCCAGCAGAGTTTACCACACTTTAGCTGAAGTTCCCACTGAGGACTTTTTAAGACTTTTTTTTTTTTTTAAACCAAAAAAAGGCCACAAAACCGTTATCATGTTAGAACACTTGGGACCTGAATCTGCACACACAGGCCATGACCTTTCACATTTGGCTCAACAATATACTGTCTCTTATTCCCACAAAGATGAGAGCTGTTTTTACATCAATATACCATTACTGAACTATTTTTGTATACATATATATATATATAAATATATGTACATATATATATATATATATATGTTCATTTGACAACCACTTAGTGTAGGCTTACTATATGTCAGATGTTAAAGATCCAAAAACTGAAGGGAAATACATAATTCTGTAAGTCAAGGTAACTCTGGGGCAAACAAACAAACAAACAAACCAACCCAGAGCATAAATGTAAGTGCTGCAACTGGAAGACATGAGATGGCTGCAGAGATAAGTAGAGCTGGGTCTGGAAAGGCTTTCCAGAGGAGCTGAAAACTGACCTGTGTCTTCGTGAGTGTATAGGCACAGCTGCCTTCCTTTGGGGCTGGAACAGGAGGGGAACATGGGGAGCCAGGCACGCTAAGGAATTTATTCCACAAAATCACTGAGGAGTTCAACCCCAAGCAATGACATGTGACTTGTATTTCCAAAGCAGCTGTAATGATTAATGGTTATATAGGACCAGTATTGTACACTCTTCATCATCATCAGTTCATCCAGTCCCTAGGGCAACTTATGTGCCCACGCTATAATTATCTCCCCCTTAAAGAGAGATGCACAGGAAGTAGAAGGGAGGGGTATTGAGTTGGAGGGGTTTTCGAGAAGGTGTTGGGAAGGAGCAGTCCTTTTTTCTTCTGGGATGTTGGCTGAAGAGGAAGATCACCTGGGTGCTTTCTCTGCCTCTCTGAGCTAGCAGGCTTTCACCCTTGCATCTGGCTCCTGAGTATTGGTAAAAACGAGTGATTGAGATTTCGTTTAAAATAAAGCCGCTCCATGTACTAGTTCTGTGGGGTTACCATTAAGTACCACAGCCTTGGTGTCAAGATTGATTTTCTGCAGGCTGAAGTCCAAGACTGAGCAAGGTGTGTTTCCTCCAAGGCCTCTCTTCTTGGCTTGCAGGCAGCTGCCCCTGGTTTGCTTCCTTGGCATTGATTGTCTTTCTAGCGTAAGGCCTTGACTTCTACCCTAAGAACCCCATTCTCACTTAATCATCTCTTGAAAGGACTTGTCAATACTATAGTCACATACTAGATATAGGTACTGGGACTTTTAACATTATGAATTTTAGGCCCTAATTCAACCCATAACACCCTTTATACACAAACGCTTAATACTTCCAATACTTTTTTTTAAAAAAATACATGTGTCTTCTCTTCAGTATTAAACTCTTTAAGGAGGAGGAACAGCTGTGAAGATGCTGTGCTGGTCAGAATGGATGAGCAGCATAAGGAATTCAAGCAGAGAGCACATATTCCAAGATTGGAGGCTGATCAAAAGACAGTTAAAGAGGCCTAGATGAAACCAGAGCGAGAGAGAGGGGGGGGGAACACAAGGTCCCGCAATTCCCAAATGTCCTTGGCAAAGAGAATCTGAGCCAGGCACCAGGGTAGCCCTCTACTTGAGTGTATGCCTCTACTTGAGTGTATGCCTCTACTTGAGTGGATTTCTTCCCCAGAACAATATGGCATTTAGTTACACTACCTAATGCTGTAACTTCCTCTTGCCCCTCTCTTAAGCTTGCCCTTTAGAGAGGTCCTAGGGAAAGGAAACATAGGCCCTTCATCTGAAGTTCCTTGGTGGGCTGCAGACAATCATTTTCACACGTTTAGAAATGGGTCTGTCTTCAGTCTTTACATGAGACTCCTGCCCTAGGTGACGTTTTCACTGGTGATTGTGAGAGACCATGAGGTAAAGGAGACAGTATGCCGCATCTGGATTCTCGACCCCTGGAACTGTGAGTCAAAAAAAAGGATGTGGTGCTGTGGAATCCTTTGTTTTATAACAACAGATAGCTACTCTGCTTTCCCCTCAAACTCCTCCCCAGACCCCAAATATTTGCTGCCCTGTTGGTTTTGAGTTCCAACCAACAAATATTTTCCAGTATCCACATGTATATTTAATTCTCTCAGGATAATTTTGTCTTGCGTAAAATGTCATTAGATGACTGGTGCAGGACAGTGTCGCTACAAAGGCAATCTGAAAACATCCAAACTTAAAACAAAAGCAAAACTTCATCTGAACCCCAGATCTAAAACACTCACACTCACACCAGGTTTCTTTTTCCTCATTTCTCCTTTCTTCCCTGTTGTGTCTGTTGCCCAGGTCCACTGTAGGCAGTACATACATACCTCTGGCCTAGCTGCCTCCCTTTTTAACTCCAGTTCTTTCCAAACTATCTCAGGAAAAGATCTCCTCCTCTCTACTTTTTCATTCCTGCTTAGTTCCATTTTATGGCCAAAAAGAATCCTAATCATGGCTGATTACCACCAGAGTGGTGCCAGCGATTCACACCTGCATGGGGGGGGGGGGACAGGGAGTCTGTGCATTTTGAAGCAAATTAGAGTGAATAAAGGACCCAAGCCAGCAGCCCTAACGTCCTTAAAAGCACCCTGAAACCAACATCAGAGCCGCTACTAATGTCTCCCCTCACACCTCTTCACCTTCTGATTTAATTTAATCTGCTCTGATCATGAGCAGCTTTCCAGATAAGAATAAAACAGGGCTCCTTTTTTTGCTGGTTCTTTTTTTTCTTTCTTTTTTTTTTTTTTGCTATACTTATTATTAAAATAATGATCCTACCCTCCTCCTCCTCCACCTCTTCCTCCTTCTTTTTTTTCTTCACAAATATATGATAGGTGGTGAGTGAGGTTATTTTTGGTCTAGCCTGGGAATGTTTAACTGTCATGTGTCGGTGTAGATTTTTAGACATGCACAGGATGGACACCTGAAGTGCCAGTGGATTTCTAGACACACACCACCCTTGTAAGCTGTGGTCATGGATATGGAGAGAATGAGAGCAGTAATCTTGTTTACAGGCAGTGGCAAAGGGCATGGAGAGAGAACACAGAGAGAGAGAGATTAAGCAGAACTGACAGAAAACACTGTGGAGTGGGGTGGGCCACGCAGGAAAGAAGAGCCAGGGTAGAGAAGTGTGGACACGATATTACTGAGGAACTGTTGCGTGTGAGGCGCAGAGCTGGAGCTTCCTTATGCTTTGGTAGGGAATCCTCACCCATTTTTACAGAGCAGGCGGCTCGTTATGTGGAATGGCCCATGGCCAGCTGTAGGTCACACAACTGGTAAGTCAATGAGGCAAAAATTCCATCTTGGGCCTCTCTGAAAAGCCAGAAGCACCTCCTTGTCACCTCCCTGTTAACCTACTCTCTTTTTTTTCCTAGGTTGTGAAAAAAAAAAAAGGGTACAGATTATTTGGTTTTCTTGGTGGTAATTGGGAAGGCAACGCTAAAGCACACGGGTAAACTGGCAGAGAGACTGTTGGGCCAAACACTGTGGAAAACTCAATAGCCTTCAAGGTAGAAAGTAGAGGCCTGGACACACTATTTCCAGAACTGCTTGGGAGCAGTAGAAAGAGAAAAAGCGGAGCACTCCTTCCAGTCAGGAGGGAAGAAACAGAACAGCCATGCAGAGCTCGGCACAGCTATGAAACCAAGCAGGGATGGACACAGCCCCTCCCCAAGCTCCAGTTCAGCTTTGTCCTGGTCAGTGTGTGCAATGGTTGCTGTCCTAAGAGACTCTGACAAAGGGAAGCCATGGCCTAACAAAGGAGATACAGCCTTGCAGTTGGGAGACTTTTCTCTGAAAGAATTCTCCTTTTACTACTGGCTTACAGAACTGCATAGCATATTGATCTCATGTCAGGCAGGCACTTAGAAGTCACTGTGTGGTCCCTTAAGTCTAGGCTGACCCTGGCTCTGCTCTCCGAGATGTCCCCCTAGGTGGGGCTGATGCAAATAGGTTACATAGCCTACTTTAGGAAATGTGAGCTTAGCCTATGCAGCCAGATAGCTATGGTAAAGCCCATTTATTTCTCATTAACACGTGGATTCATTTGGACCCACTCTTAAGAAACAAGGCTAAGCAAACCACAAAGAGAAGAGATATTTGGACTATTGTCTCCTAAAACACAATTTTCTACAGCATACCTCAGACCCACCCCAGCAGGCACTTCATAATCGCTTTCTCAATAGCTCTTAGGTCCCCTCCCAAAATTTCTGGCATCGTAGTGATCTTTAACTCTCTCACAGTGCTCCCAACTGTCATCAATATCACCCTCTAGATTATGTATATGCTCAAGTTCAACCTGGATACTCATTGTATGGAAACCACCAAGGAGTCAACAGAGGTCTTTATCCAAGTACCCAACTGTCAAGCAAAGGCCTTGCCCTTGTCCTGTAGGTATGAAATATGGCTGGCCTTCTCCTAAGCAGGACACTTAAAAGAAGTCTCCATCCCACAAACCGAGGATTCGTCAGTCTCCCAGGTGCCGTGGAAAGGGGAAAGAATGGAGAGAAAGCATTAAACCATCTGTCCTCAGCAGTGGGATCCACGTAGGCATTTCCGTCTACCTCTGACATAGATGGACCCCTCCTCCTATTCTCAGGGAAGTCAGGTGATCTTTACTGAGTGCTCTGAACCCTCGGGACCAGATGAACCTCTCCACCCCAGGATGCTGACAGGAAATCGACCTGCTGTCTGCTTTGTTTTACGGCTATTGTAGACACTCTTCAGGTAGAAGGTTGACTCAGATGATCTCCAAGATCTCTCCTGTGGATCACACTCTCTAATTCCTTCTTAGCCAGGACTCACAGGTGCCCCTTTGGCATAAGACAAGGAGATAACTGATCTAAAGTGAGAAAACAAAGTTATTTCTCAAATTCCCTTGAACATGGAAACAGCAGTGAAATGAATAAGCCAGAGATCACAGGACTGGACTATATTTTACATCTGAAAAAAAAAAATGAGGGCAGACTGGAAAAGCGACTTTCGCACAAGGTGATTCAGCAGTGGGTTCAGTTTGGGCTGTCTGCATGACTCTCGGCTTCCATGCTTGCCTTACTCTGTGGCTTGGGTTAGTTATCTTTGGTTTGCCTGGTATGGCCTAACTTCAAACAACCGGGGACTGCTTTACCTTTGAGGGCAATTTGACCCCATTAATAACTCAAAGGGTCAAAATTCCTAAACATAGAGCAGACAGCTGACAAAGATAAGGAAGGGTGGTATTCACAGATGGGTGGCAGAGAGAAGATAGCCCAGGATTTTCTAAGCCATCATAAGGGTATCAAAGTAGAGATCAGAGTATGAAAATGTGGCTGCTGAATAACACTGCAGGCCTTGCCTAGCACGGGTTCCCTGATGAGTCCACTCATCCTAGACTATCTTACCCCAGGGACTACAAAGAAACCCACATCAAGATATTGCTCCAGGATGTAGAGATGGCCCAAAGGGTAATATTACTGTTTTAAAAGATGAGTCTGGGAGATTGAAAGGAACCACCCAAGACCAGAGAGGCTGTCCAGGAGACTTTCTGCCATCTCCATGTGAGGTAGAGAGGTGGAAATAAGTAGGAAGGAAGAAGGCACGATCTAAAAACTAATACAAGACAGCCAGGGAAGAGAAGATGTTTAAGGAATCTGGGACTTTTTAGCCTTAAGAGATACAACACACTGAGCAGAGACTAAGTTTAATTTTAGACACGTTGAACAAGATATTCACCTAGAACCACACAGCAGACATTTAGAGAAGAGCTATGAACAGGGCGACCACATGCGACACTCCTTCTTCTAACGTACGTGGCTTACATTCCTAACGGTCTCCGAGTGCAGGGCAGAGAACTTGGCATGCTGCCATTCCGGGTGCCACCCACCATTTCAGGTCACCACTCAGAACACAGGGCCCTGTGAAGCACAGAACCAACATGATGCTGCCTACACATGCCGGCCACCTCTGCTTCTCCCTGCAGGGCCCGCAAATCACCTCACCTCTTTCATTAGTTTTCAAGACATTAGAAGTCAAGCTGGCCTAGTGCCGAGGGCCATTGGTCCTCCCAGCTGTCCCTTCCCTCGAGACAACCACACACTCCCACAGCCTCACTGGACAGGAGCCGCCTCTCGGAGGTTTAAATTCAGCTACTGCTTTCTCAGTTCTGGTGATAGTGACTAACAGATAGCACCTAAGCCATCTCCAAGCATCTCGCCCTGCCAAGGACTGTGAGTGCTGAGACAAAGAAAGGTAAAAACTCTGATGACAGGAGAAGACGAACTGCCTCCGGGCTCCAGGACCTTCTAGAGGAGACTCCAGCCACATTTCCATCACGGACAAATGCCCAACTCTGGCTCCCACTCTGGAGTGTGGATGTGAAGCCCCATTATCCACCTTCCCATACTATCTTCTGCAGTGGGATAGGGACCTGGCGAGAGCCAGCCAGACAAGCTGAAAACTAGGTGCTGGGATAAACCTCAGACAAACACGCATGTTCAAATCTCCTGAGTTGCTATCACTTGGGCACACCTTTAAAGTAAGGGCCACCTCCTTCCCCACATTCACCAGAGGGTACTGTGAGCTCCTGCACCATGGGGCATCACAGGAGCTCAGATGCAGGTCCCTGTATGGCTCCTTCTGTTAACTCTTCTTTGTGGGACTGGGAAACAAAAGCAGAAAGCCTGAGCTAAGGAACAGAACTCACCAGCGCCTTCCATTTCATCCCACAACTGTCCCATCGATCTCTACCTGGACTCACCCACATGCCTGAACCACACCCCCCACCTCACCACAAGAAGCCCTCCTTCTGTGGTCAAGCTCTGCTGCAGACCAGGCCTGCTGTACAGCAGAGGGGAGCTGGCAGAGGCCCTGCTCCAGGCCAAGTGCGTAGGGCCCAGGGAGAATTCTTCACTTACGCTCCTGTCCAGGGAGACAGCTGCAATTCTGGCCTTCTGGGCATGTTGCCCAAGAGCCTGACATCCTAGGGATGGAGGAGGGGCCCAGCTGGCTCCAAGAAAAGAACCTGGCTTGAGGGTTTCTGGTGTGTGTAGGGAGGGGGTATCCCAGACCTGAGGAGAGAATGGTAGTGACTGCCAAGCAAGGACGCCTTGTATAGAGAAGGTGTAAAGGCTGTGCTTCCCCCACAGTCCCACCTCACCACTACAGAAAGCCTGCAGGAATTTCAGGGGCTCCCAGTGATGAAAAATGGCAGAGCATTATCTTGTTTTATGATTTCTTCCAAATTCTGTGATGGGAGTTTCTGAGGATTTGCCCTGGTTCCTCCAGTTGACCATGACATGTGGCCATTCGTTAGAACAGAAAACCTCACTACTTTCTATCCTAACCGCCCCTCCCACTTTAATAAGAGGCAAGGAAGCCAAAGCAAAAACACTAACAAAGTCAATAAAAACCATGGGGTTGTTACCCTCTCCCTTCAAACACCCCAAACCCATCAAGATGCATGCTGCACCCTCAGAATCTAAGAGAGTCCGTGTCTACTGGCAGTTGTATTTGCCCATGTTCACGCCATTCCCTTCCAGTCCAGGATACCGAGGACACCATCCTCTAGACCAAGATGGCTACTGAGGTTCTGTTCTCTCAGCCCTTCTCTGAAATCCACTTTTTCACTACCAAACAATTTTAAGTGTCACAAAGGCAATCCACGTTCACCATAGAAAATGTTAAAAACAGACACAAGAAATAAGACCTCCCATCTTAACACTATCCTATCCCCTTGAAAATTAGTTGTAATTTTTCACATATTACTGAATTCTATTATGCTAATACACTTTTCCCATTTCCCTACCCAATCTGGATCAGAAGGTCTAGTTCCCCATCTCTGTCACTAATTACATAATATGTTCCATCTCCCAAAGCCCACCTCCCTGGATAGAATGCCAATGGCAGCTGATTGCAGAAACCTTGCTCATACCTATTGAATCTGTTTTTCCAATGAACTCTTTCACTGAGATCAATAATCACACCCGTGAATAGGAAATAAGATTCAACTTATAAAAAATTCACATGACACACAGCTTTTTAAAACATAGCTATTCCATCCCAGGAGGAGGGTCATTTGAAGAATGCAACAGACTAGCCCATCACTTCCTGCACAGTGCTCCAACACACAGGAAACAGAGACTCACAGCATAAAGAGGGCTCAGAATAATCACAGGCTACCCTTTACAGTGTGCCCACTTTGCTCCAGGAACTCAGCTAAACTCTTAGCAAAATTATCTTCCCATCTCAGCAAGCTGGCTGAATAAAATTCGGATCCCCAGCAATAAATACAGAAAGCTAGGCTCAGACAAGCTGAAAGATGCCCAAGACCTAAGTAAGTGAAGGCCATGCTCTTTGCATCCAAACCCTCTGCCTTTGTCCTAAACAATGACAAGATTTCTTGTGCATGTTTCTGGCTATCCCACGTATCCTTTGAACAGAATTTCTCGTTACCTGGAGAAGACGACCTAGCTTGTTTCTCTAACACTTCTTTAGCTCATCACAGGAAACTTTGAGACTTGGAGGGAACCCGTTCCAATCCTGCCAGCTTTCAGCAATCAGGACAAAATAAAATGAGCAGACCCAGTGAAAACATGTGACCAATTTGGCCAGATGACCAAGTTAAGGTGAGAGGGAAGAGCTTGGGGATAGGGTATGCTTGTCTCGATTTGTGGTACCCTTGGAGTTGATTCTAATAATCATTGATTGATGAGTAACTCCCCCAACTGAGCATAAAAATAGAAATACCCATTTTCTGGGTGAATTAAAATTTAAAGAAGTGAAGTAACCTACCTAAAGCTATGTGGCCAGTCTTAACTAAAGAGGAACTGGCTGAATGCAGAGCCAATCCCCACGCCTGTGCCTTTCTACTTCACCAAGCTGCGTTTTTTTATAGTCTTCAAAATCCTACAGGAGTAGCACAAGGTTTGGGTGAGGGCATTAAGAACACCCATCAGAAAAGTAACATAATTTTATTCGAGGACACTGAAGGAATTGCTTGCAGTTTTTGAACCGCCTGCCCAGGAATCCAAATCCTAAGTGAATACCACAGGCAGAAACTTCTCAGGGACCAGGTAGTGGAAAGGACAGTGAATGTAAGTAAAAGGAGGCCTTCCAGGGCAGAGACTGGTTTATGAAAATGGCCACCTTGAGTCCTTCCGTCCATACACAGCTTGACCACATGGCTTCCTTTACCTCCTCTGAAGAGGGGATCCATTTTACTGCCCTCTGATCTGATCTGGCATGCAGCTTGCTTTGGCCAGTAGAATATAGCAGAAGAAATCCTACGTGACCACAAACAAGCTAGGAAGCCGGCTCCAGATGGCAAGAAATTCTGCTCAAGGGATACATGCAACAGCTAGAGATGGTGCTCAGGAAATCTTGCCACTGCTTAGGACAAAGGTTTAGTATCACCCTCGATGTCATGAGGTCTGGCAGATTCTAGCCATCACTCTCTAAAACTCTGCTTCAGTCTTGTAAAAGAACTCAAGCGCTCTGCAGGGTGGCCTCAGGGAGAAACAGAAAGAAACCTATATGGTAGCCAACACCAACTGCTAGATGTATGAGTGAACCTATATTTAATCATCCACTCTCAGCCAAGCTGCCTAATGATTGTAGCTACATGAGACCCCGGGGGAGATCAACAGAAGAACTTCCTTAGCAGATCCCAATACAAAGTTCAAGTAAGTAAATAGCTGTTGTAAGCCACTGAGTTTGGAGTATTTTGTTACACAGCAATAGGAAACTAATACATCCTTCTTTTTACTTCCCCTTACCTACTCCTTTTGGTAGTGTTCATTCACCTGAACAGTTAAGATGTCTCCGTAAGTTCTCAGTCACTCCTGGAAACCATGTCTCTTAGAAACTTCTTACCGATAACCACTTTTATTCTATACAAATATAATTAAAATACACATAAATGTGTGTTTTGTTTTTATATTATATTTATATATTATATGAAATAAAGCTGCATATCCATGCAGTGTTTCCTAGAAGCTCAGCACTGGGCTGACAGGCATAGGATATTTGTAGATGTATCAATTGAGGACTCCACCCACAATTAATGTTATAAATATTCACTTGCTATCATAAATAACAATAAGCCAGACCCCTCAAAAAGAAAACCAGGAAAATTTGAAGTGTGTAGCCTGGTACCACATAACATATAGCTGGTGGGTAGAAGTAGTTTGAGGTCCATTTTTCCAGATGCCCTAGCAAGGATTACTCCAACACACAAATCCATTCTTTCTGAGAGCAGGAACAGCATAATGAGTGTGGGATCACACGAGATTGTAAAGTATATCTCGGCAAGACAGCTGGCATCGCTCGTGCTCTGAGACTCCAAGAGATCCCAAGAATAAAGCCAAACAGGAAACAGTTTGACGGCATAAAGCAAAACCAAGCCCAAGTGTTTCACAAGGGCTCATAAAAATGGGAGCGGTTTAGAGGCGGCCTTTATTGATCCACATCTCCTCAGTGAGCTCTCAAGAGGAAAACGTCCTTTCTCGTATATCAAGCTGTTGGTCATAGTCAAGAGCTCCCTGTGCCTTTGAAAATAATTCCAAGCCCATTAAATTGATGTAGGGGCTCTAACAGGCCTGATGAAAACGTCAGCCCTCGGGTTCCTCTTCCAGCACTGTCCTGTACTCACCAACCACATGACTCTAGGCAAGCTGTGCATGGAGATGACGCAATCATTATAAAAACTAAATCGATACAAGTGTCCCATAGTATTTCTGATACTCATTGGGCAGACACTACATGCAGAGCCTGCGAGCTATAGCTCAACACCCTCTGTGACCACGAGGGAAAAAGAGCTGGGTCACATTGGCACCCTCCTATAATTCCAGAACTTGGGAGGTGGAGACAGGAGGATTCAAGATCATCCTCACTACATAGGAAGTTCAAGATCATTTTGGGCTGCATGAGACTGTGTCTCATTAAAGGATAGGTGCAGGGAGCAGATTGTTTCAAAGATAATAGTGAGGCACCCAAACGGATCTTCACGGCTCTTCTGTGTCTGTGGCACAGTCATGGAACATATGCAGTCATGGATTCACTCAACCTCAGATTGGAGATATCGTGGAAAGGTGTCTTGCCTATATACTAAATATGTAAAATCTTTTTTTTCCTTGTCATTATTTCCTAAACATAATGTAACAGCAATCTATGTAGCATTTATATTGTATTAGGTAATATAAAAAGTCTAGTGATGATTTAAAATGTATGAGAAGATGGGTGGTGGATATATGAAAATATTGTATAATTTTATATAAGGGACTAGAGCATTGCAGATTTGGGGGCATTGGAGCCAACCCCCTTGGGCCTATAAGGAATCTATGTCCACACATCCATAACGTAGCTAATGAAGACTGCCAAGGTATTTCCTGGGAAAGAAACTCTGAAATGCTCTTGGCTCAGTTTTAACTAAGCCAACCCTCCTCTCCACCCTGCATTTCCCTATCCAACCATAGGCATTTGCCTCTGAGATAACTGCCTTACATTGAAACTCTTTTCCCTTTCTCCACCAGTTTCCTTGGTCCTAACTTCTTTACTCCAACAAAGCATGAAGCTCATACCCAGGCAACTAAACCTCAAGAATTATCCCTATCTCTCCCCTACCTTCTACTCACTACTGATTATAACCTACCAACACACACACACACACACACACACACACACACACACACACACACACACACACACACACATATACATCTCATGCCTTACAGAAACAGGAAGCTGAAAAGAGCTAGTTCTCCATCAGAGACCAATCAATACCACTGATGGAGACAGCATGTCACTGAACTCCAGGTGACAGGGAAACACAGAGACCCTGCTTCCCACCTAAAGTACACACACTGTTCCACATCAATTCCAGGGCTCACTTTACTGGTAGCTGCAGATTATCTACAAATGTTACATCAAATGCAGCTAAAACCCCAGCTCCATCTTTACCCATGGTTCCAAAAGCCCAGAAAGCATGTGTCCCTAGTGAAATGCAGTGGCTCCCAATCTCCACACCTGGCCTCTCTAGAGCTGCCTGACACTTCTATCCAAATCACAGTATTAACCTCTCACAATGGAAAAGGAAACAATTTGCCAAGTGACTCAAAGCATTTGTTCCTTTTACATATACAACATTGTTTCATTCCTAGAACATCTTCAGGGCATTATTATTATTATTTCCAGTCCACACAGAAATAAGTGGAGATTCACAGAACACATGAGATGTCACAGTCAATAAACAAGATTCTGCCCAAGGTCCCCGTAGTTCACAGTTTACGTGAGAGCTACCACAGAGTGTTACACTTTCCTAGAATAGCATCTGTATAAAGCTGTCATGTTTGTAACTCAAGGACAGAGCTTGTTACTTGTCAGATGTTCCTATAGCTCCCAGCATAGTGCCACATGCCTAGAAATTAGATTAACAATGACACAGCTTCAACGATTCCCAGAGTCCTCTCCCATCCGAGGTCCACTGGAATCTGACCCAAACCACAAATGTGTGACAGCAGATGATACATTCTTCAAAGGCCAGGCCTTTCCTACAATATCCACCACGCTAGATTTTCATAACTGAAGTTAAAACTAGAACAAAGGACCCGAGAGGGGGCTGATGAGATGGTTTTACAGCTAAAGAGCACCTACTCTTCCTACAGAAGACCTGAGCTAGGTTCCCAGCACTCATGTTGAGCTGCTCACAACTACCTATGATTACAGCTATGGGGAATCCAAGCCTTCTGGGTTCTGTAGGCACCTGCCCTCATGAGCACCTCTCTACAGACATACACACACTCAAAAATAAAAATAAATTTAAAATATAAGAACAACAACAAAAAAGATGTGAGAAGAAGCCCAGAGAAATCTGGCCAGGATACAGGCAGAGAGGGGAGCCAGAGCCCTTTGATATGAGCTCGTTCTTTGTCTGGGAAAGGTGATGGGACCACTGATTTTCAAGCTTGTCTGATTCTGTTGCCAGCCCTCTCCACGAGTCCCATTGCCATTCTGGAGGCCCCCTAACATCCAGGTGACCTGAACCAGAAGCTAGGATTCCTCACCTTTCCCTCAGCTTTCCTATATTCTTTCTAACGCAGGTTCCCAGAACTTAAACAAAGGAGAGAACCAGTAGCCAAAGTCAACTAAAGTTTCAACCAATTGCTTTAAACCTGGTTTCCATTTGATCAACTTAGAAGGATAGAAATCAAGACAGAGCCAGGGCCCAGTTGTCTTCCTAGCTAATATTTTGCCTAATAGTCCCCAAGCCTTGTAACTCTTGCAGTACCAACTTTTACAAGGACTCTCCAGCATCTTCTCAGCATTGTTTGTTCTTCCTGCAATTCTCAGGGTAAGCAACAATGCCCTCAGGCAAGCAGAAACTCCCTGCAGTGGCTTAGCCCTGCTCTAACAGCCTCAGCCCCACTGGAGACTGACAGGCCTTCAGCGGAGATCCAGCAGAAATGTGGTCTTCCTAATCCAAAGCCACAGCACCACACAGCCTCCTAGACGATAGACAACAGCCACTCTTTAATTACTCACCATCTGAGGGCAGGGGAGCCCTCTAAACCACCATCGACCAACAGCACATTCCAGGAAGGCAGAAGTATACACTCTTGTTCTGTCCACTTAGTTAGGCAGAGAAAAACAAACACGTTTTGAACGCTTGAAATGTAGCTAACAACTGAACAGCACATCTTTAACTTGTATCTTATTGTCAAAATTTTATTGATTTAACTTGAAGTGTGGGTATATGTGTGTGTCTTTGTTTGCGTCTGTGCATGTGAGTTACAGAGCCCACCAAGGTCAAAGGGGATGTCTGATATCCTGGAGCTAGAGTTACAAGTGGTTGTTAGCCCCCCTTTCCCTGCCAGCACCCCCACCCTCTGTGGATGCCGGGGTGCTCTACGAGAACAGTATGTGCTCTTAACCCTCTGGACCATCTCTGTGGCTCCTACATCACACATTTTACTGTGAGCAGATACACAGGAATGATGCAGCCACCCAGTGTCCCAACCACACTTAGCTGCAATAGTAGTTTGTTATGTTTATTTGCTACACGTACTTCTGCAGGTCAAAGAGGATCGTGGAAATTTACACTTCCATCTGATCTTTCATCTTCTCCTGCCCAGATATCTGTTTGGGAAGCCTCAAATTTATATGCTCCCTCCCCCAAAAGAGTCTGTTTTCCTCTCTGACTAGCCCGGAGAAGTGGTATCTTTCTAATTGCTGGGCTCCTTGGTAACACTGGTTTCCAGAAGAATCTCTTTCCCTTGTTACCTACTGAATGAATCCTTGAGGAGAGGGGTTTCCATTGGAGTAGGTCCTGAAAAGGAAGATACTGAAATTCTGGAGATGTATTTTTTTTCCTTATAAAAAGAAAATATATTTGTTTTCTCTCTTTAAAAACCCTGGCTATTAAAAAAATGTAAATTTACATAAGCCTTGTTTACATTGGTATCATTTAAAGCTCTTTGGTCATCCTGACTGTTAAGGAAACAGGTCCATGGTACTTAAACACTCATCCATCAGGCACTTAGCAAACACCTTCTTCCAGTCACTGCTGAAGGCATAGCACCGTCTTGCAGGGAGACAGCATTCCTCTGTTCGATATTTATTGAGCTCAAACTAGACAGCCAGAGTCCCTATCTTCATAAAACTTGCATTCCAGTAGTGGGAGGCTTACACCAGCCTTGTGTACAAACCAGCAATATCAAGTCAGATAATGTAAATTCTATAAAGGACCTCAAAGCAGGATAGAGAGATGGTGACAGGATGGGAATGTACATTTACACTAGGGCCTGAACTGTAGGATAGAATCGAATAAAGAGAAAAGACATAACATGCAAAGGCCCTGAAGTAAGTACGGCCATGGTATGCTTTAGGGACAGAAGGCTGGTCAGGTCTGTAGGAAGAGGCAAGAGGATGTCTGAAGGAAGGAAAGATTCAGATCATCGCAGAGCTCACAGGCCACAGAAGGCATGAGTGTGCTGTTGTTAGCTCAGGGGAAAGACACGGGAACACGAAGAGGTTAAACGTGAGAAACATATGAGTATAACTATATCAGCACACACAGGAGGAATGAGGTTATGAGGTACTGAAGTATGAAGTTATGAAGTATTGCAGGCTCCAGCTAATATAGAAGTCTGCAGTGCAGATATGGATCGGGAAGGATGACCTCTCTTGGGACAACGGCATTCTGGGCCATAACATTGATGCAAAGATAGGAAAGTCTGAAATCTAGTATGAAAGTGTCATGTTGGAGGGAATCACAGAGGCCAGTAGGGACGCCAGGAGGGTATAAGCCATAGCAGGTGAGGGTCCTTAGACACCAACTCTGGCAATAGAATGGATTTTTCTGACCACTAGTTCCTAAATTTGTCTCTTAAAGGTACCAATACCTAGGAGCCAAGCCAGACCAGTTACACCAAAACTCCTCAGGGTTAGGAAGGCAAACCCTGCCACGGTCTTGGTAAGTGTTGTTTCCACACAGCCAGGGCTAACAACCAGACTGCAGGGAATAATTTCAAGGGACCAGATGGGTTTTCGGCAATTATTTATATTCTACAACAACATGGTTTTCCAAAGATTATATTTTGTAATACATTTAAAAGTAAAATGCATTCAGGTGGCAATGACTAATTAATTACTTGCAGTAGCGCTGATGCTGTATATGTCGGTACAAGCAGATCCACAAGTTTCTACTCCTCCTTAATACTGCCCCCTTAGTTGATCACGGTTCTAGAAACTACAAGAAGAAAGCATCAGCCACGCAGAGCCGACAGATTTCGCAGGACGCCCAATTTTAGAGATGAAGGAAGAGGTAGAGAAAGGTTCCAGCATGAGGACAACGTCAGCGGCCAAGGCCCAGCTGGAACCCCAGCTCCTCACACCCTGATTCCCATTTAGACTTGGTGTTTTCACAACGCGGAACAGAAAGAAGAGGAATGACCACTTCCTTTCCAAAGAGATAATACAAGAAAGTCAAGGCTATATAATGGGATGGGAGATATAAGCCAATCCAACACGGGTTTTGGCACATAGCACTTAATGCTTTTTCAGGTTAACCCCAGTTAATGACCTCTGCAATTCTTGCTTCCTCTGATCTGATGTTTCCATAGGTTTCTGTACACTGATGGTTTTCTCAACCTAACCTAAGTGTTCTACAGGGCAGCAATTCTTGGGTGAGTCATTCATTTTGAGATGTAGATACACATCTGTTTCTGACTTCCAGAAGTTGGAAGAGTTAGGAGAGAAATGAAAAAGTAGAACCACTCTTGTGCCACAGAAGGCATCGCAGGACAGAACCAGCTCCTATAACCACTCAAACACCGTGGGCTTCTTGAGTCTGTACTTGGAAATGTTCCAGGACTGAAGGACTGAACTGGTTATTTTAAAGGTATGCTAGGCAATGTGGCATGAATGCCATCTAAATTTATATTGCCACCTTCTAGCCCTGTGCCCAAGCTTCAGGTAAGAGTGACAGGCAACGACATGGCTCCTCCCCACTGCTTGATAAGATCTTTCATTTTATTCTCTTCTGGATAACACAGAACAGATATCTGTGCAGGGAGATTTTAGTGCCCAATCCATGTGCAGCTACAGTTCTCCAAACTGGTTCTGAACATTTTAGACCATGGGCTACACAGAAAATTCCAAAGACATGCTTCCTGATTCTCACCATGACCATGAAAGAGTCAGAACTTAAGCTAGACTTTCAGCTATGAAAGCTGTCATCATCCTTAGCTTCAATAGATATCAGATGTGAGCAAAACAGTTAACACTGGCTCGGCAAGGGCTTGGTCATCCAGAGGGGAAGCAAATCCACTGGCATCAAGGAACAGGCAGCCAAAGAACAAGATTATAGAAAGTTGAGGAGAAGGAAGACAGGGCCTGGAAGATGGCCAGGGGAAGCACATAGAGGGAAATATGAGGTCCACTGTCAGGCCATTTAGTTCAGGAATGGCCGTTTCTGACTTTTGAGAAACCAGCTTCATTTGGACAATATGCCTTCTTCAAACAAAAATCCTCTGAAATTATTCCAGGTTAGACCCAGAACTCTATCATTGTCTAAAATAAGTAGAAAGGGTTCCCAGACAGGAGCTGGCTTTCCAAGCTGCGACACTGTACTTTGCTTCCCTTTAAAACACAGAGACACAGACACTACTCTTTCAGGAGGAACTTTAGTTCCAGCTTAACACTTCAAAGGTCATCACTATTCTACACTATCTAGTTTTCCTACACTATCTAGTTTTCCTACACTATCTAGTTTTCCTATCACTATCTAGTTTTCCTACAATCACTCACTGTTTATCAATGAATTTGTTCCTTCAATCCCGAGTCAAGGCCCCAAAATAGTTGTGTCTTATTCCAATATTCATTCTAATTTTACATTATTTATTTTTACTTCATTGCAAAGCTCTAAACCAGAACACCCAGAGGCAGATGTTTCTAAAACAAATTGCTCTTTTTTTCCCCTAGGGTTCCTGCAGATAATGAATGGCCATAAAAAGTATTAACAAACATATATTTTTATTTTATCAACAGATTGATGCTATGAGGATGCATGTTGTAATACAGTGACACATGAGGACATTCCTCTCCAAACTACCTTCATGTTATTACAAGGTGGTTTGTCAAAATAGATACTTTTTTATGTGTATATATATATAATATTTGATTTTAATTTTTATTCATTACAGTTTATTCTCTTTGTATCCCCCCTGTACCTCTCTCACTCTTCCCCTCCCAATCCAACCTTCTGTCCCTCTTCTCCACCCATGCCCTTCCCCCAGTCCACTGATAGGGGAGGTCTTCTTCCCCTTTCCACGGGAAGGGACTGATCCTAGTCTATCTGGTCTCACCAAGGACCGTTCATGGAGATAACCTAGAACCCCTGCACAGATGGAGCCCATGGCAGCTCAGTGTCCAAGTGGGTTCCCCAATAATGGGAACAGGGACTGTCTCTGACACAAACTGATTGGCCTGCTCTTTGATCACTCCCCCCCCCACAGGGGGGTGCAGCCTTACCAGGACACAGAGGAAGGCAAGCAGCATTCTTACTGTGTGCTTCCATCTTCTACTTCAGTTTCTACTCTTAACTGAGTATTGGAGTGTAACCTGAGAGTAATAAGACGAAATAAACCCTTTGCACCTCAACTTAATCTTGCTTGTAGTGTTTTATCACAATAGAAACTCAACTAAGACAGTGGGTAATTTCTATGTTTCCTGGTTACTGTGCATCTACATAAGTATTTTTCAAAATGTTAGCAGAATAATGCCACACACTTAACTGCAAAATGAACGGTAGACCTTACTTTGCTCTCACATGTTCATTCACGTCACTAAGAGTTTCTACAGTGAAGTATTCTGAGAAGATAGAAGGAGGCTGTTTATGACGCAAATGCAGAAAAGGGGAACTGAATCCTGATCAATATAATGCTTTACATCTTCCAAAGTACTTGCTCAAAATAGATCCTTTACTTCTTCTCTGTAAGATGTTAACATATGCCACACATGCTGTATTAGTCAGTGTTCTATTGCTGTGAAGAGACACCATGACCATGGCAACTCTTACAAATACAAGCACTTAACTGGAGCTGGCTTGTAGTTTCAGAGGTTTAGTCTATTACTATCATGGCAGAGAACATAATGGCAAGCATGTAGACATGGAAGCTGAGGTTTCTACATCTGGATCCTTGGGCAGCAGGAAGAGAGTGAGCCTCTGGGCCTGGCTTGGGCTTCTGAAACCTCAAAGCCCACCCCCAGTAATATACGTCCTCCAACAAGGCCATACCTACCGCATCAAGGTCACACTTACCCCAACAGGGCCACACCTACCCCAGCAAGGCCACATCTACTAATATTTTCAAGTAGTGGCACTCCCTGGTGACCAAGCATATGAGAGCCATTCTTGTTCAAACCACCACACATGCTAAGTCCCTCTTATTTTCAAAACTTCTAGAAACTCAGAAGTTGGCTCTCGTGGCATTATCACGACTCCCAGGTGCCTTCCTATTATGGGAATGTCTTAGAAAGTTCTCTAGCAACTACCTTCCCTCTGCGGATTTTTCTACAACCTATTCAATAGCTTCACTCTCAAGAGGTCTGTAAGAACGTCTTATAGTCAAGGGGCTGATGCTCACGAGAAACTTCTCGCCAATGTGCAGGGCTGGGTACGGTCCTACCAGGATGCAAGGAAGGCAGAGAGCTTCCTCTACAGCTGCCCCCACCTTGCCCACCCACAAATTCAATCTTCAAAGGTCATGTTATCTGTTAGTAAGCGTTGCTAATGCAGAGGGGAGTATTTTGTGTGATGCTACTCCTTATGTAGCGGCTACATCTGGATCCTCAGGTAGCAGGAAGAGAGTGAGCCTCTAGGGCTAGGAAGTGCACATTCAGGGTGTACCCCAGCAGGTTCTCCTCATGGACCTCCTCTCACTGAACAGAAAGATGCTTTAGATGCACTTGACAGTATTGGAAGCCATGTTTGTTCTTCACCCCCAGTCTCCATGAAAGAGGTTCTAGTTTTCTAAGAAGAAAAAGGACACATCAACAATAGTGTCTCCCCATGTTCTCAACAGTCTGCCCTATTGCAAATAAATCCGACCATAGCTTTCAGAGGACATGACCCTTTCACCTAAGGACTGAGACTGAACATTTGACTTGCCTCAGAGCAAAGGTCCACGAGAATTCAAATTTAATGTAGATGCATTATAGCAATATGGCACCTGAACTAAAGTCAACTATTCAGACTCAGAGAGACTTAAACTCTCGACTTTTAATGACATAGCACTTTGTGATTCTCAACTTAAATGGCCACAAAAGGCTGAGTCTCTGGGTCCTCCCAGCTCCCACACTTTCACACTGGCTCTCGCTCTGACCTCTCCTCACTGCTGTGGCTGTGAATGCCTCTGGTAATCCCCAGAATCTCCAGTAAGCATCTGCCTGAGAAGACTTTTCAGTCCAAGTTAGGAAGACTAGGACTTGTCTTCCAACCTGTGGAGCAAAATCCAACCAGCAGCAGCCCACAGGAAGCAGCCCACTGTCTCCTACCCCACTAACCCTCTTAGGAAATTGGCTGGCCATCAGAAACACAAGACACCATCACGTTGGGAGGGATGGGATGGCCTCCCTCTGTGTGTGACTCAAAATTAGATGGCTCCAAGCTGCATTTTTAAAAGTTCCTCTGCATCACGCCCAGGGTATCTCAAAGAAACACAATACGTGTCCCAGTATTTGAACATCAAACACTGAAAAGCTGTTTAGGGGTCTATGGTATCTGGTGAGGGTTTTTTTTTGTTGTTATCATTGTTTTAAGATTCGATAGGAGTAACATAAGCCAGAATCTTTCTTTCTGTGCCAGGCTTATTTATTTCTGTGGTTCTGATCTTCAAACACAGCTTGGAGATAAAGGAAGAAGCAAATTGGGAGGCAATAACCAGGAGTTTTTTATGTTGATGTCACAGGTCTAGGAAGAATGATCTAGGAAGGAGCATACGACTCTCAGTTCTGGAAGCAAAGTCTTGGCCAGAGGACCAGGGGCTGTAGAACATTTTTATTGATGAGCATGAGGTTCTGGGAGACTCACAGTTCGCTGTCACAGAGGCAAATACATTTATGCCCTTCCCTACTGGGATAAATAGTAAACTGGGAACCAAAGGGAAGTAAGGAAAAGGAGTAACGAGGTTAGAGAGTAACACTGAGAACTGAGCAGAGCGAACAAACAGACCCCACCTCACTAAACAGTTTACCCTATGTCTAAATAAGGTGGTATTCTCAAGTCCCAGGCAGATAGGAATTTCAAGGGACATTTATTAAATTGAGTAAACCTCCTTTCCATCTTCAAAGTGTATCAAATCCAACTCCTTGCTTCCACTGGATTTTGTTTGGATAGCACCTGCTATCCCTCCCCATTAAACACTTAGATTTTATTTTTAGTTGGCTTCATGAACACGGGTCAAGAAGGAAATAATAGAGTTCATTATTTCAAGTATTCTTATCTTCCTATTCAACCAGAAATAGCCTATGTTCTTCTCATGTTCTGAACTGGACTGAAGGGTACAAGGGGTCCTGCTCTCTGGGGACTTCAGAAAAAAAAAAAAATGAGCCAGTTCTTCTACGGGAACAGAGAGGAAAAATGAGACTAGGTAATCTTAGCAGTGTAGGGACTTATTTTCAAAAAGAAAATGAGGAGTATAGGCAACGGATAGGGAAGCCGAGTGCTCGAGAAAGATCTAGACCTGAGCTGGCAGTGCTGAGTTTAGAAGACGGGTCAGCCTAGGGAACGGTGTGGAAATTTTATGGAACTCTGTAGACTCCATAGGACCACACAGTCAGCTTTGCTGTAGGGTGCCCCGATCAGAGATAAGGCTGTATACACAATTGTTAGTGGACGTACAGCTACCTGATCCAGCAGGCCTTCGGTCCAGGCCATGAGGACCCATTAAGGCAAGTTAAGCAATTGGGGGAATTAGATGAAGTGGCATTCAGGGAAGCCAGGCCTGGTTGGGTGTGCATGACTGATGTCAGGGGAGAGAGGGGGCTGGCAGGGAAGCCTTGGCTGAGAGCCCAACTATGAGACAGGCTCCAGGGCCAGAGCTCTGTTTCTCCTCTGTCAGTGGCTTCGTGAAAAGCCAAGCGGATCCCCATCCACTGCCATAACCTTCCGCCAGACTCTGCAATCAATATGGCTATCCGATGTGGCTGGCGCAGGGGCGCCCTGGATGGCTGCCCTCCAAAGCCCTCTCTCCCATTAACGTGATGAGTAGCAGAGGGCATGTCAGGGAGAATTCTCAGTGAATTCCAGGAATGGAGAGCCCCTCCGCACAAACCTTTCACCCCCCAAACGGAAGAGAAGCACAGGAAGGCTTTTGCAAGCAAACCATGAACACCTCTGGGGAACGATGACCCCCTACAGAAAGGACAGACTGGCCATCTCAGTTCTGATCCTGATTTTCTGTGGGACTTTTATGAGATCAGAGAGGGGTGAAAGTGACTCGAAGTGGCCAGAAACAAATCTAGAGAGGGACAGGCATGTCTCTTTTTGAAGCTCACAGGCAGATCTCTTAGCATAGACCATCCTGAACGAAGGTGAGAAGAGAGGAAGCTCAAAGAAGATGAGGAACAGCTGACTTCTGCCTCCCTTCTCCTTAAAAATGTCTTGTGCACCTTCCCGAGGGCCCAGGCTCCAGACACACAGCCCTGCAGCCTGCTGTTCCTGCAGGGGAAGGGTCAAAGTGGGGTTCTACAGACTGTGCGAAGACCAGATGGAACAGAGCCACAGTCCTGACCTCCCATCCAGTGTTCTGAAAGTTCACGATTCACAGAGGCAGAGACACAGGAGAGCAGCCACAGGGGAAACCGCCTCTTCCACACTGGTCTCACCATAGCCATCAGCGTAAGCTGGAAGACATAGCTGCTCCCTCCTCTGTACTGCACAGGAGGTACAGACAATCTCTTTAAGCTAAAACTAAGCTTCCTCTGTGTGACTTCTTAACAGTATTTGCATACGGACTCTGACTCACGCTTCTGATCTGGAAAGGTTTTATTAACATAATCCCTCATTTCAACCCATTCTCTTGGGATTCATGGCTCTTGCCCAAAAGACATGTTGACTATTTCCATGTTACCTTAAGCCCTGGCGCTGATTGAAGTTTCACAACAAGCACAGCCACAGACTCCACGGGAAACTCCTGGGGTCTCTGGGTTCATGAAGTGGGAGCTGAGAGGAGGCCTTGTCTACACGGACCAAGGTCTGGAGTCCAGGACTATATCACATGACTACCTGTGGGACCCAGTCATTAGCATCCTCAGTGCCCGGAGTCCCGGTCCACGAAAAGCAGCTGCAGACCCAGCACCCTGCTTCTTTCTCCCCCAGCTTTGATGTCTCATGGTTGTAAAAGATATTTTAAAATGTCTCCAGGAAGACAAATCTCACAATGTATTTAGTCGTAAGACGACAGGATCCATGATGTCTAGTCTCTCTTAGCTTTGTAAGTCTGTGGTTTTATTCTACATAATTTTTAAAAAAAATGTGCAGTGATGTAAAAATTAAATAAAAATTGAAACAAACGGAACAATAGTTCTTTTTAATGCCTATTTAAAAAAAAAGAAGTTAAGGAGTCTTGAACTCTCCAGATAGTCAGTATATTCATTATTATTACTACTTTTAATTTAGATTCCTTTGGTTGTTTTTTTGATTTGTTTGTTTGTTTGGTTTGGTTTTGGTTGTCCCAAATGAATGGATGAGATTAAAGTTATACAACATCTGGGTTGTTGAAGACTCATAATAATTAGGATTGCTTCCTTTCATGATTAAAATAAAACATGATAATTATGGCTGGCACTATTATCTTAACATGAAGTCATAGCTTCATGTCACTGTTATACTTCTATCACATCTATCTATCTATCTATCTGGAAGTCAGTTGAGTCAGTTTTCTCTTCCACCATGTGGGTCCTAGGTATCACACTCGGGTCTTCATGCTTGGAGCGAACTCTACCCACTGAGCTATCTCACCAACCCTCATTGGTATATCTTTTTATTGTTAAGTACAGGGAGAAGACAGAATCCCAACTCACACACCACACATATCGAAATAAAGAAAATATTTCCTTCCAGACAGTTTATCACTCTGGGGTTTGAAGAAATACCACTCAGGGATAGAAGAAATATCTCAAGACCCTTAAGAAGCCCAGGGTGTGGTGGTTTGAACGAGAATGCCCCTCAGAGGCTCATCTATTTGTATGTATAGTTCAAGTGGCTGGATTGTTTGGAAGGATGTGGCCTTGTTGGAGGAAGTATGTCACTGGGAGTGGTCCTTGAGGTATCAAAAGCCCATGCCAGGCACAGTGTCTGTCTGTCTCTGTCTGCCCCTCTTTCTCTCCCCTGCAACCTTCTCTCCCTGCCTTTCTGTGGATCAGTATATAAAGTTCCCAGCTCCCTCTCCAGCACCAAGCCTGCCTGCATGCCACCATGCTCCCCACCATGAAAACAGATTAACCCCTTAAAACTGTAAGCCAAAATGCCTCCTTTTATAAGAGTTCCCTTGGTCATGTGTACGGTCTCTTCCCTGCAACGGAACAGTAACTAAGACACGGGCCTTCTGCAGACACTCAGTTTAGATACATTACTATATAAAACTTACCATCTGTGTTGGAATTACCTCCATTTAAAAACAAACATGGAGTAGGTCAAGTCCCGTTAAGGTACAAAATGAGGGAGAACAGGGAATAGAGGATGGCTCAGCATTTACCAGTACTTGTCGCTCAATCATGAGGACTGGCACTAAGTATCCTAGTACCCACATAGGTCTGTAATGACAGCCCCAAGGGACCTCATGCCCTTTTCTGTCCTCCATAATGCATGAACCAGGATACACAAACACACATGGACAGCGGGACAGGGGAGGCACAGGTACATACACACACAAATAAATAAAACAAATCTTTTTTTTTAAGTAGGTTGAGATTGATAAAAAAAAAAAAATGTAAGAGAATAGGAATGAGCAAATGTGGTGGTGGAGGTCATGGGATCAAGCATTGGTACTGTTTTTAGACCATCATTTAACATTCTCAACTACCCTCAAAGCACTAGCATACAGAAAGTGCTCCGTTGTGCTTTCTGAGCAAATGAAAACTTATAAAGAAGCAATTTCTCCAATGAGGTTTGCTTGCTAAACAATGCTTTCCATTCAGGCAGCTAAGAAGACTTCAGGTAAGCCTCAGGAGAGGTGAGCAGAGGCAGAAGGCAAACCTGGAAAGTCAAAGGTGCCTCTCAGCACCACATGGATAGGAAAGGCCTGCACCGTGCTACTGTGTGGTAGAAGACACTGCAAGAGTTGCGTCTATAGCTTAAGTCGGAGAAGACCCTTGGAAAGGGATGCTTACGCATCTGAGGAAACCCCACCTTAGCAGACCCCAGGTCCAACTGCTTTAGAATCTCCAAACACCTGAAAGACGTCAGATTGCTAGAAGCATCTGTGTACACACACAACTCTCTCCACTGAGTAATTAATACAATCACGGTTTTAAAGGCTCAAGGTGTCTAATTCCTGAACACTCATACCAGGCAGATGTGATAAACCCCACAAAATGGGCAGAAGCCAAGTCTGTCTGCAGAGAGTTCCACCTGGATGTGAAGATGATAAAGTAAAAATCCCTTGCAGCTGAATCTTTCGAAAAACCGTATTCAATTGAAAAGTAAGCACTGTATTCCTTTACGTTCTCATTTCCTATGATACATGTTTAGGGCTTTTTGTTGTTTTAGTTTAGTTTAGGGGTTTATTTATTTATTTGTTATTTTGTTTTGTTTTCTTTGAGGTGGTATTTTGCTATATTGCTCAAGCTAGATGAACTCCTAGGTTCAAATGATCCTCCTACTTTGGCATTTTCAAGTAGCTAAAACTATGGACATGAACCAGCATACAAAATCCATTTTCTAATAGAGGGCAATGTATTAATTCTCTGGCCTATTGATGGGAATTCACATCATGACTCTATTGTAGTTATTTTACTTGAAGAAATTATGGACCAATATATTTTCTATTTGGAAACATTCTGGACTTCTGATCCTACCTTGGCCTTTCTTAGCCTTTGCCAAGAGACTAGTCAGTTAGTTAGTATAATCAAACTCAAAATAGTATAAGTTCCTCGATGCATTTTTAGTCCTCTTGTGACAAAGGTGACATTACAGTACTATGGGAAAAGGATGGTCTTTAACAAATGTCCTTAAGTCTATTGATGATTAAACAGGAAGAAAAAAATTATCTTATCAATACAAAACACCCTTCAAAACTGATTACTGATTCAAATGTGAAAATTAAAACAAAAATATTTCTATTAAAATAATTTAGGACAAAGTCTTCTTAAAGAGGACAGGGTATACTATCTAGAAAAGTAAAGAATGATGAATTACATCAAAATAATTAGCATTGTATTTATCTAAATATAGCATAAAGAGCAGGAGGAGAAGTTATTCAAAATATATACAGTCCACAAAAGACTCATGTGCACAACATATAATGAACTCCTACAAATCAGTAAGAAAAAAAAAAAGCATATAATCCAACCACAGAGGAGAATGCCCAAACGGCCATTAAATATATAGAGAGTCTCTTGACCTCATTAGTACTGGGGCAATAAAAAAAGAAAAAAGAAAGATGGCTTCCCACAGGTCACACTAATACATACGTAGCAGAAGAGCTAAAAATGAAAAAGAAAAGTGATGTCCAGTGCTGTCGCAGACCACACCGGGGAAGTCTCCTACCTGCCGGGGGAGCTATAAAAACTACAGCCTGTGGAAGCCAGCATCTTTGTACTTCGTGGCTTGGCAGTTTCTCCTGTATATTCCCAAAGTTTGGGTGCATTTGCTCATCAGCAGGAATCTACAAATACCTTATGCATCAAAATGTACAAACACGTTGTGACATATTTATATAAGAAACACAAGTGAGCTGCTACCCGGTATGGGTTAATCGCACATACATAATGCTGAACAACAAACCAGCAGGGACGGAAATCGTATGTACTTTAAGACTTCATTTCTGTGAAATTTCAGAACAAGCAACTATCACCAGAGAAATGGCTCTGGAGGAGAGCTAGCAGACAGGGGAGACGGAGACGCAGCTACTGAAATACTTGCGCTGTTCTTTGCAGACAGGCTGTCAAGAGTGTGCTTACTGTGAACAATTCCATCGGACTTCACGGATTTGTGTACTTTTCTGTATGTTGTACTTCAGTAAAAAGTTTATAATCTACGGAAAACATAAACACACAATAAATTTAAAGAAACAAGTGTCTGTGTGTGTGGGGGGCCCTCAGAAATGTCTGGCGAATCCAAACTTACTACATGAGAGAAAATTGACAGCTTCTGGTTATTCCCATGTTTCTTTTCTACAATAAAATCTTGCCTCTGGACTTATTTGTGACGTGTGACCCTCTTTCAGAAAGAATTTTAAGCCACATTCTTATTTACTGAACACAAATACATTAGAGGCTTTTTAGTTTTTACTGGAAGCTTTTGGGACATCAGATTTGTTCAATTTTGCTCAGTTTACTTTTACTTTTTTTTTCCCACATTAATATTGAGACATGAAGTACCATTTTTCTTGGCTAACACCCTCTAATAAAGATTAACAACCCTAATATTTATGTAACTAGAAGAGAAATTAAGCTGAGCAGAACACAGTCCACCCAAGTCAGGATCTGTGGACGGCTTTAGCCAGGGACTGTAGTTCGGGTCTAACAGCCTGCACTCCTGGGGCATGATGGGAGGTGGGGGGGGGGGGGGAGAGAGAATACTGAGAGTAATTACCTCAACAATGCAAGCCAAGAAAGACAGCCACACCAGTCAGAGGTAAAAAGGGGGGAGGGCACAGAGACTAAGCCTGCGCCCCCCGCCCCATGAAACGGAGCCCTGATGGTCAGAAACAACTGGTGTTTCACACTCTGATGTGTTTACTGGCTTCCGGCCCTTCTGGAAGGCTTGTCAAGGAGCAAGGCCATTCTCCTGCATTTGTGTACTGCCTCATGGCTTACCGAGTCTCCTAGATACTACCATCGTGTGAGCCTCATGCTAACCCTAAAAAGGAAACGCAGAAAGTTGTCATTCCCGCTTATTATTGTTATGGTTGGGGGGAGGAGGGTGGCTACACTGGAGCGCCGAAGCACATATCCTCAGAGACAGAAGGCCCCGAGGCTGCTGAGTCAATCACAACACAAGCCCAGAGCACATTCTACCCAGCGCTCCATCCTCCTGGCCACGAGGTTCCCTGGCTGGGAACTGACGGCTGGGGGTCCCACAGACAGTGGACGCAGCAGGCTTGGGTCCTGATGGAGGGAGAGCTCCTGATGGAGGGAGCGGGCTGCCTATACTTCAGAGGCCAGCAGAAGGGGCTCTGAGCCCCAATTCGACTTTCCACTTCACTGCGCCCCAGAACAAGTCTCTGCTCCTAGTATCATCTTCCCACAATGCAACAATGATAAGCCAGGTGATGGGACAAGCCCATCTATAATCTCAGCACTCAGGAGGCAGGAAGACTGTGAGTTCAAAGCCAGCCCGGGCTAGTTAGTGAGTAGCCCATCCATCTTCATTTGCCTGTCTCTCTCTCTCAGTCTCTCTCTCTATCTCTGCCTATCTGTCTCTTTGTCTTCTGTCTGTCTGTCTGTCTCTCAAACACACATACACATGCACACACACAGAATTCCACCAATCAGAGTCATTGTAAAAATAATAAAATATTGTGGCATACAGTAGGTAATAGAGTTTAGTCCTTTCTCTGGTCTTTCCACAGGGGTTCCTCTGAGAATTTTTTTTTAAATATGAAATTAATATTTTGTGTCTTCCTTGTCAGACAGAATGAAATAAGAGCATATATCATTTAAATTCATTCCATACAGCATAATGGTGTATGAATATACAGTAATCTCAGGTGGTCTAACACGAGAACCTGCCTCCTCCCCCTTTCTTGCCTTTTCACCCAGAATTAATCTGATTAAGTCAATGCATGCTTCTTTTTCCTGGAATAGAAACTGCGATAATTTTCTCCTTAATTTCAAAAATTGATTAACATGACTAAAACCTGTCGCCTCCAATCAGCACCCACCTTTCTAGGGCTGATGTTGCCAAATGCTGCCTGAAAGGAAGCCCGTGTCGATGTTCAGATTCCCTTCAGATGTTCCCTGGATGGACAAGTCACACAAGACAGTTTGGGGTGTTTTATTTTTACTACATTGTATATTTATCAGGGGCTGTCAAGGTCGAAAAGCGTCTCTGGGAGTTGGTTCTCTCCTTACACCATGTGGGTCCCCGGGATCCACTCAGGTCATCAGGCTTGGCAGCCCTTTACCCGCTGAGCCATCTCACCAGCCCACTTAGGGGTTCTTTATCCGGCTTCCCCAAACTTTCCTCTCAAAAACTGAACAGCCTTTCTCAAAGCCTACAGCTGTCCTTCCTAACAATGGCCCGTGAAAGCCTCTATTCCCATGAATACCCCCTACACCCAGAACCCGGTCTGCCCTTTCAGTTGTTGTGTCCCTGTCCATTCCATGGCATGTTCTGAGAACCTGAGATACAAGTAAGAAACTTCTACTGAGGCTGTCTGGTCTAATACCAAACAAGCTTGCAAATCACTTCCATTGCATTCTTGATGGCCGTCTGCTATTGACTAAACACGTCCAGCCCAGGAAAGCTAACTACTTCCTGTCACATTGTTGCTTCCATACCAGACTGCAATCTCTCTCTCTCTCTCTTTCTCGTTCTCTGTGGTGTGTGTGTGTCCCTGCCCAACACACACACACACACACACACACACACACACACACACACACACACACCCCTCTAGTCCTGGTGGTGCCCTGCAGAGCAATAAGAGATAGATAAAACTCAGCTGGGCATGGTAGCTGAGTAATCCCGGCACTCGGGGAAGCAGAGGCAGGTGGATCTCTGTGAGTACTAGCCAAGCCTGGTCTACAAAGCTAGTGACAGGACAGCCAAGGCTACACAGAGGAAAAAAAGAGGGGGGGGGAGAAAAGGAGGACCACAATGGAGGCCCAGCAATATGAAAAGAAACCATTATCCTTGTAAGCACATTTTATTAAATCAAGCGTTTAACACAAAGTACTTGTTGACAACAAACCCTATAACTCATGGTGTTACAGATGCTAAGGCAGGGGACTGAAGAACATGATATTCATATATGAGGGTCTCACATGAGTACCCTAGAACATCTAGATGTTCCGGCTTCCAGAATAGCCTACTTCCTCTGCGCCTAGATACATCCTTGATTCTTTTACAATACGAAAGATAAGATTGATGGATAACTCTAAGCATTAGACCTATGTCCATTTCCTAGTTTGTACCATCGCTGGATAAAGTGTTGACAGTCAGGGATGCTGGATGAAGGGGACACTGGGCTTCCCCACACGTTTCTTTGAGCTTCCCATGAATCTAATTACTTCAGTTTTTTAAAATAGATTTTAAATAGCTAGATGAGATTTCAGTGACAGTTCAAAGTCTAATAAAAGGCCTAACCTTGGATGAGTCTACCCACTCCAATACTTCCGGAAATATGCACAGAAAAAGCCCCAAATCAGAAACTTGTAGGCAAAAACTCACACTCTACTCTCCCTCAAAGAACTTGTCACCCTGTACTCTATACGTCCGAGTATGTAGAAGGCCTGCGTCCTCGTTCCAGTTCTGGAGTATCTGGAGGCTCAGTGTGTCTTTCTTTTTTTAATTTTATTTTATTTTTATTAATTACAGTTTATTCACTTATCCCAGCTGTAGCCTCCTTCCCATCCCCTCCCAATCCCACCCTCCCTCCTTCCCTCTTCTTCCCCTATGCCCCTTCCCCAGTCCAATGATAGGGGAGGTCCTCCTCCCCTTCCATCTGACCCTAGTCTATCAGGTCTCATCAGGACTGGCTGCATTGTCTCCCTCTGTGGACTGGTAAGGCTACTCCCCCCTAAGGCAGAGATGATCAAAGAGCCAGCCCATGAGTTCATGTCAGAGACGGTCCCTGTTCCTATTATTGGGGAACCCTCTTGGATACTGAGCTGCCATGGGCTACTTCTGAGCAGGGGTTCTAAGTTATCTCAATGCATGGTCCTTGTTTGGAGTATCAGTCTCACAAAAGACCCCTGGAACCAGATGCTTTGGTTCTGTTGCTCTCCTTGTGGAGCTCCTGTTCCCTCCAGGTCTTTCTATCTCCTCCTTCTTTCATAAGATTCCTTGCACTCTGCCCAAAGTTTGGCTATGAATCTCGGCATATGTTTTGATACCCTGCTGAGTAGAGTCTTTCAGAGGCCTCTGTGATAGGCTCCTGCCCTGTTCCCTGTTTTCTCCCTCTTCCAATGTCCATCTCATTTGCCTTTCTGAATGAAGATTGAGTATCTTACCCAGGGTCCTCTTTCCTGATTAACGTCTTTAGGTGTACAGATTTTAGTATGTTTATCCTCTATTACATGTCTAATATCCACTTATAAGTGAGTATATACGATGTGTGTCTTTCTGCTTCTGGGATACCTTACTCAGGATGATCTTTTCTAGATCCCACCATTTGCCTGCATATTTCATGATTTCTTTGTTTTTAATTGATAAGTATTATTCCATTGTGTAAATGTACCACAATTTCTGTATCCATTCCTTAACTGAGAGACATCTGGGTTGTTTCCAGATTCTGGTTATTACAAATAGAGCTGCTATGAACATGGTTGGGGAAATGTCCTTGTTGTACACTTGAGCATCTTTTTGGATATATGCGTAGGAGTGGTATAGCTGGATCTTGAGGTAGCTCTATTCCTAATTGTCTGAAAAAGCGCAAAATTGATTTCCAAAGTGGTTGTACAAGTTTACATTCCCACCAGAAATGGAGTAGGATTCCTCTTTCTCCACATCCTCTCCAGCATGTGTTGTCACTTGAGTTTTTGATCTTAGCCATTCTGATGGGTGTAAGGCGAAATCTCAGGGTCATTTTGATTTGCATTTCCCTGATGACTAAGGATGTTGAGCATTTCTTTAAGTGTTTCTCTAACATTTGATATTCCTCTATTGAGAATTCTGTTTAGCTCTGTACCCCTTTTTTAATTGCATTACTTGATTAGCTGCTGTTTAACTTCTTAAGTTCTTAGTGTGTATTTCTTATGCTCTCTGTTACCTGGAGGGTCTGCCCAGGTTGGGGGTTAAACCAGCAGATGCTTAGAACCCAACATACAGGGCTCTCCAGAAAATGCAGGCCAGCACTTCCTACATGCAGTAGTCTGGGCAGATAATTTGCCCTCTTTAAGCCCCTGCAAGAGAGAGCTGGTGACAGCACTATTGTCAATGTGTTAGAGAAAGTCAACAAATAAAGCAATTAATATAAAACACACGAGAAAGTCCAGAGCCCCCCCCCCAAAAAAAAGTTTGTGGCCCTTAGAAGTTGATGCAAGAACAGGTCTGGGTTCTCAAGACAAACTTGCTTGTCAGTGGCAGGTCATCTGTCCTTTTCCCATATTCTGGCACCTCTCCTGCCTGCCTTGATATCTCTGCTTTCCAGTTATTCCCGCCCAGGACTCCTCAAATGAATATTTAATGAAGGACCGGTTTTAATTTTTATGTTTTTTTTTCCTTTTATTACAATCTGTCATCAACTAATACTTTAGGAAATTGTTTTTAATGAACTGTCAAAGGAGTGTAATTTTTAAAACAACATATAAGCTCTAATTGTTTTTTTTTTTTAATTTTTAGATTCAACAGACACATTACTTTGCAAACTGCTGCGAAGTTTCTAAATGCAGCCTTTCCATTTCTGTCCTCCTCACCACTATCCTGAAACTAGCCTTCGACAGAGCTATGCCGTGGCCAGAGAGCTCTGCTCAGCACTTTCCTCCAAGCGTCTATCAGTCAGGAAAACTTCAACAACCAAGCTTTTAACTTTCTGGGCTTTGCATCCTGACTTTAATTCCTCGCTTAGATTTCAAACTTTCGCAAAAGAGAGTTAGGACCATGCCCATTGGGCCTCATGTTTGACCAGATGCCTCATAGGAACGTAATTATCTGCTGACAACCTAAAGATTTAAGCAGACGTATTATTTAGTTTTACCTTTTCACAGTTTAGACAACTTAATGGGTGCATTTGTAAAGACCTGCCCCAGGAGGACATTCTGTCCCTTGGCATCTCTCCTTGTTTGTCTGAGTCTTGTCTCTATTTTTTCCCCACTACTGGTTTTATCTCCACTTAACTGAAATCCACAAATATGGCCACTGCTTCTTTTCTACCGAGGGAAAAGACAGAGTAAAATGCCGAACATGTCACTTCTGGCTCTCAAGATAAATATGCAAGGAAATAGAGAACATCTATTAATTTACTTAACCCAGGGATACCGTCAAGCTAATCTCTCAGGGTCTCTCCAACACTGGCACAAGATGGCTGCTCAGTAAGCATCTGAATGGGGACAGAGAGGCCAGCAAGTCACAATGACTGCCAGTCACATCTTCAGTCGCGTCACTGGGAATGTACGTGCAGCTGTCACCAAAAACGAGGTGCTGAATGGCACTGACCCAGGATGGGCTTCTGGCATTCTAGAGAGGTTGCCTTCTATGGCCGAACAGTAAAATCACCCAGGAAAACTTCTTAAATTCTCATGTCTGTACTCAAGACTCAGAAATCGTTTGCCGTGACTAGTCTAAGGACTTCCCTGAGTATCGATATTTTTCATTTCCCACAGAAAATCCCACTATTTACCTGCAAAGTTCATGATTTCCTTGTTTTTTATCGCTGAGTAATATTCCATTGTGTAGATATATCACAATTTCTGTATCCATTCCTCAACTGAGGGGCATCTGGGCTGTTTCTAGCTTCTGGCTATTACAAATAAAGCTGCTACAAACATGGTTGAGCAGACGTCCTTGTTGTATACTTGAGCGTCTTTTGGATATATGCCTAGAAGTGGTATAGCGCCTGTTTTCAAGCAAGAAACTTTTGGGCTTTCTGGAATACACACCCAGAAGGCCTCGAAGCCTCACTGGCCTCTGCTCACACAGGTTGGGAACACTTTATCTCATTCATTTCTTGTTAATCGAATGGTTGCTCATTGATTGTTTTCCTGGAGGCCCGGAAGTCCAAGATCATGTCTGAGACTGCGGACTTCTAGAGGAGAAAGGCCAGGAAAGGGGGATTAGATGCCTGGTGAGTGCAGGTATAGGTGACAAACACAGGAACTCAAAGGACAATGACAATGTGTCAAAGGGCAACAAAGGGTTAGCTGATCTCATTCGGTCTTAGGGCTGCCCTGCTTCTGTCCTCTGGATGCCCCTGGGTTGCTGTCAGAGGCTCCACCCCTGTGCTTGCATGACCTGGAGGAGCCCCTGAATTTGTCACTCTCTCTCTACATCCTGGCCTTCCCACTCCTTGAGCCACAGACTGAGCTAATTTGGATGCTGTGTGGGGATGTTTAGAAGGAGATGAGCACAGGACAGCTGGGGAATCAGCTGTGAAATCCAACACATTTTTTAAGGTGGAAAAAAGAGGAAGAAAAAAAATGCATTAGATTCTGGGAAAACACTCTCAACCAGACACTCCTTAGGTCTCCCCTTCCTACCCACCTAATGGCTTTAATTGTTCAGACGATGTGCCCTAAGACAGAAATTTGTTCGTTTATTTATTCGGAATATCTGCCCTGTTTTAAAAACAGTTTGAAGCCATAGACTTCCTTGCTGAACACATTCAATTTGGAGCTTTTTAGTCATCACTGGAAGCTTTTAGAACATCAAGGCTGCTAAATTTTGCTTGTTTTAGTCCCTCCGCCCCAGCCTGCCTACATATAGATGATACCCTCTCGGCTGCATTATCGGGCATTTTCTGGGATAATTTTGCCTCTACACCTAAATGGAAAAGGACCCTTGTTTCATGGTATCATTAGGCTCTATTTGTAGTTCCCCTCCTACAGTTCTTATAATTCATGAGCTAAATTTTGGGCTTTCCTCAAGCCATCCCTCTTGCAAGCTGCAGGGCTGAGATTCAAACCCAGGGTAACTCGACATCATCGCTCACAGAAGCTTGTCTTCCTCTGACAGTGCCAAAGAGTAAAATCTGACCCACCTTCTTGGACCACTTCCTTTCAATGCAAGACTCATGAAATGCCAACTGACTAGCGCCTTGAGGTCTCATGATTCCTTAAACTTTGCAGCTTGCCTGAGCTAATAGCTTGCAGCAAAGAGGAAAGCATTGTCACCGTCCAAATGTAGGCAGACATGAGGACACACAGGCTTCCTCTCCGTGCACCAGCTGATAGGAGGCTGATGAAAGGGAGGAGGGTGTCATCAGCCCAAAGAGGTGACCTGTGGACTATCTGAGAGTCCTTAATAACACTTCCCCTCCCAGAAGCACCTCTTAACTGTAGGATTCTGAGAAAATGACTCATTCATTCACCATCAAATTGGCATGCATTAAATACCTAGAGCATGCACCATAATAAGACCCGTACCAGGGTCTGGGAGACAGAACAGTGAACAAAGCAGCCACGGTTCCTGTCTTCATAAAGCTGTAGAGGAGCAAGATGGGGGTTCTGGGACCTCTGTGTGGTAACAGAACCTCCTGACACACTACCTTAAATTTAGACCTGAGGCACTTTTGTGGGAGGAGAAGGAGGAGTATAGGAAACCAAACTGGTTGCTATGCAACTGTGATGATTTATTCTTAGCTAGAGCAGGAAGAGCAGCATGGAGTAGGGAAAGCAGCATGGCACAGGAGTGGGTGGGGGGCGGAGCCGGGTGTGGGGGAGGCTGGAGGAGGACGGAGTGGGAGGCAAAGTGGGGCACAGCAGTGCTGGGGCTGCACCTGCAGGCCTCACCCCAAGAGGCTCTCACAAATGGATGTACCACAGCATCTGCCGTGGGCACAGCCCCAGGAACCACAGAAAAGCCCTTGTTCTTACAAGCTTAAAATTAACCTTCAGGTATAAGTAGACCCGTGCCGTAAACCAGAAAGGGACAAATGTTATAAGGTTGAACATAAGGGCCCACCACCAGGGAATAGGACTCACATACACAGAAACACTTGGCCAGCAAGCATTTTCTAAGCTCCTCCTCCAGGTTCATTGTCACCTGCAGGAGCATGGAGAGGGGTAAGAGGTGATTGGAGCTTGCTGAAGAAATCCATGTAGCAGCGGTATGTGGGGGGAGGGGGGCAGCTTAGTGGTGATGAGTGTGTCCCTGTGACCTGACGCTGTAACCTGCCTCAGGCCTGGGCCTATCCTGGGACACCTATGTCAAGTTAACCCCATACCTCAGGGCCTCAGGTACCTGACCACTAAATGGAGGGACCCACACCAAGCAACGCTTATGTTTTTGACGCTGTACACCACACAGGGTAGAGCTGCGTTTCCCCTGGAATACTTGGGAAGGACTGCCTGGAAGAGGTGGGGCTGAGAATAGAGGGGCAGGGAAACGGCTAAGGCTGCTATTGCTGAGGGCTCGTTTTGTGCCTTCACGATAGTGCGCCTCCATTTTCCTATTTGAAATAGCAGGGCATCAGGGAAACTGGGTAACTTGCTCCAAGTGGCACTGCAGAGCTGAGGTAGAAACCCAGAGATGCACAGCCTCCCCTGGCCCAGGCTGCTGCTCTGAGACGCTGAGAAGACAGGAAAGGGAGGTGTGAGAGAGAATGGGAGACAGCACATGTACAAAGGTGCTAAAGAGCTGAATATGGGCAGGATTCACAAAGGAAGAGCACTGAGTGAGGGCCAGCTACGACCAAACCGAGAGGGCAAGGAAGAGAAAGAACAGGACCCAGCTGACCACTGCATAATGTCTGGCATGCACTGGGTGCAACAGAAGGCAATGGTAGATGAATCAGATTTTGATTTGAATTAGTTTATGACCAGGAAGATAAACTGTGAAAATTTAATAGTCAGTGAGGCACTACAAAAAGGGTCAAACAAGGTAAAAAAAAAAAAAAAAAAAAAAAAAAAAGAAGAAGTCATAATACTGACTTAAATGGTGAATGGCTGCTTCCAAACATGGTGTCGTGGGGGAGTGGTCCTGGACTTAGTGGATTCAGGCTGAAGATGTATAAGAGATGGGAATAGCGGTACGGCATTGGGGGAAAGCAATCTTTACCTAGAAGACAAAAGAAAGCAGAGGCTGGTGGAAGCGCATTCTGCTTAGAGGTGAAGCTGCTACTGTGAAGCATCTCAGAGGAGCTGCCCAGATAGACTGGACGGCCTCAGCGGCAGGGGAGGACTCTAGCCTTCACCCAGAGCTTGTGCAAACCCACTGACTGCTGAGCCAAGAAGATAG
>NW_026596064.1:13696111-13714545 GCF_907164565.1 Psammomys obesus
CACCCAGAGCTTGTGCAAACCCACTGACTGCTGAGCCAAGAAGATAGATGGTTTAAATGGGGGGGGTGTGAAGGGAAATAGTGTCACTCTGAGCCCAGGAAGTGACATGTGGCAAGGGATGAAGGTGGCCTGAGCCAGCAGGTAGCACTGGGGTTGGTGAGGACACTTGGGTCCCCGGGTATTTCTAGAACAAACAGACAAGTCTTGCTATCTGGGAGAATAAAGTTCACCAGGTCTCAGGGGAATGAGGATGCCGTATTGAGATCTAGAGAAGCACAGGAAAAATACTGACGGGGAGAAGGCAGCAACGAGGCAGACTAACTCCGCTTCACAGCTCTGCTTAATGTTCCTCCAGGACACTGCTTGCAAAACAAACCGTAATTCAGCTTAAATGGGTGAGTGGCTCTTCTCAGCACACTGCCACAGGGGACTCTCTGGACAGGAATTAGATCTTGAGTCACTCCACATGAAATAGCCCCGAATCTCAGGACAGGCAAGCCAGAGCTGCAGGAGCAGGAGATGGGTCGGTTGTCACCCAGGGTGATGTAAGCTTCCCCTGCTCTCTAAGCCCCCAGGGAAGGTGGGACAGCTGCTCTGTGGCCTGGGAACTGCATGTTCTCCTAAGAGAAGTCACAAAGAGAACTCGATCAGGCTGTCAGAGCCAGCACCGAATCATCCCCACTGACTGAGGGACGCTTACGAGTCCAGCCTAGAAAGAATCCACTCACAATTCCAAGCTGCAATTCCCGCTGTGCTATAGTGTGGACCATCACGAGGGGTATGCCTGGCATCGTGGGCGTATTGCAAACAGTAAGATTTTAGAGTCAGGAAGACTAGGGTGAAAAGCATGGCTTGTCCACCTGGCTGAGTGTGGGAAACCCTCAACCTCTCAGAGAAGTCGACAAGTGGCAAACCCCCAGCTTAGCACAGGACAGAGGCTGTGCCAGATAAATTTTAGTCACCCTGAGAGGGCCTTTGATGTTTGTTGATACAATGCCTGTAGCTATATTCCCTGAGACAACACACACACACACACACACACACACACACACACACACACACACACAATAAGTGATTTTTCTCTTTCTGCCTGTTACATATTGATCATGATTCACCTAATCAGCTGGGTTTGGGCACCTGGAACTAAATTTCCTTCCTCCTCAAAGTCTGAAGGAGATGAAGAACTCATCTATAAACCCAGCCTGGGGCCCCACATGTCACCTTCACCTGCTGGGCAAAGTGGCAGTTGAAATTTCACTAGTAGAGGTTTATTTCCTTAGTGTGGCATGCTTCTCTTACATTACACACTCTTCATGAGGAATAGCCAGCCCATTAAGCTGTTACCAATCGTGAGTAAAGAGTATCAGGTATCTGCAGGAGTGAGTGTCTTAATGCTTGAGGGAGGAGGAGGCGGAGATGGGCACTTTAGAGCTGGAATCGCTGGCTCCATTTGGGTAGGCTATTGAAGCATGAAATCAGAGGGGCAAAGGGTCCCCAAAGGTAACTTTCATTGTCGCCCTTGATCCAAATGAGAGGGTATCAGAGAAGAGATAATCCCCGCTGGCTGGAAATCCCATGAGATAACATGGGACACCAAGTACCACAGATGGGCATCTCCATTGCCCATAAGATAAAATAATAGAGACAAAGGTATGCCAAGAGAGTCTATGATCCGATACCCAGAAGCATGTTGAGATGGTGCAGAAACACACACATACACACGCACACATACACACACACACACACACACACACACGGCCTACTTATGAGTTCTCTGTCCAGCCTCTCTCCTGAAACTCCCTTCAGAGTGGATCACAGTCTCTTGATATCCAAACCCAAGAGTTGGCTTCATCCCCACCCCTCAGCTCTCTGATGCCTTTGCTCCCTGCCAACTCTTGCATGAAAAGGGCCCTGGCTTCCTCCCCAATGCCTTAACCCCTCTTGCATTCCTCATTATTATGCCTTAAAGCTTTGTCTCTGCTCTCCACAGCACCCTCCTTGTCCCTCCCAAGGCACAGGGACACTGTCCAGCAGAGAGGAGTGGCTGTTACAGGGCCCGAGGCATGGCTGGTGCATAGTGATCCACAGATGAAATAAAGGATGCTAACGCATTAGAAGGCTGGCCCTGGAGTGACTCAAGGAGGGCACACCACAGGAAGCCCCACAAGGCACAGCGCTTGGTTCTGCTTCTGAAGGAGCTTCACTTCCTCAACACATTCGGCTGGCTGACCCACAAGCACCCACATGCTTCTGCAGAGAACAGCTCAGGGGGCATGCCTCTGACCCTCGGTACCCAGGCACTCACACGTGGGAAAAGGAGTCCTCTGACTCCACAGCTGGCTCCTTATGGAGGGAAAGCTATCTTCTGCCACGGAGGGACTCTGTTGTGAGCTATAGACTTTCTGGCACTCCTCTGACCCCATGGATCAATTGTCTTTGCAAAAGATTCTTTCTGTCCCTCACATCTGCATGACAGGTTCCATGATAAGCACAGACACAGGTAATATAGGAGAATCCCTTTCTCCCTCTGGTTAGCATCCTTCCTTCCTCCAGCAGAAGCGCTAGGAAGATGAACACTATGTTTCCCATCGCAGCTTTCTGAGGACCTGAACTACAGCCAGGAGATACACATCAAGCCCCTGATTCTTCCTTGCACCGGACCCTACAACCCACTTCATGCTACTAACTGAGAAAGGCTTATGGACTGTCACGGGGGGTCGGGGGTGGCATGAGGATGTGCGTGGCAGTTGGAAGGAGGAGAGGCAAGGAAGGGAAGAAGAACTTGGGGGAATCCTTTCAGAGCTCAGCAGCTGTCTCACATCCTGCCTCAGCCACCCTTTTAATCTGTGGTACTGTCACTGAGTGTTGATTGGGATTCACTCTTTGACATGATTCTCTGTCACCATCAACTGCCTGTGAAATACGTGGATTTGTCAGATACTGAGCACCAAAGCCCAAGCAAGAAAGTTGCCAAGGCAACAGAGTATTCCTTGGTACAAATGCTCATAGTGGGGGAGGGGGCAGAGCTCTCCCTTCCCTACCCAGGTTTCCTCCTTTAGTCAGATCTAGGGGACTTCAAAGCGGGAGAGGCATGAATGAAAAGGTCAGCTAAGCTGCCATCTCATAGGCAATCCAGCAGACAGACTCTGTTGTTCTAGTTAAATGTTTACCCCTCACCAACCCCAGAGGTCGCAGTTGAAGACAGAAAGGCGGCTTCAGGAGGGTAGCAAGAATTTAAGAGGGGACTCCTAAAGCTACCAGACAGATCCTGGGAACCTTGAGATGCAAGCCTATTATTGGTGGTTGGTGGGAATATCAACGCCTCATACTCGGGACAGAGCTATTCTTGCCTCTCTAGTTCTCCATACTTCCTTCCAGACCTATAGAAAACACAAACTCACTGGATCAAGCATCCGCATCCCTCTGCTGTTTAGGGAAACTGTGCCCCTGACCCTTGCCCTTCACAGACCCTGGTATGCTCAGAAGCCTCTAGCCACGCCCCTGTGTCCAACTTGCACCCAGATTATCATCACCAACCATTTCCCTTCTCTTCACCTTAGTCTTCCCCCGAAGAGGAGAGCCTCCCTCTTCCAATCTGCAGTATTTCTGGAAATGGTAAAAATAACTCACAATTTGCCTGGGAAGGCTCTTCGGAGACTCTTCTAAGGAGTCAGCAGCCGCAGCCCTGCACCAGGACTGTGTTCTCAGGGTGGCCCCCAGCCATCGCAGCTCTCATGTTCTGAGAGCAAGGTGAGAAAACAGTCCAGAACAGGTCACCTTATAGACATCTCCTCTTTTTTCCACATCCTTACCATTCTCCCCACAAAAGGCAATGAAAGACGTCCCCTGCCCCTCACCTTTTCTCACTCAGTTCCTCAGTGCTCCCTTTCACTCTTCCGTGAGACCATCAGGAAGGAACTTGCCCCTTCTGAAGCCTCCCCCACCACGCAGCCAGAAGGACCCTTGCCCCGCTCGGTACGCATCACTCAACCTCACTCTCTCCACTGTATCACTAACAGATTCATCAGCAGTCCCACAGCATCTGCAACAGAGCTCACACACTTACATAAATATTTGTTTGGGCTTTTCTTATTCATTGTTCAGCAAAACCGAGTCACACGAGTCTCTGTTGGCTAAACACATTCTCGAGAGGAGAGGCTCTCACCAACCCTAACGCTTTCGCTTTGCCTCCTCTCCCTATTACACTATTCCTGCGGGGTTCTGAACATCCTTTCCAGAGGCCCAAACTCTCACAGCTGCTGTATCTTCCCCAACTTCCCCTACTTGTTCAGGATGGCTGAAGACCCCTGTCCTATCTCTGAACCACCAAGCTACATTTCCATTCCCAACTTCTGGATTCCCTACAATGTTGAAAGAAGGCACAGCTTTCAAGAGCCTCATGGCCAACCTGGAACAGAAATGCTAGGCAAGCACACCCAGCACCATCTTTTCTCAGCTCAGACACACTAAGCATCCAGGTCCTACGTCAGGACTCCAGGACCTCACGACTGCTCTCACCATCTCACCCAGCACATCGGAGCCTCTAACAATCACAAGGCTGCCTGGCATGAAATCGGTATTGTCTCTTCCCAGGAGGGATCTTTGCAGACCAATACTCTACCCTCCTCCCAGAAGTTATCCAGACACCAAACCCATCCACACTTCACCTTCCACACCCCCCTGACTGGCTTGTACCATGATAAAGCTGTTGGCTGTGCTACCTGGTTAGGTGACAGATCGGATCCCAGCCCCAGCCCCACCCCCACTCAGTGACCTTGGCAACTGGGTGAAATTCATTCGGCACTTGCTAACTGCCCACTCTTATTCAAAGAGAGCATGGATTCTCATTTCCGGGTCCCCAGACCAGCAGCAGCAGGGTCACTAGAAACTTGTGGTTCTTGGGCCCACCTGGACCTCTAGGTCCACCCTGTGGCACATTATCAAGGGTCTTCCCACCACAGGAAAACTTCATATCTGCATAACTTGGAGAGTTCTCTTCAGCAACTATCCTGAATCCATACTGTCCTGGGTTACTACAGCCTAAGAAACCAAACAAAACATAACACAACCCAGCTTCCCTGGGACCATGGAACCTCATAGGACAGCTCCTAGCATAGACCTCAGACATCTCGCAGCCACAGCATTCTCAAAAAGCATCACTATAAAACAAATAAACAAGAGCCACTAGAATTACACTGGGAACACGCTGTCCCACTTCTGAACCTTCCCAAGCCCTCTTTGCCTGCGGCTCCTGATGAGCGCCCTGGCCTCAGGGGGAAATCTTTCAGCATCAGGCAGAATCATTCACTACTCAGTCTTCCTTCCCTAGAACATGTGAACTTGGTAGGACATCAAGTTCATCTGCCAGCTCAGCTCCTTCCCCCCAGAAGGCACAGGAAGAAGTGTGCCATTGCCAGGCATGCCCTCCAGGGATTCCCTCAATGCCACTGAACTACAGGCTGCCCTGTGGCCACTTGAAAGGCATATGGACTTGCAAGCTTCCTCACAGCTCTCTTTGGAGCTCAGCATTTAGCCCAGCAGAGACTAACGATGTCTTGGTCTTCTCCTAAGTACATCCTTCACTGTCCTTTTGAAATTAAATAGAGGGGGCTTGAACAACTGTTCTAGGTACAGGACAGGTAGCTGTGGTGATGGCTCAGTCAGCGAGGTATTGCCTGTGCAGAGCACAAGGGCCCACACAGTTCAGTTCCCCCAAAACCTGAGTAAAAGCCAGAAGGTGGAGGCCATTGCCAGGCATGCCCTCCAGGGATTCCCTCAATGCCACTGAACTACAGGCTGCCCTGTGGCCACTGGCAGATTACTAGAGCTCACTGACTGGCCAACTACCTTTGGTTGTGATCCTTGAAGCAGGTAGCCATGCCATCATCTACAAGAGTGGTGGAAATGGGGCTCCTACATCAAGAAGGAGAGAAGCCAGGGAGGAGACTGGGCGTTTGAGTAAAAGAGTTTTAACACCGCAGTACTATGAACCGGGGCAGTTCTCCAAAGAGGCAGGGGCTGCCAGGAGAAAGATGTCATTTTTAGAGGCCAGTGCTTTGTTGGGGCTCCAGCCCTCAAAACTCTCCTGGGAAAATGTGGAATGCAAGACAAGAAGAAAATTCCCATCCCAATAGCTGTGGCAGAACAGGAGAAATACAAGTGCAGTTGTTCTAGGAAGCCTTACAGGCCCTGGTTCTTGCTGGGTACCGTAGTCACCTGTCTGTACCCATCCCCTCACCTGCTTTCCCCAGTCCTGCTATCTGATAACTAAGATCTGTGCCCAGCGTGAGCAGAACAGATGTTTCCCTTGAGGCTATATTTTACTCAAGATTAACAAGCTCCAGCCAAGCAGGAAGCCCAAGGGTGAAGATGGAGATGTTTATGACTCTCACCAATTTTTTGCTCTTATCCTGGGCCTATGCTCTCACTGCTCTTATGAGCGTAAGGAGATGTGACCAAAGCCCATCAATACATCTCATCTTGGAGCTCCACTGGGGGAGGGGGAAGTGGTACTTAATCCAACTGCACTAAAAGAGCAAATGGATATGGGTTATCCAAATGATGGGCAGTCTATAGCCCAGAATAATGGCTATTTTTTGTTAGGTGACAGTGAGGTTTGGCTGAAGAGTTGCTACTTAAGGATTTATTGTTCAGAAGAAGTAAATAAATACGCACTCTCTGCAGACAAAACCTAAGAGTAGTGGGAAATGGCTGCATGAAATGGGAAAGACGGCTCAGGACTTAAAACTGAGAATTACTTGGGTGGAGAAAACACAGAGGAAGTTAGAGCTAGGATATCAGTTAGCATTAGCTCCTATGTTACAGATGCGGGACCAAGATGTTATCTTATCTCACAGAGCCTTCTAGCCGCAAGTGTCTAACAACAAGGCTGCTCACTTAGACACCAGGTCCAGGCACTTTTCTTGAAAACAGAACCCTCTTCCAGAACACCTGATGCTGACCAGGATGTTACCTGGACCCTGCAGGTTTCTGGCAGTAGCAGTTCCTGTAATCACCAGATGCCACAGCTGCCACCAACAGCCATGGCTTTATAATTCAGTGCCCGATTACTTGAAATCATGGCATGGTCTTCACTAAAAGTGCCTTGTATGATTCCAACAGGTAAAATGCTATCAGTTTCTCCAAGGTCAAGTACATCTAGGGCTTGTACACCAAGGCAGCCATTTTTTATTTCCCCAAAACTCCTTGATATCTTGTACTCTAATTTATGCGTTCCAAGCCCTATGAGCTGTTATTAAGGAAGGATCCAAATGTCTGTTGAATGTCCTTCATTGAACTTAGACCTATATAAACAGGGAGACAGTGGAGCTAGGAGGTGATATGGCAGGGGCCTCCTAACTTCCAGATCTAGGCTCTTTTTAGAACAAGTTAAACAAGAAGAACAACAGGCTTCAGAGGCAAGAATCATAAAGATTCTGTCTCCTAATCTTCCATGAAGATCAAGAGGTCTGAGGCAAACCATTCAGCATACATTTCAATAGTACTGTCCTTTATTACCGAGCATACTTTGCATATAAGAAAGGATGACATATTAAGAGAGCAGTTTGAATGAAATCCCACATATTCATGTGCTAATGTAGCCATGATCCAGACCAAGGCTTACACCATTTACAAGTACCCAGGAAGTTCCCTCCGGCCCCCATCCAGTCAAGACTGGATATTAGGCTGGGCATGGTGGCTCTTGCCTCTAATCCCAGGCAGAAACAGGCAGATCTCTATGAGTTCAGGGCCAGTCTGATCTATATATTGAGTTCCAGGCTAGCTGAGGCTATATAGTGAGCTTCTGTTTCAAAATAAATAAATAAATAAATAAATAGTCCTTATTCTGACTTCCTCCACCCTGTGTATTAGATTTGTTTTGCTCATACAAATAGGGAAAAAATGTATTCTCTTTGGTTTGGCTTATTTTGCTGAGCTTTCTGTTCTTAAGACCCCTCTTGTGGTTAGTTTGCAAACAGTATGTCCATTCTCATTCTCGAACAACATTCTGTTTTATCAATACACAATCATTCAATTTAATATTAATAGATATAACAGTTATTTTTTTCTAGTTTGGGCTGTTATGAATAAAGCTGATATAAACATTTTCTTGTACATGCTTTGCTGAATATAAACACTGATGTCTGTTGGGTATATCGAGGTCCACAATTACAGGGTCAGTGGTATATAACAGATACCACCAAAGTGATTATAACAATACACACCTCCATTAATACTTGGTGTTACTGGCTTATGGGTAGCACTCTTGCCTAGGATGTAAAAATCCATGAGGTTTGATTCCTAGGAGCACAATATCAATAAATAAGTGAATTATCACTGAGAAACAAGGGGCCCTCGGTATCTTTCCAGATAAATAATTTTTGTCATTAGATAGTTTTCTCTTTAAGTCTAACCATTTTACTTCTTACATAGAGTAAAAACCCTTGCAGACTGCATTGAGAAGAACAGAAAACTACCTGCCTCTATATTAACTATTAACCAGACAATCTCTCCTCCAGATGTTTCCTGAACCTAAATCTAGGTTCCCACTCTTATCCCATTCTGAGGGACAATGTACTTCTTGTTGCTTGGTATGAATTTTTATTGTAGTTTTCTGTGCCCCCATAGGGAAATGTCATTAAAGTGTCAGCAGTTCAATGTAGCCCACTCTGGCCACCATCAGAAGAACTTTCAAGATGATCCAGTCATGAACTTTAATTGACAACCTATACCGAGTCAGTAAGTTCTGGTCTTGTTAGACACAGGCATCTTTGTTGGTAGAACGCCATTTTTTTTTAAAAATGTCATGAATGGCAAATGCTGAGTTATTTGCCAAATAAATGAGTTATTAATTATCCCATTTGGTTTGGGGTTTTGGTGGTACTGGGTATAGAATCCAGACCTTACAGAGGCAAAATAAGTACATCTCGTTAGTCTTCATGTGGCTTTGCAAATATTACTGGACTATACAGCCAACATGCTTATAAAGACCATACTCTGTGTTACTATGAGCTAGATAGTCTCAAAGTCATAAGGATGATTAATATAGCTTCCTGGAGGGAACAGGGCCCCAGCATAAATCATACAGAATGTTGTCATCTGTCTTCTCACTTTTTATAACTTCTTTCAATGATCACCTTAGCCTGAGGGGATGGAGTTAAATCCTAAATAGGCTTGAGGAATAGAGGACACATCTCTCCATGGGGTATTGATGATAATGAAAATGGATAGTTGTTGAAGAAGACAATACAGGCCCCACTTTGTCTCTACCTCCTCCAACCTCCACTAGTACCACCTTCCTACTTCAGAGATACTAACTACCTCTTGATGCCATTGTCTGAGTGACTAACTTGAACATCCCTTCCTACACCTTCAGACCACTAACCACAATGGCCCAGGCAAGATACATTCTCCAACCTCCCAACACATAACAACATTAAAAAGAACATCTATCATAATCAAACTCAGATTTCGGTCTCGATGGGGAAACATTGTGGAGCAGCTTGGGTCAGCCCTTTATTTGGGTGAGATTTGAACTAGAACAGCAAAGCAGCAGTGAAAAGTACTCTGTTCTCTTGTGAAGCAAAGGACAAGAACAGGAAGGAATGGGGCCCTTGGGGTTTGTGCCTAAATAGGACAAGTATGTGTAAGTGGCTTTCCATGCTCTGATGGTGCTAGGTATCACTGGGATAATGTTTCTGGGTAAAACTCAACTCCCCCACTCAAAGAAAAGTTTCCTGATTACAATGCCTATAAATTTCAGAGATACACCCATTAAACAGGCAAGTGAGGCTATGCATAGCCTCACCAGCATCTACATTCTCAGTTCCCACAACTCACAATTCTTCTAGTTTGTCTCTCTAAATGTCAAATGCCAATACATGAGAGTAACTCTGGAATTCTGGAATATAGAGAAAGCACCTTCTATCCTTTTACAGAAGTAATCCAGTCAACCATGCAGCTGGCACTGGACTGAGGCAGGGAACAGGTGCATAAAGCTCAGATCTGTAAAGTATTTCTGGACCCCAGTGAGGAGAGCAGAGATAGCATAGCATCTCGGTGGGATGCAGAACTGCCTCAGCACCTCCTGATAACCATCATATGAGAACAGCTTACATCCCATCACTCTCCCCTTTAACCAGACAACTTCTTCAGATGTTTTCTGGACCTAAATCTAGATTCCCAAAGACCTGCACTCTTATCCCATTCTGAGGGACCATGTACCTCTTGTTGCTTGGTTTGAATTTTTATTGTAGTTTTCCGTTTCCCTATATCTCAGAGGGAACAATTTCTCTCCGGGTTAGAGCAGAAGTGAAGTTATCCCTCCAAATTGCTAGTTAATAAAATTAGATTAGACTCAGCTTCCCAACCATAAACTTCACCTCAGTCTGCTATCCTTGTCAGTATCTATCTAAAGCTCTCAGTAGGAAACCCATCTTTTCTAGGCACATACAACTTTAAAATACATAAAGCAATAAGGACAGCCAGGAGCACTGAACAGCCAGTTACAGATACTACAGGAGCTGAAAGCATCTACAACATCCCAGCCTTCAGGTTTTCCCCATTCAAGGACTGATCTTACTTGGAATAAAACAAAACAAAGAATGAACGATGGAAGTAGAAGAGGGGCTATTAGAGAAGAGACAGAAAAACATCAGAGGGGAGCAAGACTGAGTAAGCATAAGTATGGTTAAAGTACACTAGATGCATGCATGAGTATCGTCATGAAACTCATTATTGGGTGTGATGTGCACTGATAAAATAGAATAACACCGATTAAGAGAGGAGAAAAGGAGTGACTTATTCTGTTGATAAATGTGACCGCAGGCAGACTAAATAACCTGAGAGAAGTCAGAGCATGACTCACCGGGAGGAAATTTTTTGAGAGCGAGGGGTCAGCAGAGGTCATTGGTGCCTCCTCAGCACCTACCACAATCAAGCACTTAATAAATATCAATTGAGGAAATAGATGAGGAGGATAAAGAGGAGTAATAATTGAGTGGTTTAAAGCATATGGTACATATCAAACACATAAATTCCTCAGAGACACAAAATAGTGGAGAGTTTTAGCCTATAACACAGCGGAATAGAATAATAAAGTAAATGAAGCATAAGAGGAAAGGGAAAAAAATTAAGAAGACACAGGCACGACCAAGAAGTATAACACAAACACATTACCAAAGGACTATAGGACAGTCATAACCACTGTCCTCAATTGTCTGAAAGACCCCAAGCAGGAGGAAAAATGTATGTCGATGGCTCTAGGGAGTTGAACTAAGATCAATGTGACTAAATTAAACAGAGTCAGATTTCAATTACATAAAAATAATTTACTAATAATTAGATCAGCCAGGAACAGAATGAGTTGTTTTGTTGTATCACAGGTACCTTGTTGCCGGAGTCATAAATTGCCACTACTCACAGATCATTTAGAGGCTACTCTGCCTACATGGGAAATTGAATGGACTTTAAGATCTCGTTTACAGCTTTCCACTAATCTTAGAACTCAGTGGTCCAAAGTGGATAAAGTCAAGAAAGCAGAGCTCCTGAAGAGGAGAGCGTGGGTAATACCAGGAAAGGGGTGGCAAGGAGAAGCACAAGGATATATTAGAGTGTGGGAAGCTAGGGGGCCTAGAAACCTCGCTAAGAGTGGAAAGGTTAGAAGAGCCATCACCTGCCACAGTGTTAGGGATAGCCTAAGGTACAGACGCATTGTTCTCAGAATTACCTACTTTGATTAAACTGAGGCTTTCCTGAATTAGTCGGTCACCCTTACCTGGATCAAACTGAGGTGGGGGAAACCTTATCAGATATGGAGAAGCCACAGAGTTGGAAACGAAAGGGAGCTCAGAAGTATAGCCCACGAATCTGTAATGGATTTGAAACTTACAAATGATGGTCTCCGGGCTGCCACCATAAGTGCAGACATCCTGGTAGCCTTGGACGCTTGTCATTAGCTAACCAGGGGCCATCATTTTATGAGCCCTACATTGTAGTTGAGCCAGACGGACAACAGCGCCTTCTTTCATTTGGCTTGAAAAATGGCCAATTCCAAGTCATAAACTTCAAGAGTATTGTGCCCATCTGTTCACAATCGATGGGAATAATTGGGGGGTGGGGGGTGGGGCCAGGCACTCTTAGACAATCCTACGGAAGTGAGCTGGGAGGTTTTTTTTTTTTTTTTGGCCATTTGCCATATGACAATGATTCCTTTATCTGTGAACATGTGGATTTGATGAAACTGTCACTTGGGGAGCACAGCGCAATGGGCTTGGGCCTTACCATTTCCATGAGAAAAATTACATAAGTTAGAATACTGTAGGAACCTTCTGTGTTTCATCCTGAAAAGTTCTTGCAAGGATACACCTTCTTAACTACACTTCTCAGGAGAATCTGGCCTTGTGACTCAAAGTGAGGTGGGGAAGTTATGATTACAGGGCATCTCCCATCGTCAATTTAGAATGAGATGCAAATCACAACAAGGGAGAGGAGACCAGGGGTCTCTGAGACCCCTGAAGCCTTCTTACCTTCTAGCAGGCAGGATGCAGCCTGGAACACTCGCTCAGATATTGGAACTGGTACAATAGAAATAGCTGATGTAGCAAAATCTTACCAACGACAGCTAAGAGAACACATGGGGGTAATGGATCATTTCTTCACATAATTTTTAAAGAGACATAGAGAAACACTGCTGAAAAATCTTCCTGATCTACGTATTTTTTAAGTTCAATTCTTTTCACTCACAACTCATTCTCCAAGAAAGGCGGACATGGCGGAACCTACCTGTGTCCTGGCACCTGGGAGGAATAAGCAGGGGGAGCACAAGTTCAAGGCCAGCCAGAAAGGAGGAGGATAGGGGAGGAAAATGAGAGGAGAGGGGATTAAAGAGAAGAGGATGGGTAAAGAGAAGAAAGAACCAAGGAGAATAGTCATCAGTTTGAGGCCTGATAAAAGCACTGAATTTTCTTCTATTTCTTAGCCAGAAATTTCTTAACGATTTTCTCTTTTATGCAGCATTTCTATAGTGAACATCAAGGTAAGCTCTGAGTACAGGACAGATGCTGACAAGGAGAACATGGTGGCAGAGGGGACTGGCAGAGGGTGAGTTGTTGAAAGTTTGTAAGTCACCTTATCATCTGCCGCAATTGTCTTAGGAACTCAGAACCCAAAACAAGATGGCACCTGTAACCTGTTGGACCACCACTGCCCAAAGTTAAAAACCGAAGCTAAAGCCCCATTTAGCCAGAGGGGCAGACAACCTAACAGTGAGTCATCCAGGCTCTTAGCATCGCTTCTCTGCTCCTAAGAACTGCAAGGGCATCGAGGGCAACAAAAACCCCTTGCTTTTTGTGGGCAGTGGTGTTTCTAGAACAGGGGAGATTGAGGTATTTGTGTTTCTCCTGCACTCCTTCCAGCCTCCTTTGAAAATCCAGGAATAATAAAGAATTGATCTATAACAATGTTTGCAGTTCTGCGAGGAGCTTTCAGCCCGCCAGGTCACCACACATTCACCACTGTAGGGAGCTCCAAGTCAGCAGCTCCCGGAGCCCCTACCTACTCGCTCTGCCAGCTCTGACCTCGTGCCTCTCCTTTCCCTCACACAATCTTATTTCCATGCTATTAGCATCTCCGTGTCATGACATACACATCTATCTGCTTTTCTAATTTGACACTGACAACGTGAAATAACAGAGCAGATCAAGAGACTCGCCATCTGAGGTCGTAGGTTCAAGGCTCATTGCCACCTGGGAAGTCCTGGGGAGGCAAATATCTTTATCTAGTGGAGCTTCCACTCCTCCCATTTTCTGTGAAGAACGCCTGGCTGTCTTCCAGGTAGTGGGGTAGATACACGATCACAGCCTGCATACTCTCAGAAGCAACACTCCCCTTTAACGGTGTCCTTCCCAAAGCCCTGAGGTCCTGAACTGCCCTCTCGTCTCACCTTGAGGGGCACACAATGGGTGCTGAAGCGGCTGTCTATCTCACGAGGCTACCGAGTATTTCAAACTTCACAAACTGTGGGAAAGCTTTTGAACACTGTAAAGCACCCTGTTCCTGTGGTTGGCACAGGAACCATGTGTCTCCCGTATGTCCTGCACCTGCACTGACTGTGTGCTTCGCCAGGCCCAGAACCATTTTGCTAGAATGCCAGTGGGTACCTGACAGTGTTAAACACAAACCTTCTTCCACCCCTCACCATAGATGCTCAGAAACCAAGCTTCTGTGCATATCACAACAGACACGCATCAAGAAGACCCATGCCTTCCGGGCTTGTTCACCCCCAGACACGAGGCGAGGAGATCACTGGGTACCTCAGAGGCTGAAGAAGATCTGAGCAGCAGAGTGATGGTGTCAAACCTCCAACCTCTACCAGTCCTTGAAGACAAACCCCCTCCTGGCGGCCTGGCATCATGTCTTCCTCCCCTGGGGCCACAGCCTACACCAACCACTGCCACAGCCACTGAACTCCCCAGCACCACTGGCCTCACCATTCAGCAAACAAAAGAACCAGAACACCTCAATGGGACTTGTTTTCAGGGTCTATCGAAAATTGCCCCAACAGCGAGCACCAGGGAGACCAAAGGGGGAGAGTGCTATGTGACACCTGAAGCCATTAATTGCCCATCTTCCCTGCAGCAAGATGCTGACAGCATCCTGTCTCCTACCCCAGAGAGGGAACTAACAGGTCTCACTGTGATTAACAGCACTTACACTGATACCAACTCTGCCTCTGCAAGAGTAGACACCTCTGAGGAGCTCCTTTGTTTTTACAACAAAACAAATTCATTAATTAATGGCTTCAATGGAGAATCCCGATCCACAGCCTCTTCCAACGGGGCTCCAAAGGCATTCCCAAACTAGAAAAATGTTTCAAGTAGAAATAAAAAGAAAATCACCATTCCTCACTCTCTGTCACACAGCCAGATGCCACAGGTCCCAGAGTCAACCCTTCTCTAACGGTCTGCCAAAGTGGGTAGGAAGCAGGCAAGTGCTCATGGGTGGCTTGTGTAATGCTCTGCAAAATATTGCATGAAGGAAAAACACATGAAAAAGAAATAAATATCACAGTCCCATGGAGTTGGCAAAGGTTTCCCCTGAAAATTCTGAAACGTATTCTCTGATGCTACTCAAATCCTATCGTATTTTAAACAATGAGCTTCCAGCTTGATGGATTGTTCAAGACTAGAAAAAAATTCATTCATCTAGTTAACATTATTTACTGAGCATCTACTGTATCCTAGACTGTTTTAAGGTCTGAAGAGAGAATTAAAAACAAAACAAAACAAAAAAAAAATAGTCAAAACTTCTTATCTGTGACTCCCTGTCCTTATCCACTCCCTGAAGTAGTATTTATACCTTGTATCATATACAAAATAATCCTAGAATTCTTCTTGCTCTCCATTTTACAAGATAATATGAACTTTTGAACTTCCTAAGCATCATGATGGTAAAGGCAGTTCTGCTCAGAGAAAGCTCTTTCTATGTTGAATTGATGGTTACCTAATCGTGTAGAAAGGAAAACCATACATATATACTCCCTTTTCCTGTACGGGCTCTCGCTTTGTTCAAAGACAAAGTTTTCTTTTTACGCTCTGGTATCTTCTAGAGCATGCAGCATAGCACTGGGCGCTTGACTGAGTCTCGGTACACACTTGGTTAAGTGCAGTGATGCTGCTGGAAACGGGAGTTTCCTCGTCTTTGCCAACATGGTTAATCACACTCTACATTTAGAAAATGGGAAGTTTACAGCAGGGCCTGAGAGCATGTGCCAACAGTCCCAGCAGAAACTCTGACAGGAGGGGTGTGAGCCGGAGGCCAGCCTGTGCTAGACAGTGAGTTCCAGGCCAGGCAAACTTTGTCTCAAAAAGAAAGAAATGAAAAGAAGAAATAAAGAAAAAGGTAAGGGGAGAAGCTTAAGAAAACCAGTATAGTCAGCCCTTAGTGCCAATTCCTCCAACACATTGGGTTACACTTTCTCCTAATAGCCTGTGCTTGTGGGAAAACAAAACAAAACAAAACAAAACAAACAAAAAACCCTTGTGTTTCACTTCATCTGTGAAGACTGATCTCAGCCACCTATGTGTCTCAGGAAGAAAGCCAGAATGAAACTGAAAGCAAGCCTGACTAGGGGTGGCAAGCTTACCCATGGAAATGTCTTTTGTCAAAAGACCTCAGGATCCAGAACCACACACCCTTTAAGAGATACAGCTGTAACAACAAACAAACAAACAAACAAACAAAATAACAAAACAAAAATAGTGCTGAAATACCAGAGACTCTGAGTACTCTCTCCAACCTGCATACCCAACACCTCTTTCTTTTGGCTTAGTCTCATGAAATCCACCTGCCATGGCCAGCTTTGACCTGGCAAGCATAGCCAAGAGGCCAGTGAGACAGAGCTGGTCTGTCTGTGGGGACAGGAGCCAATGTCCTTTACTACTCCAGAGAAGATCAACAGAACTGCTTGTGGATGCTTCCCAGAGCCTCATGGCCATCTGTGAAACCCGCAGTTACATCACAGATGAGCACATCATTATCAGTGGCAAAGCATACCCAGCCAACAGCCCAGGAATGGCAATCGGACATCTGCGTTCATCGTCAAAGGCATCAACTTGAATCATGGAGTCCTAAATTCCAAACGTCCTCAAAGGATACCTCAGTGTCTAACACTTGAAACCAGACTACCTACCCTAAAGCCTGTCTACCCAACTCCCAAGTTAGAAAGTCTCCTAGAACATTCAAGCTTAGTGTTAAAGGACCGAAACCTAATCTGCTTTTTATTCCAGACACAATGCTAGACTTTGCTTCTATCTTACCATTTTGGAGTGACCTGGCCCCTGCTTGAGTTGGTCAGCGGGAAGCACTCCTATTCCTTGCCCATCTGTGTGATCCAGACAGACCTCAAAGGAACCAGCAATGGCACTCAGTCACGAAAGGCAGCAAGCTGACTTCATTTCCCTCAAAAATATATCTTATTGATGTTCAGAGAAATAAGAGAAACCTTATTTGTGAGATTTATGTTTGCCTTAATGAGCCGCAGCATAATTTGTTCCAGTTAAATATTTATTTTAATATCTTCTTGGGTCTGGAAACTTCTGCCCATTCATCAGTGTGCATTTAAGTTTGTATGTGGAGATACTGGGAACAGCCTCATTGTAATTCAAAGTGCGAGTTTTCCTCCGACCTCCTCTGAACAACGAACTGTGCCACCTTTAATTCTCCCTTTAATCTTCGACACCCCCCCAGATCTCACCAGTCAGCTAGTCTTCATTTCTTGCTGCCTCTCACCCTACATGTATAATAATCATTTATAATAATCATAAATAAATATATATTTATTTATGTATATATAACATATATATATATATACACACACACACACACACACACACACACACACACACACACACACACTTATAATACTCTAGCTTGTTGGAAACTACACCCAGTGTTATAGCTTAGATATTGAAGGCCCCCTCAGAGGCCATGAGCAAGGCTGGACCCCAGAGGGCATTTTTAAATGCAGGGTTTTGCACAAGGTCTCTAGGTCATGTAGACATTCTTGCGTGGACTGTCCTAGTCTCTCCATTTCTCTTCGCTTCCTGGCTCATGATACAAATGCACGGTCTGCCATGATGAGCTGCACTTACCACAAGCCCGAAGCTTGAATCTTCACAACTGTGAGTCTCTCTCTAAGTAATTACCTTGGGTATTTTGCTACAGTGATGGAGAGCTGACTAATAATACTCCCACACAGAGCCTCGGAAAAATTCTCTTAAGAGAAAGTGATAGGTGATGTTTTTCAATCACTTCCCCTGGGTGGGGCTGTCTTTCTGGCCTCAGTGAAAGAGGGTGAGCTCAGTCCTGATGCCACTTGATGTTCTGGGGTGGGTTGGGGGAGGGGGCTCCCCTTTTCTAAGGAATAGGGGAAGAGGGGGAGGAAGTAGAAGAAGAAGGAGGGGAGTAGAATCGGAGTACAGAGCTCTGAGCTCAAGCTGTGATATCATTACGTCATGGACAATCTCAGGCTCAAGACTCAACTGGTCACGTCCTACCTATGAAATGAGTACATATGTTCTGTTAGGAAGAATCAAATGAGGTGACAGACATGTTCTAGAAACTGCAGAGAATTGGAACTATCAGTATTATGAAAACTAAATAAGAAGTTGTATTTCCAGTGTTCAGGAACAACTGAGTGTTTAATATTCAAAGAATACAGTTATAAAACATGAGAAATGAAAGTTGCTCCCTGCTATTAGAGCTCAGTGGCCATTCATCTACAGCTGAGTCATTTCCGTCTGGCCTAAAGGATCAGCTCTCATTAAACATACAGAAGTCATAGTAACACCCAGGCCTATATCGGGGCAGAGGATTCCTGTGGTGGCGGTGTGTGTGTGTGTGTGTGTGTGTGTGTGTGTGTGTGTGTGTGTGTG
>NW_026596064.1:13714555-13770260 GCF_907164565.1 Psammomys obesus
GTGTGTGTGTGTGTGTGTGTGTGTGTGTGTGTGTGTGTGTGTGTGTGGTTCTTGTAAGATGTTCATATTTCTGCCTCCCACAGAGATGGTGTAATCCTCACCTGGATCCTAACAATAACGATGCCAGCTTTCTTCACAGGGAGCACCGCTGAGGCTGACTCCACCCCCTCTGCCCCACCAATGATCCTCTGGAAAGGCCCTCTGGGAACACCCTGCCCCTCTACTGCTCCTGGGATCAGGCAGGCTTGGGGGGGCATCATCCCTGAGAGTCCTTGGAGTTGATGAGAGAATGAGTGGCGTCCTAAGGCATCTTGAAATCTAAAGGGACTTTATCTTTTATATTAATTAAATGTCATTTTAACAAATGCTAACGTCCTGGCACTGGGAGAAAGACTTTCTACGCCAAAGCGAAAGGGCTTCTGAAAAGTAATTATAAAAGCTTGTAAGTTAATAACGGCCTCGTACCGTGTACTGGTGGAGCTAATTCCATTAGCCCAGGAGCTAAAAATCGATGTTCACCATCTTACTGAATGCCAGGCCACAGCTCCCGAGGTAGCACCGATGGGCCCATGGCCCCCACAGTATATGCTGAGAGCTTCCCTCCTCCAGGAAGCCATCCCAGAATACCTCCCACCAAGACTGAGTCATTCCATTCACCCTAGACACCACCTGCCCCCCTCTCCCTCCCACTTTCCCCCTCACTGCCTACTGTTCCTCTAAGTCTTCCGGGTGCTTCTTAAATTAACACCTGGGTGCATGATTTTTAGCATTCATTAAAAAGACCAGCTACGTGGTATTACACGAAAAATGAATGGGACTGCCAGGTGTGCAGGCACTGCCATGGTCAGAGGGATCTGGGCAGGAAGGCTTTTCCAGGCACTTTTGAAATCACAACTTACTATTGAAAATAAATAAATAAATAAATAAATAAATAAATAAATAAATAAATACAAAAACAACTTACTATTGGCGCAAATGCACTGTGCAGCATGATGCGTTTCATTACAATGTTTTCCGTCTCATGCACGTGTTGTGTGTCATACACTCTGCTCATAGTCACCCCCACTCCCTCCTTGTCCCCCTTCCCACTGCTCCCTTCCTCTTCTCGAATGTTCCTCCTGTTTTCGAACCACGCAACCGTACTTTTAATCTAGATTTAACGTACGAGGGGAAATACGCAGCATTTGTCTTTTTTGAGCCTGCCTTACTTCACTTGATTTGCTAAGTGCCAATTCTGTCCATTTTCCTGCAATGACATCATTTTGTTCCTCTTCATGGCTGAGCAAAACCTCTCGGAGGGGCCGGGAGGAGGCTCAGTCAGTATGGCGCTTGTCATGCAAGCATGAGGAGCTAAGTTTAGATGCCCGGCACCTACGTAAAAAGCCAGGCATGGTGGAACACATCTGTAATTTTAGCACTGGGGAGGTGGAGGCAGGAGGATTCCTGGAGCTTGTTGACAGCTACTCTTGGCAAATCGATGAGCTCCAAGTTCAGTGAGACACCATCCCCCAAAATAAAGAGCACTAGAGGAATTATATCACTGGCCTGTGGCCTTTAAAGCACATACACACAAACACTTTTATTGAAATCACTCCCTTTAGTCCCCAGAAATGACTTGATGTTTTGCTTATTTATATATCTAACTTTTTATTTTTCTGCTCTCCATATGTTCAAGGGATGGGGGGGGGCAATGTTTTTCTTCCACACAGAAGAAAACTCCATAATAGTCCCAGCTCATGGCGGCAAGACCCCGGACTGCCCTTGTCCATACAATAACCAGTCTCCCCTCACTCTCCACTGTGCGGATCAGAATGAAGCCTAAGATGTCTGAAATCTGATCTTCCATCCGTCACTCCCCCCAATTCTGCAGAGGACTAGAGACTGAATGGCAGAGCAAGGAGACTTCAGGTGATGAGCAGGTGTTAATTTGAACTCCAAAAAGGATAGAGGTAACTTAGCTTCAAAACAAAAAGAGGCCTAAGATCATAGTCCAAGATACTTCAGTGGCTAGAAGACGCCGAGGAGAATAGGAACAGTTTGCCATCTGACCCTCCCTCCAATACCAAGGGTCCACGCATTCCAGTCAGAGCTCCCAAATGCTGGATGCAGAAGATGCTAGGTTAAAATCTCCTATACTTGGCATTGTGTAAGCCAAATGCCTTGGGTATGCCACTGGATTTTTTTTTTTTGCCTCAGTTTTTTGATTCGCAAAACATGAGCTATACTAATGTACGGGTTGATATAAAGATGTTCCAAAAGATCCTGGCACATAGAATATATATATTATTTATATATAACATAAAAACAAAATTACGATGCAATCCTTATCACTGGGCCATATTCCCAGGTTCTTTATTTATTCCTTAAGAAGGTCTAGGTGTTTTAAAATCTTCATATTTTTGTTTATTCCTTTAAATTTTCATACATGTGTAAAGTGCACCTTGATCATATCCACTCCTTGAGATGCTCCTCCAAGTCTCCCTAGGACCATTCCCTATCAAATCTCCCTACAATTGCATGTCCTTCTTTCATAATGTGTCATTTTTAACCCATTGATTCCAATTAATGTTACACACATGCATACCCTTCTGGACAAGCTTCCGGTGGCCATACTCCTAAAGAGAAACGACTCTCTCCCAGGAGCCATCAACTATCATGAATTCTAACAGTGTTTGTAGAAACCAGGCGTGAATTTCTTCCTGGGGAGTAAGCCTCAAGTCCAGTCAAGAGAGAAGCTGGTTACTACCGTAGACAGTCCTTCCACTATTCCTGGTCAGGTCAAGAGTGATTTCTCTGTGTCCTGCAACCAAAGCGTGTGGTGTCTTTAGCAATCCTGTCTCACCATGTAGTTATGCTGGCCAGCGAAGAGCAATGACAACAGTCTATATTGCTTTAGCTGCCTCTGGGGCCTCTCTGACTAATAACTCAGAGGGAGGAAGCCTGTGCCCGACACTAAGACTGTCATTTAATAACTGTCCTGCTTTTGAGTCTCTGTTTCTATGATAAAATGCCAAACAAAACCAACTTGAGGGAGGAAAGGATTTATCTGGCTTACGCTGTATCCACAATACAGCACCATACCCAGATAAATAGATTTTTATCTTGAAAAATGTACCCTTAACTTCTGCTGACAGCCCGTTCTTCCATACTGAGAAGTGTTCCTAGACTTGGGTCTGTTCCTAGAAACCAGTTTAAATTTATGAAGCTTCTGGTACTTATGATAAAGTGGAAGTGAATCTAACTGAAGCAGAGACTTACATTCCTATGACAACTTGCTCACACCCAACTCATATGTTGTCCTGGCTCTGCTTCCATGAAGAAACCCTTGGTCATTCAGAAGTACCAAGACAGAACTTAAAAAGCAGAGGAAGCAAACACACACACACACACACACACACACACACACACACACACACACACACCCCACACACACTCGTTAAATCAAGGAACACGCACTCTACAGCCAAGGTCAACACCCAGGAGGGGCAGCAGGGCTTCCACAGTGGCGGAAAGACTCCACCCATATAGCACTTTGAACAGAAGCTCTCTCCCAACTGGAAGCACAGAGCTGCTAGGCTGGCATATACCCAAAAACAGAGAGGTGGGTAAAAATGAAATTATCACCACTCCCACAAGAAGGCCATGAAGAGAACATATTGAAGCAATCGTGGCCTGCAGCCCTGCTAACACCCATGCTACTAGATGACCTCAGCCAGGAGAGCGTTGAGCAGCATTGCTTTCCACACTCCGATCTCCTAATGGCAGCCCCATGTAAGCAAACTCCCTAGTCCCCAATGTGTCGCAGCCCAGCAAGTCCGTGTCACCCTCTTTCTGTTTTGTGTTAGTCTGTCTGTCTTCACACACGCTCACATGTATACAGACAACGTATACACGTATACAGATGTATACAGACACACCCCTTTCATATGAAGATTATTTCCCGGAGTCTCCTCTGTTCTGTCCCCTACCTTCACAGGTCCAGTTTCCTCTCATCATTAAGACCTTCTAAGTCCCAGTCCACGGACAGTCTTCTCTGCTTCCATGGTACTTTCAACTAAACATCTTTCCCCTTCGTTGTAGATTCCATGAAGGTAAAGACTCTCCCTAAGCTTGTGTGGGGATCCAACGAGCACTTTTTGAATGGGTAATCAAAGAGTTTCTCAGAATCAAAGAGTTTCTTCTATAATCTGAGTTTTCTAATCTTTATTAATACGAAGCGTCCACAACAGAGGCAAGAGAGCTCTGGCTTGGGCTTCATATCCTTTTTCTCCTGTGGTAGTTCAGTCCCTAAAAAGCCTCACACATTCACATCCCCAGTGCTTGCACCTGCTTCCAAGCATCCTGTGGGTCACGACTGCCGGCCTCTCCTGTTGGAGTTGCCTGCCTTTGCTGGAGGATGTCTAACGTGCCTTCAGTGTAACCACTAACCCATGGTGCCCAACCCAGGACACGGGCTCCAGAGATCTCAAGTCCCAACCTCTAAGCGCCTAACAGCCTGAGTTCTTAGAATCTTCACTAGACCACATCACGTCCTGATAGCAGCCTAGTCCCTCTTCCTACTTCTGTGTTCCCAAGCCCAGCATCATCTGCCCCACCTGTTACCCAGAGCCCTAACACGGCAGCTCCTTCAGCCTGGGCATTGTGATCCTCTCTTTGAGCTCAGATGTCAGCTCAAAGCACTGGCTACAGAAGAACGTATTTGCAAGAGAGCTCATGACATCCCCAAACCAATTTGCCCTTCCTCCCATTCAAATCCATCATACAAACGGGTACTAACGGGTGCTTGCCTTTCAGATGAATGGCTGGAACAGGTCAAGATACCCACAGTGGCCACACTTTATCTCTGACATAAATTCTCTTCCAATCCAATGTTTCAGACCTGAACTGTTCTCCCTCCTTCTGAAGTGGTACTTACAATCAGTTTTACTACCTAAAGAGGGGCCCCTGTCTCTTACTGTCCTTTTACCATTTGACCCAGGGTCTACTACACACTACCTACCAGCACCTCCAAGAACTCTTACTATCTCAGCCCCTCCCTCTATGGATTAAGACCGACATTCATCATCAGCCTTGTATCCTTCGGTCCTGACGTAGTCAATAAGAACAGATTTCAGCAGATACTGCCCAAAGCCTGAAGATTTATCAGTGCCGGAGCTTTCTAATGCCTGCCAATTAGTTTGTCCATTATTCAGGGCTGGCTACAAAAGCCCTTAATTTACTTAATGGAGAAAGAACTCCAGAAAGGCAGGAAGCACCTTGAACTTGGCTGGCTAAGCCAGCAGAGGAACTGCCTCCTCAGAGGAAGGCCAGTTCAGCTGGCTGCCTGGCAAGCAGCCTCAAGGTGAGAAGGCCGGGCCTTAGAAGGAACACTGAGGGCCCACCCCTCCTGAAAACAACCAAGTTCAAAGAGAAGCCTAACACAGAAGTTCTTCCCCAGTGCCATGGAGCGAAATTCAAGGCAAATGGAAGCTAGCTTTTTGCTCTGTCTGCCCAGACACTGTCTCAGTTTCTGGTCCTCGCACCTATAAGTTGTCCCCAGGACCTCTCAGAACCCACCTAACCTTCCAGAATCCAGGTCCCCCCTTGACCATGCCACATTGTCTTCTTTTCCAAAATGTAGATATTAGACAATAAGGTTAAGAGTTGGTAGCTAATATTTTAGGCAATAGACATGAACAAGCTGGACAAATGTGATATTTGTTAACATGAGGACATTGTGACAGAGACTAAGTGATATTTAAAGTCACAGAGCTATGAGTGTTAGAGTCATGAGTTAACCCAGCCATTTTGACTCAAATCCTTCTCATGCTTAGCCATTCAACATACTATCAAAAAAAAGGAACTCTATCTACAAAATAAACACTAAGCTCGATATTCTCAAATTTAATTTTTGTATGCTTGGTTTGTCTCTGTTTTTTAAATGATAAAGCCAGATGGAAGCCTACTATTTCATAATATATATTGATATGGATGCATATAGACATAGGAGTTTAATTGGAGTTATCCCAGAAACCATAGGTTGTCAAATAAAAAGCCCAGTGTCAGTTACTTCCCCTCAAAGTTGTTGGTCAGAGTTCTCTCAGAGAACCCCAAAACAATACAAACTAACATTGCCCTTGTTTCCTCCCCCAAACTTGATAAGACCCCATTGCTGAAGGTATCACAAACACTGGTCATAGGACCTGAAAAGAATCAAGTTAGTGCTGACCAGGAAGCTTCCTCCCTACTAAACATCGTAGTCCTGGAAGGGGCTATACGAGGTGCCATTCAGGGGGAAGTCATCAGCTGTCTTACCCACTGTAAATCCTGTGAACTGTAATAATGACGGCAATCGTGGCATGAATATCATGGGGGTAAGCAACTGCTTTCCGGTTAGATTCAAGGTTCACCCCACAGGAGTGAACACAGGCAGAGCACTGTAAATATGGTCGAGAATTCATAGTCTCGGATCTCATGTGTCCCAGGGATAAGCCTAATACTCCTGGTTTTGGACACCTGTCAAAATGTCCTCTAAATTTCTATCTTTCTACCCGTGCATATCTGAGACCTCGTCAAAGAAGTCTCTTTGTGCAGTAGACGACGGCTAATGCAGAAACTCAGAGTAAGCAGCTATGGAGTGCTCAGCCAGGAGTAAGACACATAAGACCCACCATCTCCCCAGTGCTCATCACATCACAGAAGAGACTGTAAAAGCCAGAGAGAGGTTCCGGAGAGATGAAGCAAAATAGTGTCTTCTGGACCCGATGGGACTGTTGCACTCATGCATTTATAGAAGCTGTGGTGCCTGCCGAGGATCAGTTCAGCCAACACTGTAGCATGGAATTGGAAGGAATTCATGGGTCCCTACCTCTAACTAAGGAGCTACAGACAGCTGGTGGATTCGGGGGAAGTGAGACGCAGTTTCCATTAGGGATGTAGGTCCGGGTACGGTGACAATATGCTAGTGAATGGTCACATACCCAGGACTACCTGGATAGCACAATTTGCAGTCACTGGGTTGTTACACATTTTTTTTTTTAAAAAAAAAACAGGACACAAAATTGGAGGGTTGGGACCTAGGGTGGAGCTGGGAAGAGTTAAGAGAAGGAAGGTAGGATAAATGTGATTAAAAAATACAATGTATGGAAGTTTCAAAAAATTAATAAAATTTTCTAAAAATTGCTTAAACTGATTATGCTGAAAGATGAAGTGGCATGGAGATGATGTAAAAGGGAACAGAAGCTACATGAGGGATACTTTCAATTCACTTTCATCCCATTTTTTTTCCTGCTTTCCCAAAACTCAGCTGTACTCAACTGCCTGTAACAAAAACAAAACAAAACAACAACAAAATATATATGACATGGCTAGTTTGGTCCCACTTGGGGCATCTTCTTTGTGGAATTACTATGAGCTAGCAATCTACAGCAAAAACTAGACTGGTAAGGAGAACTTCTACAAAGAAATAAAACTGTAGATAGATAAAGGACATTGAGAAGAGGGAGCAAGACATATTCCAAGCCTATAGAAGCTGACCTCTCTTCATGTGGACACTATAGAGTACCGGCAGGGTCAAGGGAAAGAAATATTCCCTTTCCTGAGGACTCTTGTCTCAAAGGGTCCTAAAAAGGCAAAGAAGCAAGCCAGCACTCACCAAAGACTGTCTTCATACCTCACGCCTCACCTTCTGTGTCTCCTTCTCTTAGAAATGAGGAGGAACACAGTAGAGCAAGGACAGCCATCTAGCCCTGAGGGAAATAGATGCTCGTGTTCCCAAGGGGGAGTCTTAAGCCTCAGTGTGCGCCTCCTCCTGCAAGCTGCAGCCCATTTCTTCTAAAAACAACAAAGGACTCAGCTCACCCAGTGGAGTCCATGGTTATTAAAGAGCATTTTTTATGGTAATAAAAAGCATTACATTTTATATTCTGTGAATTTATAAATGAAGGAATTTGTAATATTATCGTGGTTTGAAAATGAATTTCCAATAAAGTAATTATTTCTGATATAATTTTAATTTTGAAAGTTTTCAAATTGAGGAAATGTACTACACTTTGATCATGGGTTATCTCAGACTTTCAGAGTTTTAAAGTTACACAGCATGTTTTCAAATACATCCTTTGTATTTCTGAATCCTTTGTTAAGTTTGGCTGCTTCCCTCTCCCCGTTCTACCTCCCACATTGCTGGTTGTGACTAGGACCAAATGACTAATTCTCATTTTCTAACTTTCTTTATTTCATGTGTTTATTTTGCATCTATGTGTGTACGCATAGGAGATCAGAGAACGGCTTGCAAAAAGTTGTTCTCTCCTTCCATCCTGTGCGTTTCAAGGATTAAACTCAGGTCAGCAGGTTTAGGAGTGAGTATCTCTACCTGCTGAACCATCTCACCAGCCAAGGACAATTTGTTTGTTTGTTTGTTTGTTTGTTTGTTGAGACAGACTAGCCTTGATCTCATGATCCTCCTGGTCAACCTCCTGAATGCTGGAAGTACAGATATGTGCCACCACATTCAGCTATACATACATTTTTTTTTTCATCATTGGGCCACATGTAGGTCTCCAGGTAGAAATAAGAACCATAATTAACATTGCTTTCTGTGTCTTCCTATCTTTCTGCACTGTGTGTGTATACCCATACATGTGTGTACGATATTTGTATTTTTTTCCTAAGTTTTATTTTTATTTTTTTATATGTATGAATGTTTTGTCTGCATGTATGTGTGAGTACCATATGTGTGCCTGGAGCCTGTGGAGGCCGGAAGAGGGTGTCAGATCCCCAGAGGTCAGAGTTACAGACAGTTGTGAACCATCATGTGGGTGCTGGAAATCAAACCTGGGTGTTCAGGAAGTGCTCTTAACCTCTGAGCCATCTCTCCAACCCAGTGACTACATTTCCTAACTGTTAACTCACGTTGACATAATTGGCCCCTGTCAGGTGACTATTCACACCTTCATTCTTGCTCACAGGCCTTGCATCTTGTTCAGAAATCAAGGATCATGTGCTCCAGGAAAGGGGGGACAATTTCCAGCCTCACCTGTGCTAATTATGGTCAACGCAGATACTGGGTCCCCTCCTAGTGATTTATCTAGGAATTGCTGGTAAAATTATGGCCTTTGAATCATGAAAAAAAAAAAAGCCTAAAAGGCATCTAGGGAATATTTTCTTAGTCCTAAAAAGGGAACTAAATGAATATATGCATGAAGAAATGAAATCCTTGTGATGTCGACTCGATACAGAATATGTGGAGTAATGGCAGCCACCTTGGTGGCTATATAAGGACTTGGTATTATAGAATAGACAGATGCCAGGATTGGGTACCAGACTATCCATTTCTTATAATGTCAGGATAAGTGATTAGGACCAACCTTCCCACTGGGAACAACTGTTGTTTTTTTTTTTTTTTTTTTTTTTTTTTTAATGTTTTTTTTTTTCTTTTTGAAGGCTTTAAAAGATAAAAAAAAAAAAAAAAGCAAGAAAGAAACCTAATAAGGCAACAAAGAATCATTAGGTCAAAACCCAGGAGAAGTTGAAAATCCAAAGAGACCCAGAACACAAAGTGACTTCTACATAAAGAGCATTTGCCAACAGGCAAGAAACAGAAGCAAAATTAAGCCATGCTTTAGAAATTTAGAAGGAATGAAGAAAACAGAATCCAAAGTCCAGGACCTGCCAAAGGAGAAGACGTTCACACAGAAATAAAAGTATTTCAAGCTAAGTTTCTTCCCAGGGAAACAGCATTATTTTCACAAGAAAAGGATCCTTGAAATAAGCCAGCTCTCTGGAAAACCTGAAGCTCAGCTGCCTGCAACCTAGCTCCAAAAAACCTCAAGCACTCAGCTTTGGTTCAGGTTTAGGTGGCCCTAGACTGGTAGCATCACCTGACAAAAAAGAGCAAAAATTGTTCCAGGAGAAACGTTGTCATTCTAGGTTCCAAGGAATTGGGGTCTTGGAGTCAGCTTCATAAAAGCATTAGCAACCCAAGACCTAACAGGAAAGCAATGGTTACTCAGACAACAGCTAGAATCCAAAGAAGTTAGTTCAGAACACAAAGTGACTTTCGTCTGAGAGTATCTGTCAACCTGTAAGAAAACGTGAAGATTTGTGGAATCTTATCCCCATAAGAGCTTTCTCAAGAATAGTGGACAGGATGTAATATGCCCCATGCCTATGGCAGTTACTTCACAACACATACCTATATATCAAACTGCCAGTCTATACAAGGTAAATATATTCAATTTTTACTTGTCAATTTTACCTAAATTAATATGGAAAACAATGGGAAAAAGACAAAACCTCACAGAATCAGAATTATCAAACAAAAAACCATACAACAAGCATACTAAGGTCAAAGAAATTAAAGACAAATTCAAAAGTTTTTCATGAAGCTGGAGAGTAATTTGGAAAACAGTGAAGTAGGCATTCTAGAACCAAAAGTACAATAACTGATATTAATGAGTCAATGCACACATGTAATTGCAGATTAGGCATAGCTAAGTAGGTAGTTAATAAGCCAGAAGATAGATCTGAGAAAATTACCTAGAATGCATCACAGACATAAACATATTTAAAAATACAGAAGTAACAGTAAAGACTATATAAGATACAATGAGAAATCTCAATATTAATCAAAGACAGAAGAAAATGAGACAATGGTATAGCATTTTCTAAAATTGATGAACTGCAGCATCTCATGGGTGTGATAAATCTCATGAAACCATGCAGACCACATAAGAAAGATTAGTTGATAATAAAGAGCCGCTGTTTAACTACCCAGTTTCTGAAATTCTTAAGAGAAGAGGGAAGAGAAGACATGTATTTATTGTTCGAGGCATTTTGATTCTGACCTCAGTTACATGTAGCCAACACTATCCTAAATGAGATCCATGGGGAAAACGAAGCAGCCGTCATTTACGGGACATGACTCAGCCGGGAAAGTGCTTGCTTTGTAAGCATGAGGGCCTGAGTTTGATTACCAAAAGCTGGGCACAGTTGCATGTGCTTAAAATCCCAGCACCAGAGAGGCAGAGACTGGTGGATCTTTGGGGCTCGCTGGCCAGCTGACTCGGACAAAGCAACACTCCCAAAACAAAGAAATGACAACAAAAAAAAACGTGTTTTCTGGCTTCTATATGCACATACACACAAGGTGTGAGAGGGCCTCGTTCCTATGTCTTTCTGACGTTTATTATGATTACAACTGTTTGCCCATTGTTATGAAGTAGGAAGGGTGAAAAGGGAAATGCAGCTGTGATGAGACCTCTACAGAGCTAAGCAGGGTACCCAGGGGAAGTTCATCCTAGTATGAAACCAAGAGAGACACAGCCGAGCCTTTTCTTTGTCTTTGTTCTAGGGCTTCCCAATAAGGTTAACACTGGACAGCAATGTCCCCAAGAAACTTAGTGCCCCTGTGTGCTAGGGGCCCCCATTATTTTACATACTCCACGTACTCAAGACATACTTAAATAGGGGAGGGAGTGAGCTCACAAAATTGTTACACCCATGCCTCGTTTCTTAACTTGATCTTTCCAAGTCCAGAAAGCTTGCCAAGGCACCCTGAAGGTCCAAACACAGAAGGGGCCGCTTTGCTCTCATAGGCCCTCAGGACCTACCTGTGTGCTGGACCTTCCAGGGATGGGAGGCAAACATCCCCATCTCCTTCCATAGCCAGCTGCACGCTCCCCTGCTCCCCACTCCTGCTGTGCACATGCTGCCCAGGCCTGGCCCAGCCTCCCGCAGACACAGCAGCATGCATCTGGGATTCTCTCGCTGTGGTTGAGAAGTCAACACCAGAGCTCTCACTTATTTATGTTCATGGAGCAACAATGAAGAGGGACAGGGAGGGGAAGAGACAGAAAGGGAAGTTCTGTCGGGCCGGAGACTGGTGGAAGAAATATCTCTATAATTTCAACTGCTTTCCAACCACACTGCCTCTAGCTACAGCCCCTTGGGTGAAAGGTTTGTATATTACTGAGGATGAGAGCTTGTGACCTTAATTATGTCTCAGAGCATTTGGCTGTGCCCATCTTGAAACTTCTAGCAAAGGGAAAAAAATGTGGTTTCCATTACAGTGTCACTGAGGGACTTGTACAGGCTTGGGATCATTAAAATGAAAACACTGATGAGTAAGCCATGCCATTTTGTCTCCAAGACTTACATCCTTCCTCCACCCCTGGCCCCGTACTTTATTTTGAGACAGGCTTAAAATAGTTCATAAAATATGGATCTCATTATCCCATCTAACAGATTTCATTTAGCATGAATGTAGATTAAAAGCCCCATGCCAATTCTTCCTCCTGGGTTTCTGAGGAAGACACTCTGCTGCCATTGCCTGGGCTGCGTTCTTGGGGACACAGTTCTGTTGTAGCAGCAGAGAGACAGGAGGCCCCACTTCTAACTCACTCAGCTGCATGACTGTCACCAGAAAGGATGAAGTACAACCTGTTATTGGGGCTTCCTAAAAGTTTGCTTGGAACATTAAAAGTCTGAATCTAAACTAGATGCCCACCAACCCATGACTGCTTAAGTTTGTCTACTCTTCCAGATACAGTGACAATAGCAAGGTTAACGGGATAGAACTGGAGTTGGCTATAGTGGTGCACACCTATAATCTACTCTCATCATTTGAGAAGATGAAACAGAAACTGTCTTGGGTTCAATGTCAGCTTGGGCTATAGGGAGAGTGTCTCAAAAAAAGAAAATAGATGTAGCTTGGTGGAAGACTACTTGTCTAGTCTGAAAAAGCGCTGGGTTCCCACCTCATCCCTGAAAAGAATGGAGGGAGTAGAGGGAGAAGAATGGGGTTGAAAACACAGAGGCATATAATGAAATAAGGCCTTAATGTGGGGTTTTCTGACATCACATCCTGGCCCAGCCAATAAACAACTCTATGGTTTAGCCAAATTAAATCATCTCCTCAGTACTGAGTTTCCTCCTCCCTTAAGTTAAGAGGTCTCTTCTATCTATATTCTCATTTTGCTATGAATCAAAGGTGCATGTGGAGAGAAGGAAGCCAGACCTTTTCTCCCTGATCTTGTTTGCCTTGATGTTTCTTGTCCCAACCTGATCATGCCCCAGCCTCCACTCCTTACAGTCTCTCCCTCTGGGTAACACATATATAAGTGAGAAATGGCATCCTGTATAATCACAGGTTGACTGCAGGTTTGAATGAAGCAGATCAGGTCCCACCTAAGGTTACACATTACCTCATATCTCTAGTCTTAGCCCATGAAATCGACTATTTGCTAAACAAACAAACAAACAAAAACAAAAAAAAAACAAAACAAGGCAGCTGAACTTGAAAATTTCTACTTAAAAGAACCCATTTTCTAAGTACTCTTTCCTTCCTTCCAAGAGAGAGTGCTCCATTCTCTGGTCTCTCAACTGTATCATCTGCACTTTCTAATTCAGCCAGTTCCTGCTTTCCAGGACTTCTGGACTTTGTGGCACTTATGACAACCCACTATTTTAAATTCAACTGTTGCTTGATTTGTGTGCTATCTGCTCACACTCTAGAGGCAGGCCGCATGGAGACATCATGCTTTATTCATGCTGTACCCCCCAGCAAGCAGCACATTGCCTCGAATGCCTAGAGTCATGACAGCGCCCAGTGTTTACAAGCAGATTCGTAAATCCGTTTCTGGTCATCATTTTCTAACTCCTGTCACTGCCCCATCCCCAACCTTCCTAAAACAAAACCACTGCTCGGCCCTAATGTCCCACCAACCACCGGTCTATTTTTACCTTGTATTTTCTGACATATTTCTCAAACAAACAGTATGTGCTGGCTGCTGCTTCACCCTCGCCACTTCCTCCCACTACAATCTGGTTTCTCATCATCAAGGCACTGAAACAATGCTGCAAGCAGTCCTCAACGCCTTCTGTTACCCAACCCTTCAATGCTGCCCCATCTCACCGCGCACAGGGATCCCTAACTATGCCCTTCATTCCCCTCAAATCATGTTTTTCTGACTCTTAAGAAATAGCTTCTCATGCCTCCGATTTCCACAACCTGTCTACCCTGTGTTCTCTCACCTGGACTATTATCAGCTTCACTGCCTTTTCTGGGCATCTGACTCAAAGTCATGAATCTCCCATCATAATGTCTCCCTAGAGCCAAAGATGTTTTGCACCTGCTAGAGCAATGGTTCTCAAACTTCCTAATACTGCAACCCGTTACAGGTTCTCGTGTTCTGGTGAGAACCCCCCGTGCCCCAAGCACAAAATTATTTTCATTGCCACTTTATAGCTGTCATTTTTCTACTGTTACTAATTGCAATGTAAATATCTGTGGTTTTTGATGGTCTTAGGGGATCCCTGCGAAAGGGTGGTTCAACCCCCAAAGGAGTCGCAACCCATAGCTTGAGACCGGCTGTGCTAGGAGTTTGACATTCTGTGATCTAGATTCAAGGTTCCAACTCCCTCCCTGCGTTACTCCACTACTTCTCTAACTATCCTTCTATCGCCTCAAATATGAAGAACCCCAAATTCCTCTAAACAGAGCAGAATTCCTTCTGCTCTTACGTATCAGAATTCACATTAAAAAAAAAAAAAGTCTCACCAGCACCAGGCTCTTGTGTTCAGGATTTCCCTGTGACTCCCTCACAAATGTATTCTGGATACACTGACCTCCCCTCCCCTTCAGACATCACTCTGCCTCTGCCTCTGTGTCACTGACTGGACTGTCTGACTTCACTTTGATATTCTGGAAAGGTAGACTCCTTTAGGCAAATAGATTTTCTTTCCTCCTAAGCAGTCCCAGTTTAATTTTACCTACCAGTTTTGTTGTAGAGTACCTTCTCTGCATCCAAGTTTTTCCTTAGACCATAAGCACCCCAAGTTATGCTTCTTGGGATTCCCAGATCCTAAGTCTACTCATGATATTGATTACCCTGCTACCAATCGTTTGTACCCCAACATGTAAGCCTAGAGTGACCACCACCTGTCTCTCTAGCTTTGGCTCTCACCATAGAAATGTTTTGTAGCCTCTGACTTCCACCCTCATCATTAAGTCACTGTATTGTTTATTCTGTTGCCGTCGCCTTTCCCTCACTACACATAAAGATTCATGAATATAAGTGCACCGTCTTCTTCAACACTAGGTCCAGGTCCTCAAACAGAGCTTAGCACACAGTAGGTCCTTAGAGGATATTAATTGGATGAATAAACAGGCCTTTCTTCATCCAGCCCACTTATCTCGCCCTCCTAGGAATTCATAGCACTCAGTTAGGGATTCAGCACGAAATCGTATACCCTGATATCATACAGAAGCATTATAGGTGTTCCTGGTACGTGTTTTGTAGATGCTGTAGATATTGTTCACATGGAACCATGGCTCACTAGAGTTAGAAGGGAATCTGCTCAGATGGAGGGATTATAAGAAACCCAGAGAGCTTAGAGTTAATGTAGTAGGTATTTTGTTAATGGTTTTTGTTTGTTTGTTTGTTTTGTTTTTTATCTGTATGGATATTTGGCCTGCATGCATGTCTGCATACCACATGTGTGCTTGTTGATCATGGAGACCAGAAGGCATCAGATTCTCCTAGAACTAAGATCACAGATGTTTGTGAGCCACCCTGTGGGTGCTGGTAATTGAACCCGCGTCCTCTTAAGAAGCACACTCAGTGCTCTCAACCACTGTGCCGTCTCTCCAGCCCCTTGCTTTTGGTCCTTTAGGATCCTTTAAAGATGAATTATAAAATTCCAGAGTGCATGAATCTGACCTCCTACCCCTAATAGGCCCCTGCAACACTTGTAGCCATTATTGGCACTTCAACTATTAACACAATATCTATTGATTTCACACTCTCACAAACCACCTCCACCCACACAGTGAAAAGCAAGTCAGAAATTCATTTGGCTCTCTGACCATTGAGGAAAGCACCTTCGGCCTTCAACAACCATGCAATGAGCCTCAGTGGACGAACAGACCCTTCGAGGTCATGTTACCCCGGGGGAGCCTTGCTACTTTACTTTCCTCGTATCACAGCAACCTCTGCCCCACTGCTTGGAAACCCCACACCAGTGCTCCAAAGAGTAGCTATCAGTGTCCTTCCCTCTGGACTTGGCCTAGATACATCTTACCTGGTGATCTCACACCACAGACAGTGCGGCCCGGTGATATCCTCTCCATCTGCCAATGGGGGAGGTAGCCAGACACTTTTTCACACGCATGCTGAGGACGGAGGTGCATGGAATCTCTATGCGTGTAGCATCTAAGCTCTGTGTGTGAGCATAGGAGCTAACCCATCCTACATGGAAACAGAGGTCCTGGACCTTCGCCTTTCTCTTAGTAGATGGATCATTCCAGCAAAGTAATTACCTCCACAAGTCTGTTTCCCATCTGTGAAATGGGGACCAATGTGATCTGCCCAGAGAAAGATACTGCAGACCGAAGGGGATAAGATACTAGCAATTATCAAAGCACTACTCTTCCCTTTTTAAGTCCTAACCAAGGCTGTGATAATCCCTTGTTCCTGGAGAGTTCAGATACTCTCTTAGCCAACATAATTTACTCTTATTTCCTATTTGAATACAGCTTTGACCCAGCTGTCTAGGGGAAAGTTCAAAGGGATGTGTGGACTAAGGCCTGCCTTCCACTCACCGTGGGTAAAAAATGAACCCTAGAAGCAATTAAGCTCCATAACAGCTACAGAAATCCCTAAAGAAGCCCCTGTGTTGAGCGCTTGCTGGCCCTGGGTGCTGGCCACACATCTTAACTCTTTCAGTGTTCAACACCAATGCCTCCAGGTGTACATTATTCCTACCCACAGGAACACACTGAACCATGGGCTTGTACCTGAGTGCTCAAACGTCTGAACAGAACCAGGTGTGACTAATTAGGGGCGCTCTTTCTGGAGGACTTAGGAGTCAGGAGAAGGGGAAGGGGAGGAGTGTGGGTCATCATCCATAAAGGAGGCTTCAGGCATTTTAAAAGGAAACAAAGGGGAGAGGTCTAAGGAGGCTCTGGGGGAGACAGGGTACAATAGGGGATTGTTCTGCAACAGTGTTTCAAACTATCAGATAAGAGGCCTAGCTCCTATAATAGGCAAAGACTTGTGACTTTAAAAGGTAAGTGAAAGCAACTGGTCTGAACTTAATATTCAGCTCAAGGGGAAAGATGATTACAACTCCTCTGGAGTTAGAAAGACTCCAGCCCAGGAGAACCACACAATATACTTTTCATACATGTGTGGCATGCTTCTCTCTTCTTTTTCTCAGTGACTATGCAAGGGAAACAACATATCATAGAAGTGTATCCAAAGAAGCCACATGTTGCACCAAATGCATGCATAACCACTGACAAGAACAGGAAAGCCATCTGAGGTGAACAGTCGGAGCCTGTGGCAGGCTGATCTCAGCAGAGACACCAAGTATAATCCAGGTAGAGGCCAAAGCTGCTTGGATAACTAAGCTGTCAGGAAGCAAGAGACAAAACATCTGTCAGTGACAACCAGGGGCAAGCGTAATAAGGACAACACTTCCAAAGAGCCTTCAAAGCCCAGACCAGGCAACTAGGTGCCCCTTGACCTTGCAGTGTACCTGGGCAGAATCAGTCCTTGAGCTGGAATAGTTGGGAGTTCCCAAGGTGGAGATAGGAACTTTAGCGAAAATCTCAAGTAGATTCCTGGCCAGAGTTGAGCCTTACTGTATGAAAGCTGTGGACAAGCACCTCCATGCTCCTCCCTCTCCCCAACAGTAGGAAAGAGAGCATCCTTTCTCTGATTTGAGCAGAAGGTGGGTAAAGCCCACCTAATGACAGTAGAACTTACCTTGAACAAATAAGGAGAGAATTTTGACACACAGTGTGACAAATTATCATCCCTAAGTCCAAAGCCTGAGGCAGCCAGAACTGAAAGCTGTCAACTTAAAGCAAGTTGGGACCAATCATGTTTCCCCCAGGAATATGATGGAAAGTTGAGGTTTAGCTAGACGATGATAGGAAATGTTTATAGTCTCTAGAGAAAGTTGCCTAGATCATATCCCAGAGATTACATTCTTTAACATTTTGTTTCTAGTTTATCCTCTCTTTACTCTGTATTTGCTATTCTCAACAGTGATGGATTATCTCATTCCCCTTGTTATTTTGCCCACCCAGAGCCATTTTGCCCTTGCTCTCTGGCAGCACATTAAAAGATGGTAACAGGCAGCTCCCAGCCCTGCCTCCATCAGAACCACCTGCAGAGATGCCAGTGCCAGTCCTTGCCAGGGGTTCTAATCCAGATGCCCCAGATGATTCCAGTGTACTTTGAGAGTTTCCAGTCCGAAATCCCAAGTGCTTTATGGTAGTCATCAGAATGTAGATGGTGATCCAAGCGGGGAAAAAATCAAGCAGCCTAAAATGCATCTTGTGAGTTTGGTCTGTCATTTAAATGTTTCCAAACACCATTTTTTAAAACTATATCTCCAAATCTTCTACATTATAACTTCTCATATATTATTTTAAATTGAGTCCATCTTATACGTAAATTTATTTTTAAAAGAAAATAACAGCTTGGAGATAAAAGCATGGTGGCATAAAAAAGGCTGGGGGAGAGTTAGAAAGATAGCTCCTTCAGTAAAGTGTTTGACTCACAAGCTTAAGAACCTGAGTTTGATCCCAAGAATGCATGTTTATAACTCCAGCACAGAGGAGACATACAATAGGTGGATACCCAGGGCTCAGCCTACACAGAAAGCACCAGGCTGAATACAAGACCCTGTCTCAAAACAAAAACAAAAACACCCAAACCAAAAAACTCACAAGGAACAGCAACCAAGGTTGACCTTTGACCTCTACATGAACACACACACACACACAACCACACACACAAAGAGGAAGGCAGGGAGGAAGAGAGAAAGAGAGTAAGGAGAGACAGAGAGACAGAGAAAAACAGTGCAGCCCACAAGAAAAACTGTGACTCTGAAGAGAAAGAGGAATTCCAAGTTAGAAGGCAGGGAAAAGAGGGGAGAGAGGGACAATGCCCCAGGATGGGGATGAAAATGGACAGGAATCTGGAGATGAATTGAAGGTAGTAAATGGGGATGCAGGCATCACGAGAGTGTGCTAGTGTGCTGGCACAGGGAGAACAGGCCTGAGGGGCGGGGGGGTTGAGGGGGCACACGCCAACATCTGAGGCCACAGGTTAAAGCAGGAAAGGTGGAAAGCCAGCGAGAGAATGAAGAGCTAAGGAATGAGGAGCAGGTGGGGTTAACAGGGCCCACGCAGATGGGGTGAGGTGAGGCATGGGTAACAGCCATGGCAGAATCAAACACTGGCCAGAACAGACCATCCTCCAGGCTGAGAAACTCAAGCAGTATTTGTAAATCGCCAAAAACCACCTCATGGGATGGTAGTGGTGGACTTTCCCACATGCTGGCATTCCCTCACCAGACCCATCAGGTCCCTGCGGACACACCGAAATGTAATACTAGGAGTGAGGCTGCTTCTTGTGGTTCTTATCTGCATGAGCTTTTTCCCTCTGGTGGACATTTCCATCACGGCAGCTATCTCCTTAGCCAATGTCTGTAAGCCCGAACCATAGGCAGTAGAGTTGATAAACACCCAGCAACACACACAGTAAAAACTGCATCTGTTATTAATGAGAATAAATCATCAAAACGTAATGTCTGAACAAGCTGACAGATTCTTATCACATAACTCCTTAAATACAGTTCAGTCAAGCTCTCGAAAACAACAGATTCAGTTTTTGAGTCTTGAGATTAGCTAAACAATGTTGGAGGAGATGGAAAAAAAAATGTGTCTATAGTAAGAAAGCATATACAGTTATTTTTCTATAAAGTTTATTTCTGCTCCATGCTGTGTTCTGGTGTTTCCTCCCTTTTTAAATGTGTCAAGTCATAGATTCATTTCTCCTCCAGTCGCAGCCAAGCAGACAACTCAGGCCAGCACACCACCTGTCCACTATCTCAATTCCCTGGGCTACACTCGTCATTTCCCACTTCTTTTCATCTCTTACTCCCTCCTTGCTTTCTTGAGGCCTGTGACTTTCAGGACGGAGGAAGGCACGGCAACGGCAAGGGAAAGAGAAAAATCCTAAAACAGATGAAAGGAGCTAAGTTCTGTTTCCCTAGAGATCTGAGGGAAACAGATCTGCTCTGTAAGGTGGGTTCATCATTCACTCATTCATTTATTCATTCATCCAGCTAATGTTTGCTGAGCACTTCCCCCGAGTCAGTTCAATCTGCAAAGCACACCATCTCCTAGGCAGTGCTGGTTAATATTACTATAGTTGCTATGTGCAGAATCTTGCTTGAATGCAGATGCAAACATGTCATGTGGACATTTATAATACTGTGTTAGCCAGTGACTAAGACTGAGTGACATGAGTCATGTCCAACTCACAAGAGCCTTGAAATCAGATGTCCTAAATCGTCTGGTACCTCATGTTAAGGAACCCCCTATAGACACTGTTTACAGGAATGACCACAAGCCTACACCTCGTGGCCAAATGCGCATGCGCGAATACACAGTTCTGGCAGCCAATTTCCGATATCCGAGGGATCCACCAATCCACAGATTCATTATGTGGGACGTTTTTACATGCACTAACACATTTCCTGCAAACTATATGTTGTAGGTGTTATTAATATTCCCATTTTTGAGCCAAGACTGATGAGCCAAGGACAAATTATTTATTCAAGGACCCTTGGAAAGTAATGAAGCTAGTACTTGAAACAAGTTGGCAGTTCGTGGATTCCAGCATTTTATGAAAATTGAAAATAAATATAGCATATATTTTGGCATCTACTATCTTCTTTAAGTTAGTATGATGTGCTTATCTGAGCATGGCCTCTGTTCACAGAAATCATCCCTATGCCTCTAACAATTCTTCAGTAGCTTACTCTGGTCTGGGTTGTCACATGCCACCTGTTCCTGTCTTTCCCAGGATGTCTGGGGAGAGTGGGAACTAGATGTCTTTATCAGTGCGACCTAACAGTCAAGTGGCATTTTGCTCCTGACAGGCACAGGGATCCGTAGCTGCTCACTTAACCCCTTCAGCAACCCTTTACCACATATGATGGAAGGAAAGGAGACACAGAGACATTGAGGAGTGATAACTTGCTGAGATCACACAGAAGGGGAGGGGGTTCTTACCCTTCCCCAGCCTATCATCCCCAACAGTACAAAGTTCTGGCTCCTTTCTCCACACCTCATCTCCTGTCTGGTTCCACATGGGCGTTTCTGAGTGTTAATGAAAGCCTCCTTCCTGAGTATGCTGGTTTGGGTTCCTCCATCTTTGATTTCTCCTCCCGATAAGACCTTGGTACATCTGTTCCGGGCAGCTCCGCTTCCACCTGGTATGTGCCTCCGGGTGTACCTGAGATTAACCCTGATGAGAGGAATACAGCTTGGGGTGGGTAGCGGAGCTTTTCCAGCACCATATTTTTCATCAAAGATGTTGTCTCCCTCCTGCCAAAACTTCTTAAAGGAGCCAAAGCTCTCAAATGCAACAGTCAATATTTATAAACCAATTACTACACGAAGTTCACAGTGGCCTTTCTTTACAGTGGAAGGTCTGGACTTGCATGATACCGCCAGGAGATTTGATTGCGTTAATAAATGTGGGTGACATGTATTAAGGTCAGAGTAACTAGACATGTCAAGCTGGCTCTCCTTTTCCTCTCTTCCTAGCCACATATTCTGCACAGGCTCTGTCTGTGGAGTCCACAAAAGGAGCTGTCCCCAGGACAGGTGCTGTAGCTCCAGTAACTATGATGGTCCGTTTTACATGCAGGAATTAAGCAATAACCACGGCAGATAGGTCCCCAAACGTCCATTATACAGATAGAGAAACAAGCTCAGATGAACACACAAATCCGCCTAAGGTCACAGAGCAGCTGAGATAGTGAGATAGGAGTCTGCCCAGGTGTGCCCCAGCTTTCAGCTGCAGGGACCAGTCTCCCCTCTGCAGCACTCTCAGATGCTCTGTAGAGAGCCCCTCGAGACAGTTTAAGTTGCCTGACTACGACACGAAGCCTGGTGAAAGACCCAGCAAGGAATGTGATTGTCTTATACAGCTGCTCTCCAAATGCCTCTGCGTCCCCATCCCCAGCTGGGTCACACATGTCCCCAGAAAAACAGCCCTTCTATTTTATCTGCCCTGGGTTTGCTACTTGCTGTTGCTTCTTGCACTCTTCTTTCTTTTTTCTCCCACTCCCTTCTCTGCTGCACCTTTCTCTGTTTTTTTCTCTCTCTCTCTCTCTTTCACACACACATGCTTGTATACATACACACATACACAGACAGACACACGACCAGATACGCACTCAGGATACCTCGATCCAGCAGCCGAAGCAAGCGGAGATACCAAAGATACCACTGGTCCCAGAAGCGGTCCGTCATCCCACCCCGAACTCATCCTTCACAGACAGTCTCCAGGGCAGAGCCTCATCCCACCACCACCACCGGCCAACCGTCTCAAGAAGGCCAGATTCGCTGATGTTGGGCTTAACACGCAGCCTGCTCTAAGCAAATGCCTGCCTACAGAGACAGCCACCAGTCCTCCCACACAGAGGCTGACTGTGCCGGGAGCCCGTTTCACAGCAACAAAGGAGCAAGTGCAGAACAACGCTGCCGCTGTGTGCAGACTGAGCCTGCACGGACCCCAGGGGAGGCTGGGGATGCGGGGGAGGGAGTCAGAGAGGCCTCTTGCACAAGTGGCAAGGTTTGAGGTAGCCTTGGGAAAGAAAATCCACAGTCAAGGCCACGTTTAAAATTTCATTCTAGTATCTCCTGCCATGTTGGCTTCCTGTGCCTCCCACACGGAGGCCAGTGGCTCTCCCAATAGGATGATGAATGGGAAGCCAGATGCTCAACCATCCCGGACTCTGGAACCAGTCCAAAGAGTCCACGAGCCTTCCCTCGTCATTGTGGGGACCTCAGGGACTCCCCATCCAAGACGTCCGGACCCTCAGGAACAGCAAAGCGCTTGCACAGGTCCTTTCTTCCTACTTCCCCTCACAGGCTATAGTAAAGAGAGACAATGTGGGCTCTGGGGTGATACATTCAAGTTCAGATCCTGGCTCCGACTTAACACTTCCCAGCCTTCACCTCAACTTCCTCCTCTATGAACTGGAAAGACCAGCATTTGCTTCACAGAGGAACTGTGAGGCTCAACCCAAAGGAGGAAAACTAGCATCCCTGCTAAGTGGGGCAGATAAACGATACTCTCTGACCTTCTCCCCTGCCCTTGGAACCTTACTTCCCTACCCTTCTGACCCTTCTTTCCCATGCTATGATCTTGCCAGAGCCCTTCCTCTCCATGCCCCTTCTCAGGGCCAAACCCTAACATTTCCAGTGTCTCATTCAAATGTCACAGAATCTAGGTAGCCTTCCCTGACCTTTCCTCTTTTCTATGTCATTTTCAATCCACTTTCTCCTTCATACACAATTCCTCTCCCTTACTGGACCATAAAGTACTTGGAGTTCAGATCTGCTCCTTAATCAGCTTTGAGTCCTCTAAAGTACCTACCTTATAGAGTGTCTTACCTCAGAAGCATTCCAGTGACTGTTGACTGACTAAACGAACAAGCATGGGACTCTAGACAACATATATCATCCTACTTCAATAAAAGGAGAAGAGTTGACTACAGATAGAGTATAGCGCCTCAGCCTCTGGGCACTAGTTCGGGCTCGCGAAAGCTGCAAGAGCAGGGGCTAAATGCTCTGTTCCCCCCTCCCTGGAGGCTGCTCAGTCAGAAGGCTGTCCCTCTGTTGACAGGGGTCATGATCACACAGATATGATGGCAGAGGGGATTCCAGGTCTGGAGCACCTTCATCTAACTGCCCTGCCCACGTTCCCTGCGGCTTTCCTTCAGCCTAGCCATGCCAGCTTTACCTATCGGCCTCCTGGTCTCCATCAGGCAGCTGGAGTCAAGGGGGGCTCCTTCTGCATCCTCCATTTCCGGGACTCTAAGGTGAAATGGTTTGCATGTTTCTGAAGGAATAGGAAGGAGGCATGTGGGGGCTGGGGAGGCAGGAGCTAAGAGAGAGAGGAAGAAAGTGGGCGGAGCCACAGGATCCAACCCGGGTTCTGCCCCCAGCATCCCTGTCTCCTCACCAGGCCCTATTAAAGGACAGCTGCGGGGTCCAGCAGGGCTCTAGCCGCCCAGAAAGGTACCTCTCAGGCAGTTAGTGCGATTTTGTTACTACCTTAAATGGACAAGAATCCTGCGAGCCGTTAACACAAGAATGCAAAGCCCCCTCCTCTCTCCAGGGAGGAATGACCCACGGTCCTCATCTTTTGTGAATAGCAAGAATCCATTGCTCACATGTGGCCTGAGTGTTTTAGCTCGTGGAGTACTTTCGCATCTGTCAGCTCCTTTGGGCCCTGTAAGGTCTTTTTGGACAAGAATCACCTTCCCTGTCTACAAAAGAGCAAAGCCATCTTCCAAGAAGTAGAACAATTTATGTCAAATGATACACAGGTGTGATGCGCGTCTCCCTTGCAAAGGTCCCTGGAGCTCACTTCCCTAGAGAATGTAGCTCCTTTCCTAGAGCGGTGGCACTAGGCTGACAGCAGTGCTTAACAGGCAGGGGAGTGCCAGCCTGCCCCAGGCATGGGATGTGCAGTGACTGACAAACAGCCTGTGACAGATTGCCTCGGACCTGGGCTTCCCGTTGACTGGAGAGTACATGTCCAAGTAAGAATGCCAAAGTCGTTTTTTCCTAATGCAGCTTACACGAAACTTGAAATGTGAGATTTTTTTACCACAGCGGAAGACCTGGATGGAGGGGCTGTGAGAAGAACCTCACCTGGGAAGCAGGCAGGCAGCCCTCTTGACCATATAAGCGCATGTATGAACTGTAGCTCTCGACTGGGGCCAATACTGGGCCTGGAAAAGGAAGCTGACTCCAGCCTCTCTCTTACTTGGTGTCATTTTCTACAGAAAAGAAAATAAAGACTAATAGAGAACAACCTGGGTGCAAGGCACCTTCCCCCGCACACAGTGAACCCTGGAACACAGCATCACCCACCGGGTCAAACCCAGGGGGAACCCATTCAGCCTGGAACTGTACTCTTGGCTGGCTTCAATCCACTAAGCAGGGCTCCTTGGTGCTCTCCAGGCCACCATGGCTCAGTTCTGCTATTCCCACAGAGGCCCCCAAGACTGCCTTTAAGACAGCCATTCTAGAAGTTGAATAAAATGTTCCAAGAGACTGTTAGGATTGTCGTTCAGCTGTGGTGCAATTAGAAAGGACAGGCTATTGCCAGGACAGGGCCTTATTAGGTAGGCTTTGGTTGTTGTTATTGTTGTTGTTGTGCTTTAAACAATGGAGACACCGTGGCTCTTTCTTTCCTCATAGTCAATGCAGGCAGAGCCATTCTTGTTGGCACGGCTCTTTCAGCCCACTCCGAAGCAACCAGCGACTGCGGGCCAGCAGCACCCATCCACCACAGAGGGCTGCTGCCTGTCTGGATGCTCCGCAGTTACTGCGACGTGTTCCCGTCTCTCCTCAGCGTTCCTTCTTGCCTTCTTGGCACTGCTCTCTCTCCATCTTTTCACCCACCCAAAAGAAAAACACTGTGTTCTCAATCTGATAAAGCCAGCACAAGTGAATAGAGCAGAAAGCAAGCAGCAGCGAGGGAGGAGAGACCCAGTCACTTCCCAGATAGTTTCCACTCACCTCCCAGGACACCTGGGACCACTGATCTCTCATCAGCACCATCCACACCCCTCAGATATGTGCAGCTAATTGGTGAGTGAAGACCACACACGAGGTGGCACGGTTGCTGGTATCTGTGAACCGGAATGAAGACTATTCACAGACTTAATGTTCTCCTCCTACCCGACTCCAGAAAGTAGGCTCTGCCAGGCTGCCATTTTGCCCTGCAAGCTGCGCTTCTAGCAGACACCATCCTCAGCCACCCTCCCACAGCACTTCTGTCCCCTCAGCAATTAGTGCCCAAGTGGCAAATGGAAGTCAGCAGCAATACCTCAGAAACGCCACCCAGGGAATGACATGGACACTCGCCAGCCTCTCCTGGGAGAGCCCCATGTCCCCGGGTGAACAGGCTCCTTGAGTCCACACATAGAGACAGTATCTGAAAGAGGTATCACCCAGAAACTGAAATTCAAGTCCGCCTCTCCTGGGAGGCCTCTGCCAGCTAATCTCACCCAGTCTCATCTCAGGGTTCTCAAAGTTTAATGGGCAGCAGATTCACCTTGTTGGGGGTGACAATTCACACAGATGCCATGCTCCCAGAAGCCTGTATTGTTCAGCCAGCTACCCTGGGCGATTCTGAGATGTTCTGATGTGTCAGCTCTGTCTCTTGCTCTCTCCTACCATGAACACTGACTTCATTTAAATATTTTGGCTGAACTCTACAATGCACCCTGTCTGCCCATACACTCCAGGTACGGACTCTTAGGTTCTCTCTCCTGGAAGGCCCTCCTAGAAGGTAAGGAGAGGTCTGGTGGAGGGCCACACAGGAAGGGCTAGACACCAAGGCCCTTGGAGAAGGAATTGATTCTCAGCTCTCCACGGGCTTCAGAAAGCATTCCTTCTGTTGCAGGTCCACTACAGATCTGCATAATGGCTTTAAAGGTCTCCTCAAATATCAGGCAGGCAGCAAGGAAGCAAGACAGGGGCCGACTGGCCTGCATTGTCCCTGTTTTATATAACTTTCCTGTTGCTCACTTCTGACCTCTGGCAGATCTTATCTCTCTCCCCTGACCTAGAAAGATGTCTCGAAACCTCTCACTGCACTGACTCAAAGCTGTACTGTCCAGTCAAAGAAACTTACCCTCAGCCCTTTCTGCCCTCCTTTGAGGATTTCTACTTCTCTCAGCAAGCCTCTAGAAGCTCCATGCAGCACTGGATTTCCACCTTCAGGGTACTACCCCAACAGCCCCGGCTGACAGACAACGCTGTTTTTCAGCCTCCTAGAGCATCTCTATTCTGAGTCCAATTCCCTCTTGACTAAGACTTGGGCATAGAGATATGCTAATCTGATCCCTTCTTCGGTGTTTGTGATAAGAGTTTAACACTAGGCCTTTAGGAAATAGTTACACTTTGGCAAAAGGTGACACCCTCGGCCAGGGGAAGAGAAGTTGGAAGTTTAGACATCATGGGGTGAACTGAGGTGAAGGATCGGGATTCTTTGTAGATCTCTCTACCTAAGTCTCCCAACCCTCCCAAACTCGCATGAGACCACCTGGCTGACAGCCTTTCCCACAACAACTGAGTTAAAGAGGAAGGCTGAGAAATCTGGCAAAAACAGTTCCAAACCAAACTCAAGAGGCCGCGTCTACCCAGAAGTAGTCATTGTGACCTGACCTCCCTGGCGGCATGGCTCCTCCATCTCATTCCACTGAGAGAAGTTTCTTCACTCACAAAGGTGAAGAACTCTGTGACTCCATGATCTAAGGGCACCCCAAGCCAAAGGGCTTCCGGCCTCTTAAGTTCGTTTCCCCTGACTGCTCCTTTCATCGATACTCTACATGCTCAGCATAGAATCAGGAAGTTGAGGTTGTCAGTCATCAAGCCCACACAGGCCCCGCAAGGAGCCTTTTCCTTCTCTCTCCTCTTACACCCTTCTTCATCTCCTCCATACCTTTATGAAGTCCTACCCCACCAGCTCCATTAGGTAAAAACCAAGCACTGCACTGTTAATTCCAGGGTTGATAACTGTGAGCATAAAGCACAAAAAGATTAAAAAGGGCTCACTATGCCCCCAAAGAAACACTAAATTTCAGTTAGCATACATCTAAAGCCAACATTTTTTTTTTAATTACTCTCTCTTAGAAATTTTCTCCTTTAAAAAAAAAAAATGTATAATCTCTGGGATTGACAACCCACTATTAAATCTGATAAATGCCTTAGTATTTACACACATGCCCATTCTAAGGTAATAAGACAGCTGCACACCAGCCAATTTCAGTTACCTCTTCCTTGGTTCTCATTTTCTTTATTTTCCTCACTTTTAGAGTGTGTGTGTGTGTGTGTGTGTGTGTGTGTGTGTGTGTGCGCGCGCGCGCGAATGCCTCAGAGTTTTCTTCGTCTACCACGGTGTGTACTGAGATCAAAATTCAGGAAACCAGTCTTGGTAGTGATCACCGATACCCGCTGAGCCATCGCACGAGCCTCTTAGTGCTTATTTCACAACCAAAAGACTCAGCCGGAGGCGTGACTCTCACCCGCAATTCCTCACGGAGGAGGCTGAGGCAGGAGGAACACAAGTTCAAAGACTACAGAATGAGGCGGCCTCAAAACATAAACAAACAAACAAACAAACAAGCCATAAATAAACAAATAAATGATGAATGAATGAATGCAGTGATTACTTTTCAGCAAATGAATTATGCTGCTACTTCTTTAAAATGGTATTTCTTTAAAAATTAGCCATGTAGACAGCCCTCAGCAGCACAGAGGTGGGTATTCAAGCAGTGAACACCCTGGCAGCCCAGCAGTCGTGGCCTCCTGCCATGCACAAATAAAGCCTACCCGAAGACATCATCAAGAAGGAGAGCATTAACGGACTTGGGTGGGAAGGTTTCCCCAAACACGCTTTTCTTTATTCCCCCTCTCTCTGGATGGGCACACAAATTACCTACGAATGCGGGCTGGCCAGCAGCTGTGATGGCATACTTTTTATCATGTATCTTTTTATGCTTTTTGGACTTTTGCCATTGTACTATATCGCCCTACTTAAAAAAAAAAAAACAATTTTAAAATAACACAGTCAAGAGTAAATAAAACTGCTCCTTGAGCCTCCTGCCATGGTACGAGAAGGACAGGCCACACAGAGGAAAGCCCTACTAGACAGCAATTCCCAGGAGTCCTAGCTCCCATGTAGAAACAACACCCAGCATGCCTCTTTGGAGGTTCCTGTTGCCCCATCTCCCCAGGAGATGGGATCTAAGGAATCTACACACATCAGAGCTGCCTGATACACCCTGATAATCGTAAGGGAGGATGAAGTGTCTAAACCACTAGAGTTTGGGGGAGTTGTTAATTCTCATAGATAAGTGAGACAGGGAGTGTTGGGAGCATCGAGTGCAGGCAGACGTGGATGAGGTAAGGTCATGAAGAAAGCCAAACAAAAAAAAAAACAGTGCCTCCTCGTTCTATCTAGGAGACAAAGAGCATGGCTAGTCTATTTTATCTACCTGTCTACCGATCTTAGAATTAGAATCCTGAAGACAGGGTTGTCTAATTAACATGCCTGCTTGAATTTTAACGAGAACTCAGACGTTCTCTGACGGGAAGTGAATACGTCTGATTTGGCAGCCTGCTTTCATAAGGCTTGTGTTTTCCAATTCACGTAAAACTCTACAGCTCCAAGGTTTTAAAGCCTATATTTAAAGCCTATATACAATATTCAACAAGCTAGAAAATATTATTCGCAACTATTTAAACTTTATGCTAAGAAACAAAGTAAAATGTGTGAAAGAGTACACAGTTTTCAGTAATCCTGCAGGATATACAGAAGCCCAGAAGCCCCAAAGCCCACTCAACTGCGGCATACCATGTGATGGGAGAACATGAGACTCACGGGAAAGAATTAGGAGCCTTTCTGTGCGTTAACCCGCCAAGATCCTCAACATGGATTGCTGAAGGACTGGCCTGCAGCTCAGTGGTACTGGCCTGCAGCTCAGAGTTTGCCTTATGTGTGGATCTACTCTCCAGTAGGTACTACTACTCCCATCCCTAAAAAAATCAATTAAATTGAATTACAAAAAGCCGAACGCTGTGCAGGGATGCTTGAAGCCAAAATTATTGGGGCCAGAAATAGTCTTAGTTTTAGTTGGTTTTTTTGGGGGGTGGGGTGGGGGATTGTTTTGTTTTGTTTTAGATTTTTCACTATTTGCATGTAATTTACTAGGTGATCATCACAAAAGTTTAGGGGCATCATTTTTTTGGCTTCAGGTTTTTAGATTGTACAGCTTAGAGTTAATATTAAATAGCTTTTGATAAGAAATTGGTAATATTTAGATTTAGATTGCTTATATTCTCAAAACGAATACTGGAAGTATCCACAAGAAACTAATTCTACCGGTTACTTACAGAAAAGTGCCTTGGTAGACAGGCAGAGTGGTTATATAAAAATACTTATAATGTACTGAATTTTTTAACAACTTAAATTCATTATATCTGCATATATTTTAAGTTCTCAAAGAAAAAAAAATGTAGGTAAAATTACAAAAACATGAATAGTGCCAATAACATCCGAGAGACAAATGTTTGCCACATTTGCAGCAATATATAATTCAAAAGACTTTTTTTTTTTTTCCGAGACAGGGTTTCTCTGGGCAGCTCTGGATGTCCTGGTCTCACTTTTTAGACCAGGTTGGCCTGGAACCCAGGGATCCACCTGCCTCTGCCTCCCGAGTGCTGGAATTAAAGGCATATGCCAGCTTACCAGGCTAGAAATAATATTTTTAATTTATAAAAAAAACTACTAAAAAATTAGAAAAATTAATAATCATAAAGCATAAAGTACAAAAACAAGTAAAATATGTAAACAGACAATACACAGGGATGGAAATACAAATGTCGGGGAAAAACTATAACTAGGAAAATTCAAATTAAAAATAATAACAGCAGGCCACATTTTACCAATCCGCTTGACAAAGCAAACGAACAAAAAAAGCCTTGCTAGAGAGCAAATTGATGTAAGACTTTTTTTGGATACTAGGTATCAACTTGGCAGTACCAACATAGCTTTCTACCCAGCAATGCTGCCTGTGAGACCCTCATCTGCTGCTGGGTCCGTATTCACACACATTGCAGCATATCCGGTCACGGGAAACAAAAGAGCGAAGAAGGAGGCGAAACCCAACTTACTGACACTAGCTAGTTAAGATGAACGATGACGGTCTGCATTGTATTTAGAAACCTTTAACAAGGACAAACAATTTGATGTGTTGTGACAGGAAAGGCTATGCATGCTCTATTATTGGGTGGAGGAATATGGTTTTCAAAATAAATGGCGATAAATCGGTATTATTCCACTTTGTGAGCGCACACACACACACACACACACACAATGAGTATATATTTCAGTGTGCATTAAAAAAAAAAAAAGAGTTATGATAGAAAATACACCAAACTGGTAGTAGAAGTTACCCCTAAGGACTAGGAAAATGCACCCAGAGAACTGTGTTTTATATGCTTTTATGTTATAACTTTTTAGCATAGCCATTTGTTACTTTGGTAATTTTCACAGCATTTCAGGCTGACGAAAATAGAAACCCAGATCTTTTTTCCCCCTCAGGGCCAGGCCACAGTTCCCTTCTCCACTCCGCACTCACAGGATATAGAATGTGAGGTGGTCTCAGACAGCCCACAGGTTGGAATCACCACCCACCAGGCTTAGCCACCTGAGTGGCTGTTGGATGAAGTTCCGTCCGTATGTCAGACATTCTCCTTTCACCCGTTGCTTTGCTCCACGTCCTTCACGTGCCACAAGAACAGAGAGGAGCGTTCTGTGAGCTTGAAGGGTTTCAGCCAAGAACCACAGCTCCTTCCAGGCTATTCGCTTATCTGCCACTTGGGCATCTTAAGGGACTTGGTCAGTGGGGGCAACGTCGTCTCCTCTCAAGTCTCAGTCCCAGCCAAGAGGAGGTGACCATGTAAATCAGTGGTTCTCAACCCTCCTAATGCCGCGACCTTTTTACACAGTTCCTCATGTTATGGTGACCCCCCCCCCAAACATGAGATTATTTCGTTGCCACTTCAGAACTGTAATTTTGCCACTGTTATGGATCATAAGGTAAGCATCTGATAGGCGGGATATCTGACATACGACCCCTGTGAAAAGGTTGCTCAACATCCAGAAGGGTCTCGACCCACAGGTTGAGAACCGCTAACCTAGGGCTTTAGACTAGTTCTGAGGCCTCAGGGAAGACAACGAGGAGAGGAGCAGCATGGTGGCATCTGCTGAAAGTAAGTTGCCGGGAGTCGGTGGGAACATGCGCTCTCTAGCGGAGCATCCCTGCCTTACGCTACAGGCTTCGGAGTTCCTACGTCCCTCTTCACCGTGGTGCGTTGCGGCTGTGTAGAGCCTCATGAGGTGGCAGGCCGCGTGGACTAAAGGAAAGATGATGGCTGATCAGGACTGTCTGGCACCGTGCATCTATCAACAGACACTGTGAAGACAGGGAGTGCAAGGGAACTGAAGGGGCGAGAGTGGAGGTGAGGCTGCAAACAGACTCGGACAGATAACTCCAAACATATGGATCCAGCGCTGGCCTGAGGTAAGCCCTCGGCCTGCGTTCCAGCTGTCACATTTTACTGTTATTTATCTCAAAGGTTCAGCAACTGTATCGTGTAAGACCGTGCCTTTCACAATTTTGAAATTTCCAAGTGCCCTGTTAATTGGGAATTCACTCATCTTCCCTATCTTTATAACCAAAAACAGAAAGAAAGAAAGAAAGAAAGAAAGAAAGAAAGAAAGAAAGAAAGAACCCAAAGCCAAAAACTCCCCAGACCTTCATGTGTTGTTACTAAAAACAGTCAGTAAACAAAGCCAGTCCTTGGGCTCCCTTCGGGAGTAATTGTCTAAGAATGCTTCTTTTCTTTCAGCTGGTGAAAGAAAAAGACACAGACGTGCTAAGACTGTGTGCAGTGCATCTTGAAAGCATTAATTTTTCCGAACACCGATGTGTGGCTCACGTGCTTTTCCAGGGCGGACGGCAACGGGCAGTGAGCAGAATGCCAAAGACACCATCTATTCCGCCCCGGCTGCTGGTACTCATGGGGCTCCCAAGGAAGTGGTCATTGTGAGCCTAGGCAAAGGATAGGGATTTATAAGGCACGGGAGGCAAGACATGGCCACCGTGGCTTGACACAGTGGCGTGGACTTGGGTTGGAATGTCAGTTCTGACGTGGGTAAAGAAGAGGCAGAATTGATATTTCCCTCTATCTCTTTTCCTGGACAAGCACTCAGGGCCAAGTTGCCCCAGCTCATCTATTCTTCTCCACCTTTCCCTTAAAACATGCAGCCCCAACAACCATTCAAAGTGGCGATGCCCTGGGCGAAGTTGCCTCTCTCCTGAATAGAGGCCCCCCAAACACTTCCATTCTTCCTCCCCCCAACTCGGAGATAGGAGCCAGTCTTGCTGCCCCAAGTCTGCTCTTATCTGGGAGGTCAATGCAAAGCCATCCACTGAGCCGAGGAAAGGAAGACTCATCCATGAAAACGTGTCAGAATCTCCATCTGTGTCAATCAGGCATCCTCTAAGTTGACTGCTACCACCAAAACCCAGGCACAACTAATTGCATGCCGAGATTCCCATGGGGGAACAGTTAATGCTATTTGGGGAAGGGTGGGGAGACAGAGACAGACAGACAGACAGACAGACAGACAGATTTATGCTTTACCGCTACCTAGAAACTCTGGAGCCAACCACCCTCATTTGCTAATGCTACCACCCACGGTCATGCAATATTGATCAAACCACTTCACTTCCTGTGCCTCTATGTCTTGTAAAATAAGAAGGATATTAGTAACACTTAACTAAGATAATAAGTATAACAATATGCCCCACACAGCAGGGGCTACATATGTGAGCATGGTCATTATTTTCACTATGGTGCTGCCAGCCTTTACTTTCCATGCTAAGCCATCTCTCCCTTTGGGCCACTGCGTGTGTTCCTCACAGGAACGTTGTTCCCACTCTGCCTTCATCTAACTCTCTAAGCCCCCAGGAAACCTTCATCCGGTCCACTCAGCTGGGCCACACACTGAACTTCCACAGGACCATTTGAGCACTCCCTATATCGGTCTGTCCAACCAACTCCTGCTCATTACCCTATCTCCAATTACTGGCCGAGCAAAAGCACTGAATAAATGAGCACCAAGTGAGTGAATAAATGGAGAATGAGTGAAGAGCAGCTTTCACTTGTTCAACAAGCACTTACTATGTAGGCACTTACTGTGAATCACATCCTGAACTATGACTGAAAAGACAGGAAGGAACAGAACACCCTGGCTGCTATTCACAAGCTCTCGGCTGCTTCAACAGTCTGCCTTGTAGCAGAAACTCAAGGTAACAGAAAGTTTTGGGGGATGGCACAGCTAGACAGGGGCAAGCTGGTCCTGGGTCACTCAACCTACTTTGGACCATTCTTGGGGCACCAGGGCTGGGGATGTGGGAAGAGGCAGGAAGATCCAGCTTTGGAACTTCATTTTGGGTATCGATCTTGAGCTGACATGAAAGTATTGCTTCTATGGCCTTCCCCAGGCCTCCATCTGCCCTACCCCATGCCCCATATGGATGGGGTCCTGCTCCTATGAGATAAAGCAGCTCCCGGACTACCTGGCACTCACAGTGACCAATCCCTGTGCCAGGGCTTCAGTGAGACTCTGAAGTGATACAAATGCAATCAGTCTAAGGCCCCTGCCCTGTGGAGTCCTGGGTCCTAGCTATGCACTTACTCTAACTCCTTAAACAACAGTCAGACCATGACGAGAATGTACCCAAGTCTGGGAGTGAGGAGGCAATTATTCACCCCATAGATAAACACAGGATAAAAATACACAATTAAAGAGTTTATTTGGGGGCGGGGGAGATAAAAGGAAGAGTGGAAGGCCCTGACCAAAGCGAGAGGTCAAGCTGATAAAATCTTTAAGAGAGGAATGCAGGTCTGTCTAGGTTTGTTTAACTTGAACAAAGCAGCTGAAACCTTGACTCTGTTTGCCAGCCCTGCATTCTGGGTTGGGGAGGGAGGGAAAGGTGACCTTTTCCTTATAAGGTTGTTTTACCAAGCATCAGCCCCCGCTCACCCAAGAGAAACCCTGGCTAGTCTGTTGCACCCTTGCTGTCTGCTCGCTGTCTTTGCCAGATTGTGAGCTCCTCTGAGACTGTACCTCTTTGATCCCACACACTTCTGCCTGCCATCACACCAAGGGCCTCCCACAATGCATTGCTCAGGAAGGACACTGCAAAGCGCAAGAGTGAACTATTGTTCACTTGTTTTGTGTCACTTCTTCCACTCTGCAGTGCTCACCTTTTGTTTTGTTTTGCTTTGCTTTGCTTTGTTTTGTTTTAGGTTTAGGTTTGTTGCTTGTTTGGTTTTGGTTTCCTTTTATTTATTTTGTTTAAATTCAGTAAAAAGAAATAGCAAGATGTTTTGCTTTGTTTTAAATCTTGTTTCTTCTACTTTTCTTTTTTGAATCAGAACAGACACTACCATCCACCCTCACACAAGACCACCTGTGGAAATATGGCCAACTACCTGGCCAAAACTCTACTTGGAGCATTTCCTAAGCTCACTTAAGGAAAAAAGCAAACAGAATTTCTACTTAATAGTAACAAAAAACTGAAGCAACTTTTTCCTTGGCAACTACATCATGGGTGCCTGCAGTTGTGTATTCCATCTTAGTTGTTCTAAAAAATAAAGAAACACAATATCTTTTCTTCAATGAAAATCTAGGTGTGGCTACTGCCAGAAGGGCAGTGGTACCTCAATCCAAGTTATTGGGAGCCCTGGAACATATCACCCTCCACCTTCTACCCCAGGATTCAAATTCTATCATCATATATATATCGTGTGTGTGTGTGTGTGTGTGTGTGTGTGTGTGTGTGTGTGTGTGTGTGTTTATAAACATCCCAAACACTGCCACTTCCCTCCTCTCCTCCCAGTACCACCCTCCCACCCTCTGCCCCCATCCCTCCTCTTCTTCTCAGGAGTCCTTCCCCCACCCTGTATCGACCAACCCAAGCACATGAAGCTGCATCAAGGCTAAATGCAACCTCTTCCACTGAGGCCAGACAAGGCAGCCCCGCTAGTGGAAAATGATTCAAAAGCAGACAGCAGAGTCCATGTTAGAGACAGCCTCTGCTCCACTTGCTAGGGGATCCACATGAAGACCAAGCTGCCCATAGTTTACATATGTGTAACAGGCCTAGGTCTAGTCCATGTACTTTCTCTGGTTGGTGCTCCAGTCTCTGAAAGCCCCTATGCGCCTATGTTATTTGATTCTGTTGATCTTGAGGAGTTCTTGTCCCCTCTGGATCCTTCTATCCTTCCCCCATACTTCCACAAGACTCTCTGAGCTCTGACTAATGTTTGGCTGTGGGTCTCTGCATCTGTTTCCATCCACTACTGTGTGGAGCCTCTCAGAGGACAGTTATGTTGGTCTCCTCTCTGCAAGTATAGCAGAGTATCATTAATAGTGTCAGGGGCAGGCTCTCTCCCATGAGGTGGGTCTCAGGTTAGGCCAGCCATTGTTTGGACATTCCCTCGAGCTCTGCTCCATCTTTACACCTGAACATCTTGTAGGCAGGGTCAATTTTGGGTTCAAAGGTTTTGTGGGTAGTTTGGTGTTCCCCTCCCTCCACTAGAAGTCCTACATGGCTATGAGGTGACCTCTTCAGTCTCCATGTCCCTCGCCGCTAGGAATTTCAGCTAGAGTCATCTCCATATCCTTCCAGGAACCTACCCTGTCTCCAGCTTATCTTAGAGATGCCCCCCTCGGTTTCCCTTCTCTCTTCTAGCCCTCTCACCTCCCACTCCCACTCTCCCCACATCTGATCCCACCCTTGTTTCCCTCTCCACACCATCTCCTATCCAGTTCCTTCTCTTCATCCTCTTCCCACTGACTATTTTATTTTCCCTTCTGAGTGACATTCAAGCAACCTACTTTGGGCCTTCCTTGCTACTTAGCTTCTTTGGGTCTGTGGATTGTAGTATGATTGTTCTCTACTTTATGGATATATCCACTTATAAGTGAACACAAACCATGTGTATCTTTCTAGGTATGAGTTACTTTACTCAGGATTTTCTAGTGTCATCCATTTGCCTACAAATTTCATGATTCCTTGTTTTTAATATCTGAGTAATATTCCACTGTGTAAATGTACCACAGTTTCTTTACCCACTATTCAGCTAGGGGACATAGAGGCTGTTTCCAGTTTCTGGCTATTAGTAATAAAGCTGCTGTGAATACAGTTGAGCAAATGCTCTTAAGGTGTGGTGGAGCATCTTTTCAGATCAGTTTTGAGGACCATCTGCAGCATTATAACAAAGTCCAATGCTGGACAAAGGTGAGCTGGGGATCACCCATCATTTCCCCTTCTCTTGCAGGTAATGCTGAATAACCCAGCAGGGCCTGTGACGGAGCGAGTACCCTGTTATTTCTTTCAGCTGGTGGGAGCATATGAGGGTGACTATGTTATTGTACAGACATATGAATGTAAGCCTTCTGGTTTGTCTGTGTGGACAGACTCAATATACCTCTGCATGTAGCGTCAGCAGTTGGACAGATTGGCCTGAATAACACTGGAAACAAGAGAGCCTTGAGCTTATCAGTAAGGCAGCCATATCTGAGCCATCAGTTTCCTTTGGAGACAAGCAGACAGGGAGTACTCGGGTAAGAAGAGCAAGTGGGAACAGTCAGCTGTTTCTTCCTGGGGTCTTTGGGGCCGGATGCATTCTTACACTGAGGTACATAAACGCACTGCTCGTCAAGCAGTTACCAGGACCTATTTTGAAAGACACTCATCCTGAGGCAACGTGTGCTGGTCTGATTTCAATCCATGACAGACCCATGACAGTGGACAGGAGAATATTGCAGGATATGTATCTGGATTTCTGCTAAGCCTTTGGCAAAATTTCTCCAATATATTCTTAGAGATAAGATGGTTTAAAAAAAAACAACAACTGAGTATGGGTACACTTGAGAGAAATCACTGCAGATAGCACTATTAAGCCCAAAGTTTGTGATTAAGAGAAACACTTTGTGTGTAGCAGGGCTCTCTGCTCTGCTAGTGGCCACAGACATCACAGTGCTCCCCCATCAACAGTTTGTTTAATCTCTTTTTAAAAAAATCATTTCCTCATTTAACAAGGCCAAATAGTATGCTTAAAATACGGACAGGTGATGCCAAACTTGCTATAGTGGACGCAATACTATAACAGATGACCAAGATAAAGACATTAAGTCTCTCGGCAAATTTGAACACCAGAACAAAATTAACATGGGCAAACTTTACGTCTGAAGACCTACCCTTTAAAAGAAAAATGTACACATCATTCCTGCTCTGCAAGCCATGCTTATCTTTTGCATCTAGTTTAATGGGACGCATGCTGGCTGACAAATGTTCTCAGCAGCGCGGCAGCTTCTAGGATGCAATGTTAGGCTTGCTGAAACAATCATGGAGTATTTACACTAAGAACTATAACCACACAGAGTCTTTTCAGAGCATGCAGCATGAGGAAAAGTTGCAAGCTAAAGCATGATATGGTAACCTCGGACAGACACACATACTTCACCCTTGTAACCTTGTACTGGTAGGCATGTAGTTATATGTGAGGTCTGCAGGCTTTCCCAATCAGTGGAGATCTCTTCCCACACAGAGCCTGAGTTGGCATGGGCTGCAAGAGAGCTATGGCTTTGCTAGTAACATCTGAACTGCAAAATGTGGGGTGGTGTTGTTGTTGTTGTTAAACCTATAAAATTGTAATTTTTCCAAGCCTTGCTTTTATCCTAAGGGGAAAACTTCAAAAATATAGAAGAAGGCACGAATTCTTTGGTTTTCAATTATACAAAGTTCAGAGAGGTTGGCACTATGGAAAGGTTGCAAAAGTGCTAACACGTGCTACAGAGTGCCCCAGAAGTCTGCCTGGGAATACCAGGGGGTCACTCCATTGATGCCACCTGGAGAGCTGAGTTGGAGCCAATCCTGGCAACACAATTAGGCAAGGACACTGACAAGGCAGCTGCAGGAAACAAGTGGGTAAGGGGGCATTCTGAAAAGCATAATGTAGTAATGATTGACAGAACTTTGACCTTGACCATTTAACCTCGAGACAGGATAACAGATACAACCAGGTCCCCTCAAATATTTGAAGGGTTATGTAGATAAGGCACAGGAGACATTTTTAAGGCAGTTAACTTATCATAGAAATTTCCAGAGGCAAGTGTTAGAAAAAAATAAATACAAACTATCTTTTCTTTTAAAATATATATTCTTTCTAAAAATACTTTTTCTTTATATATATATATATATATATATATATGTATATATACATTTTATTTTATATAGAAACATATAAAATGCTTCTTACATGTATAAGAAACATTTAACCTAGAAGAATGGATGGAAACATAATAGTGGGGAACCATAAATTCCTTACCATTATAAGTATTAAAGTAAAAAGGGGTTTCATTCCAAATAAAATCATAGACTTTTAAAGATCTCTAACATTCCTAATATTCTGTGATTCCAGAATTCGCCGGCCGAATCAGTTTTGTGCGTTTTGTACCCATCAGTTCCAACTCCCACTAGTGGTATGCTCTGCCACCAGGTGGCAGTAGATGCCTTGGACTTGGGTTCTAAATCTTAGGTGTGGTCAAACATCAATGAGTGGTTTCCAACAGTTAAGAAAGGGGTATGGGAGAACACGAGTCCCAAAGTAGCCTCCTTCAAAGGAACAAGTAACCATGACTAAAAAATATTTCTATTATTATACAACAATAATTTTTTTTTTTTTCGAGACAGTCTTTGTAAGCCTGGGCTGACCTAGAATTTCCTATGTAGCCAGGCTGGCCTCAGACTCATGTAGGACAGCCTGCCTCAGCCTTCCAAGGCCTAGAATTACAGTGAACACCACCATGTCAGAGTGCGCATGTGCTTCTTGATCTCTGACTTTCTTGCTGATGCAAAACAGAAACAAAGCTTTCCTTCCTTTGCAGCTGCAGATCACAATAATCCACCATCATAATCCTGCCGGGCCCAAGGAAGAGCACTCTCACAGGAGTGATCAGAGAAGTGCTGCAGCCACTTCCTGCTTCCAGCTTCCCTGCCCAGCATCTACACGGCTGAAGCTGCAGGACAACCAGAAAGCAAACAAAAACAGCAAGCCTCACCCTAACAGCATGAAAATATATCACCATTTTCTAAGGAGGCTAGAATACTCACCTACCCCCCCCCCCCCCCCAAAGAGAACAGCAAAACTCCCTCCTCTAGCCTGCTCCAGCCTTGGCTCTCTGCCTCAATACTACTTAAAACCTAAGCAGGAGCAATATCCCTTGTCCCAAGCCGAGACAGGAAAATCTGGTACTCATGAAGAATTCTGGATAAGGGCTTGTGGGTGGACACAAAGTGCTGAATCAGCACTTAAAGCAGTTGCGCCACAGTTCGTCATGTTCTTGACTTGAGGGACTGTTCACTGTTCTGGTCTCAGGTCAAACACTCCTTCTTCCAGGAACCCTCGAGATATTACGATCATGTTCGGATCCTCTGCAAAGAGCTACACATACACTCTCCTCCCCCTCATGTCACACTTCTGCCTCTACCCTGTCACCCTCCTGCCACACACACTTCAGTGGCCTCTTTATCACCCCATTCTCCCGTTACCATGCAGCAGCACCCATGAAGACCTGAGCTGTGTCCTCAAATGCAATATTTCCCAATAAATAGCCATGAAACTATTTTTATGTGTATGAAGTGTTTTGTCTGCTTGTATGTCTGTATACCATGTTGCATGACCAGTGCCCACAGAGGCCAGAACAAACACGACATCAGATCCCCCCTCTGGAACTGGAGGTACAGAGAGTGTTAAGCCACCATGTGGGTGCTGGAGATCAAATCCAGGTCCTCTGGAAGACTAGCCAGGGCTCTTAAACTCTGAACCATCTCTCCAGCCCAGGGAGACTATTTTTTTTCTAGAGAAACATTATGAATAAATCATCAATATGATGCCAAGTCCAGGCAGCCATTCCACTGAGAGTAGCATCCACTTCACAGACATTTCCTAAGTGTCTGTATTGCTCTGGTAAGGTACAGGAGAGGTCAAACCTGAGCTCATCCTCAGAAAGAAAAATGAAGGCAAGTACACGGACATGTACGCCCAAGAGCAAAGTCAGGCATGGTGGCTACACATTTGTAATCCCAGTATTTGGAAAGTAGAGCCAGGAGAATCAGAAGTTTAAAGTCAAATTCAGATACATAGAATTTGAATTTTGGCCAGTTTGAGACTCAGTCTCAACAAGACAAAGCAAAACAACAATAACAACGAACTTCACAACATTAAAATAAAATGTGCATATTAGAGAACGGAAAACCATACAGATAGATGTGTGCAAGTCGTTGAAGTATGGGGTAGGTAATGGGGTCACGGCTAAAAGGTCCCTAAATTGCTCTTTCAGTTAAGTGGTAGTATGTGCCATGCCGAGTGATTTACACGGATGCTCACATTTGTTCCTCAGAACAACACTCTGGAACATCTACCTGGTACAGAGTAACAAGCCATCACAAGCCTCCGTCTGGTAAGTGCTAGATGCACAGACCGATGAACAGGGCAACCACACCATGGCACTTGAGAATCTAGAACACCAGGTTAAAGCGCTGCTACCACACTGAATGAGAACATGTCAAGATCCAAGCTTGTGCTTACAAAGAGCTATCAGACAGCGATGGAGAAAGCGGACAGAGCAAGCAGACAGAGCAAGCGGTCAGGCTTCAGGCATCCCACTGTCGTATTGTGAAACACCTGAACAGAGAAAACGGCAGCAGGGTTGGAGAGGGGCTTCAGAACTGAGGAAACCCTGTGAAGGAGCAGAGACAGTCAAGGGTGATCCCAAAGTGTGTACCTGAGTGTCATAACATGTAAGCCTGTCGTGGGAAAGAGGAATGAGTGGAAGGTAGATACGTTACATCCTCAGGACCTTCAAACCAGCTCTTCCCCTTTCCCTCCTCTCCATAAGCATTCTGTCTATCTGCAAAAGCCTTCTCAATGTCCCTAGCTGTCTCCAATCTGAAACCCAATCACTCACAAAAGCAGAGAAGCGGTAAGGAGGCAGGGGACATTACACTGTTGAATATTTCAGGTCTCCACTCCCCTGGCCAGCACAGCCAGCATGGACATCGTCTAGTCCCAGGCCAACACCAAGAAGTCAGAGGCCTTAGGAAGGAATTCTCCTTCACCAACTCCCTAACCTTGGATCAGAGGCTCAGTTTCTCTGGATCTCAGTTTTGTTTTGTTTTTATCTGTAAAATCTGAATTTGGACCAGAATAAAAACTCATCAGCAAATAGAAGGGTTGCTCAACACAATACACTTTAATTGGATTAGTGTCTGTACTTAAAAACCCGGCCATCTCACACAGACATACAGCGGCAGCCCTTCCAGAAGCAACTGAGCAGGGTGGGACCCACGTTCCTACATGGCCCACATCAGCTGAAGCCAACCAGTACCTCCTGTGCCTCTCAGGTGGGGAACCACCCTCTAGTTTACCATAGACCCCACCCCCACCCCTCACCTCCTGAGGTTGTCATCATCTAACCATGGGCCTGCTTTTCTTTTTTTTTTCTTTTCTTTTTTCTCTTCTCTTCTCTTCTCTTCTCTTCTCTTCTCTTCTCTTCTCTTCTCTTCTCTTCTCTTCTCTTCTCTTCTCTTCCCTTCCCTTCCCTTCCCTTCCCTTCCCTTCCTTCCTTCCTTCCTTCCTTCCTTCCTTCCTTCCTTCCTTCCTTTCTTCCTCCCCTTTTTTTCTTTTTCCTTTTCCTTTTTGGTTTTTTTTGAGACAGGGTTTCTCTATATAGCCCTGACTGTCCTGGAACTCACTATGTAGACTAGGCTGGCTTTGAACTCAGAGATCTGCCTACCTCTGCCCCGCAAGTGTTGAGATTAAAGGTGTACGCTACCACCACCCAGCTGTCATGGGCCATTTTAATCAGTACACTTACGGTCAGTTCCCTACAGGCATCTTTGTTCATAGCTCCTGGAGAAGATCATCTAAAACGCCAAAATTGCAAGGTTCAGGAATTAGGGGCAAGAAACCAAAATGCAGAGGAATAGCAGTGAATTCCCACAACAGAGAATGTAGGCTGTTCAAGGGGGGCGGGGTGCAGGCTTCCGCTGCAACAGATAAAGATGCGCTAATAAGTGTGTCAGGCCTGCCCACTTCCCCACACACATGCACCGCACCAAGGAGGCGCAAGGCCAGATGACATCAGCCTTGGACACAGTCAGAGAAACCCCATCATGAAGCAATTTGTTTCCGCAGCCACTCTAATTTAACAATTAGCTTAACAACCCCGGGCAGGCACTTGCTGCAGGAGCAGGAAGTCACTCTGATCACTGTCAGCTTCAGCCTGGAACGAGACTCCTCCACCCCTTCCCCAAGCCCACCGCCCGTGCTTCACAGGGTCCTCGTCTCCTCACACAGACGCAGTCTAGATATCACCAAAGAGGGTCTAGTTTTCCCTGAGACTCTGGCTAGCTTTTTTCCTCTGCCACCGAAGCCATTCTCTCTAAGTCTGTGCTGCAAGATTTTGACCTAACCTAGGAAGCCTGTTGGGCCAGAGTGCTCAAACCAATCACTTCTGTGGCCCTCTGAGGATAGCGGTGCCAGAGGGAACCCTGCATTGTATATAGATTATGCTGCCGAGAGGAGGAGAGGTACACCGCAGGACTGGCAGCCTGAGGACATCCTGGGTACACATGCTACCAGGGAACAAGACTCAGGGCTCAGTTCACCCTGACCTCAGTGCTCCTTGCGCATCTTCAGAGCAGCTCTGGGGGAAGTGCTCTCTCCCTCATCTTGTCCTCCTCCTAAACCCAAGACCTTTCTCAAGCTGCACCCTAAACCCAAATGTCAAGTTTCAGAGAGAGACAGGTAGAGATGCTGTAAAGCAGAGATTGCAAAAAGGAGGGTTGGTAATGTCACAAGTCCACAGTAACCTGGAGGCTATTTTAAAATACAGAATTCTAGGATAGATGGGGTTAGGCCATGGCCCAAAATAGCAGACCCTCAAAGAGGAACACATCCCTATGTGACTAGGTAGACATTTCAAAGAGGCAATGGAGGAAGAAATGGCATGTAAAAATGGAACAACAACCCAGGAAATTAAACAAGCCAAAGATAAAAACTAAGGGCGCCCAATGTCATAAAGGGATCCTTTCATTCCATCAAAGGGAGATGATGGGACAGAGAATTGGTTGGTGATGTTCTTGACACAAGGCATATCCTGGAGAATGAAGGGTCCTTCCCAGCTTGCCCTCCACATTAGGCGGGAGGGAAGTCAGTGCTCAGCTTGGAGCCAGTGTGGAACCTGACTGACAAGTGAGCTGCAAATAAGTCCCCAGGACCAGATGGCATCTGCCTGAGTCCTGAAGGAATTCAAGGGTGAAATTGCAGGGCTGATGCCCAAAATGTGTAACCTCTGATTACAAAGTCGCTCATGCTTGCCACTCGCAGGGTGCCCGGACAGTTCATTCATAAGAAAGGAAGGGAGGGAAGCAGGCAAGCAGGCGGAGAGGGTTCTCAGAAGAAGCCCACAGAGCATGAGAGCGAGCGCCACTCGAGGCCAGTGGCTCCCACCCTCCCTAATGCTGGGACCCTTTAATACAAGTTCCCCATGCTGTGGTGACCCCCAACCATAAAATGGTTTTCATTGCTACTTCGTGACTGTAATTCTGCTGCTGTTATGAATCGTAATGTAAGTGTCTGTGGGTTTTGATGGCCTCAAATGACTCCTGTGAAAGGGTCACAACCCACAGATTGAAAACCACTGACTTAGAGGAATGGTTGCACGGTGCTTATGGGGGCAAAACACGTGACGGAACATGAGTTCTTGAAAAAGTAAACAGAAATGTGAATTAAATAGAATCTGTGAGTGTCACTAATATCTATTTTTAGGAAACTATTGACATAGTGCTATAATAAAAAAAATTAAGTTTAATAGTCATAAACTTTTTTGGGGAATTGACCTGGAATGAGATAATAAACATGGGGGGGTTAAAGAAAAGAAGAAATTATACACTTAAAAAAGGTTTATGAGCCATATCAGCCAGTTCTAATACATTATATAGACCACATTTGACCTCAGGTTAAAAAAAAGGGGAGGGTGAGAAGAATGAGCTAACTTTGCTCCTACTTAAGTGATCAAATGAGATTGTGAAGGCACCAGCATCAGAACAGACCCTGAAATATGTAGGAGGGCAAACAGTGAGATCTCCAGATCTGCACTCTTCCAGTCGGGAGAAAGAATGGCTGATGGAGAAATGACATGGCTGATGGGAAAATTATGGGAAGGTCGCTTTGTTCTCCAAGAGCTGATAGAAGAGGCAGCTGGGCTTCAGTGTGAGGCTCTCTCCACCTCATCAAGTCTCCTCTCCAGATGGCTCCATCCCATAGGCTTGTGGTCACGCTCTATAGGACCTACATACTCATAGAAAATGGGGGCAAATCCTACAAAAAAAGGCTTCTTAAAGCTGTCAGGGAGACTATCCATCAGCAGGGACCACCATGGGCAGGCAGCCTCTCCTTTGTCACTCACAGAACTCATCCAGTTCATGGAACTCCAATTTTACAAATCAAGATGATCACTGGAAACGCAATCTGATGCTATCAACCAAGGGCCTAACACAACGCCAAGAATGGATTTGTCCATTTCTCCATATCAACTTGTCACTGCTTCTCTAACTTGCACATGCAGCAGAGAGCTGAGTACAGAGACAAAATTCTAAGCAACCACACGTCTCCCATCTTTCGTCTCCAGGTTCCCTAGAGGCCTAGCCTCTTGACTTATGCTGCTTCTAAGCATGGCTGAGAGACACACGGTAGAAGCCACGCAACAATCTCTCACCCCACCCCACCCTTCCATGTGTCCAGGTCCAGTCATTCCTTCAAAATTTGAGACAGCACACCTCCTTCCTATAGCTACCCCATAGCATCATGGGACCTTGAAATCTATCTTCTGGGTTTGAGGTCAATGCCTTGTTGAACAAGACAAAAACGAAGGAGTTCTATGTTACGTCACCCGCCGAAGAGAAGTCTGACGTGATATTGCGCCTGTGCGCGTAGGCTCAAACGCTGTTCTCCTAATCCCCAGGTGAGTCCACGGAAACCTCAGCATCGTCAGCTATCACATAGGCACGGGTAAGTTTCTCTATTTGAAAGAGAGGTTCTGTGAGTTCACTGCGGGGAATCCTCAAAAAGATTCTTGGTGCAGTACCTAGTGCAAAACAAGTAGGCAATAAGCATTACTTCGTAAGAACATCTCCCTAAACAGATATGTTCCTTTCTTGATTTTTCCTCAACCTAAATGCAGCTCTCAGAAGGCTTCATTTTCTAGAAGGTCACTGCCACTCGCATGTCTTTTTATTGCCTTCCTGTGCAGTATTTGTTTAGACCTGTTCACGTATCATTTTTGCAAGCTACGGAGAAGTCCCTTCGACGAAACACCACAGGTGAACATTCTTGAGTAAAGTGCCTGCAAACAGGTAGTCAGCCTGCAGCATAGCCTGGGAATGTGTCATTAATCACTCCCGGGAGTCTCCACAAATGACGTTTTCTTTGATCATCCGCCAAAGTCAAGGCTATACACTCCAAAACTCTACTGTTTTGGAAGAACACATCAATCCTCAGGTAAGACCAAGTCAACCAGGTTCATGAGGCTGATTTGCAAGCCGGGAGTTCTACTTATTGAGTTTTAACAACAACAAAATACGGCATCCACACGGCTCTAGAGAGCATGGCCAGTGTAGGCTGAGGCTCCAGGAGAGCCAAGGAAGCCATCATCAGAAAGCTGAACTCAAAAGCATGAATCAAGGCTAAAGAAATCCACACAATTCACAGCTCTGTGGTAGCAAAACACTGAGGTAGCTACCCTAACAATAGAGCAAGGCTTGCCAGAGAGCCCGCGGCAGAGCCTGAACAGACACTCCAGACAGCTTCTGTTGCCTTAACTTTCCTTTCAGAAGCAACCCTGCCAGCCAGCATGCAATGCTTCCTTAGTCTGTGCTCAGTGCACTTAATTAGGTTGCACGTTACTAAATTATAGTCACGTTTCGGGGCTGCGTGCCTGACATTGCTCCCAGGCCACACTAATGGAGTCCTGCCTCTCCCTTCTCACATTTATAGAATGTCCCCTGCCATATGCACCTAATTCAAGCCTCAGATACAGCTCATTTCTATTACCTCTCAGTATGGAGGGCCAGAAAGAAACCTCTGTGAGCAAACCCTTCAGGCCATTAAACTCATCTTCCATTTTATTTCATAGTTATTTACTATGTAACAATTCATAAACATAAACCGGGAAGCCCTTTAGCGGCAGAGCCACAGACGTTCTCAAACACTGGCTGAAGACAGGGAGAGGTGAGAGAGACAGCGTGACACTAGGGAAAGTATGAAGACGGAGAGGGAGGGACAGATGAGAGAGGCAGAAAGAACAGATTTGGGAGTAGATCCGAATGGAACACTTCCAGCAAGCAGGGTGCGCTGAGCTGCTGTCTTTATGGGGACGCGCAGAAAGAAGCTGCGTGTTCCTGGATTGTATTTAGAAAATTGATAGTCATTACTTTAAAAGGAACAGCTCCTCTGCCGTGACATTTAGCCTGGCCAATACCCTCTTTCTCTCCCCTGATGTCTTAGCCCAAAGAAGAACACTCCACTTTAGTCCGAAGAAGGATACTTAGAGCTTGATATAGAAAAATGTTTAATATGTCGTGAGTCTCAGACTCCTGAGGAAGACACCTTCAAGTGGGTTTTTTTTGGGGGGGGAGGGGCATGAATAGACAGACACCTTGCCATTTGAGGGATCCATGCCTTCCTATACAGGCATGGCACGGATGTCCCCAGCTCTGTCCTACAAGACAATACTCTTGAAAACAACCCAAACTTTGGAGCCAGACAGCCTGAGACTTTGACAGCTTCTGGCAGATAACCTACCCCTTCTGAGCATGTTTTCTCAGCTATAAATGGAGTAATTACTACTTTTAGAGCAGTTGGGAGGACTGGAGATGACATTTGGAAAGTGCTTAGTCAATGGCTGCTTTTATTTTGGGTGACTTCCCAGAACCTTACCGTCTGAAATGGTACCGCCCATCTCTCCACTGGGTACCACCCGGCTGGACACGGATCACAAGCACCCCAGCACATCCGGGCAAGCAAGAACACCACGGCCCACCTCCACGCCATCCAACCAGGCACACGGCCACCCTCCCAGTCAGCTTTCACATAGGAAGGAAGCCTTCTGATTCTTAAATATGAACTTTTAAACATGCAAAGAAACATTTCTATGTTGGACATCAGTACACCCGAGAAAAGATGAGGGGTCGGGCAAAGAGGGACAAACTATCCCACACCACACCAACACACCAAAATGGAGTTACATGGCAAGACACCGGAGGAGGTCTTGTTGCTGCTGTATACGCCGCACACAGTGGGAGTTAAGGGAAGACTTTCCTCTGTCTACTACAAGAGGGCAGCGTCTATCGAGCCACACAGAACACCCGGAGCACCTGAAACAGCAACGTGAGATGAGGTGTGTGGTAACAAGTCCCGGATGGCTTCAGAGACAAGAACACGGCAAAGTCACAAAAACCTTCTTCCCAGTGTGAAGTGGGACATGGGACGTGTCCTCCCAGCATGGACAGACAGACAGCAGGCTGTGGGTGAGACGAAAAGGTCACTCAAGCAAAGCGTCCAGCGGGGGCAGAGTCCTGGGGTCTGAGCTAAGCGTGGCATGTTCTCAAGTCGATAGAGACAGAACTCCGGGGACCTGAGGGCCAAGCACCTGAATGCCTCCTGGAGCGCTTACTGGGAATCATAGCACTTCATGCTCCAGAGTCTAAGTGACTACCGTGGTGCTAGGAGCCCTTTATCTCTGCATACAGCATACCCAGCTGTCCTCGTCTTAGGACGGGAGTCCTGTGAGGAGCTGCCACTGCCTCGTCACAGTTTCTACCTGTCCTCCATATGCAGTGGTCTCAGTCTATGGCCTGGGAGAGCAAATCTCCCAGAAGACAGGGACCAATCTGTGAGGATGAGGATCCATGCAACCAGGGCAGCCAGCCTGGAGCAAGAGCGAGGTAGAGCAGTGTCTCCTCCCTCCCTGCCCAGGGCCTGCACGTCCTGTTGTCCTGTTGCATATGGCCTTCCAACCCCCTCCCACTCCCCACTCCCATCTCTGCCACCCTTGAGGTGGTCACATAGCCTGGCGGCCAGGTTACAGGTTAAGCTTCCTCTCTCCTTATGAGCTCATGTCCAGCAAGCACCTGGAATTCCTCTTCATGCAAATAAGGCCTTTCCAGCACCTCAGCCCCCAGCCAATGAAGTACACTCACCCGAAAGCCCTACCCACTCCCCAAAGGTTCAAATAGCCTTTGTTCCCCATGATTAAATAAATGAGCTGCTCCACGAAGCCTGCGCCTCCTGAGAGTCTGTTCTCATCTTGCCCACCATCGCCTAAGGTCTCATCACCCCTGGCCTTCCCATCTCGATTTCCCTCTCAGGCCACAGGTCTGATTGCTTGCAGGTGATCATGTCTTTAAAGGAAGGGGGACAAAGTGGGAACAACACAAATCCATTACGATATCATCACCTGTTTTTCCTTATTTTACCTTGTGCTACATAAGCTGTTGTCACTTCTTTTGGAAGCAATGTGTATTCTAAATTCAGGTCTGCTAGACTAGTCCATTTTCACAGCAGCCTGACAAGAAAATTCTCTGGTCTCTCCTCCGGGGACACCTCCACTCTTCAGATTCATTCCTTTAAGCCAAAACCAACATCAGCTTTCCTACAAACCTTTTCCCCAACTCCCCCAAGCAAAGCTCAAATCCTCCTTCTTTCTAACTTTTAACTGCATTGGTAATTATTCTTTATAGAATGGGTCCTAACCCATGCTACAATCCACTCAACCCTAGTGGAAAAAATAATAATAATAACAATTTTCCTAAACCAAGCAGTCCTATTAAATCATTCCCTTACTCAAAACAAAACAAAACAAATAGCCACTCTTGTATATTTTACCCACTTTAAGTTCATCTCCTACTTCCACGCTTTATTTTACACCTGGCCACCTAAACAGTCTGCTTTCCTTATGCACTTGTGGTTCCCTGCCGCAGGGGACAGGGAACAGCAGTGTTTCTCACCATCCCTGTCACTTGGCTAACACGGCACAAAAGGGCGCATGATCTCAGCTCTAGGAGACCCCCAGTTTCCAGACAGCTTTAATTCCTTCCGCATTCCTTCTTCCCCTGCCACTAGGTCTCCATGAATCTATTCCCCCCCACCCCACCCCCGAGAGGTACAACAGAAAGAACATGGACTATGGAAGTGGACATATGGTCACTTGGTTCAAATCTTACTTAGATCTGTCACTTTCTAACTATGTGATCTTAGGTACCTTTCTAGTTCCTCTGAAACTCTTTCTTTGTCTTAAAAATCGAGACCACAGGAGCTGGAGAGACAGGATGGTGATTAAGAGTTCTTGTTGCTCTTCCAAAGGACCAGAGTTTGGTTCCCAGTACCACGTCACTGTAGCTCTAGGGAATTTGTGTCCTCTTTTGGCCTCAGTAAACACTGCATTGATATGCACAAACCTACACATAGAATACACTTATACACAAACCTAAAATAAAATCAGGGTTTTCAACAGGGGCACTGGATGGCCTGGAGGCCCTCTCCCCACGGCATCACTACCTCACAAGGTATAGTACCAGAGCTCTCAAGACAAGGTCTCACTCGGCAGCTCAGTTAGCAGAAAAGACTGACGTGTGCTGGGGACTATCATCAACGTTGCAGGCATCAGTGAGTCAACAAACCTTTTAGTCATAGTCTCCCAGAGCAGCCTAGGTACTTCCATGCTGCTTACAAGCTGGCAGGAAAGGCAAATTACAAGTGGTAAAGAATGACAAGAGCTCATTCAAATACATCTGAGTTCTACAGACGGAAGGGAGACCTTTAGAAAGAAGGACAGTGTTTTTCCTTAGCCTAACTTCCAAACAATCTTAGAACTGGTATCTGATAAGTTATCAATTTTTTACTGCTCTGCCCTCTTTGAAGAAGAGATTTTCAGAATAGCTACCCTGGGTTAAAGGAGGCAAGGCCTCTGGAAAAGAAGCCATTTTTCCCTTCTGAGTATCACCATTTAGACCCCATGGTCAGGCCTACAATTTGACCTCCTGAAGGTCACGACTAACCTGCTAAGCTAACAGCACAGGCATGAGAAGACAGGGGCAGAGCTTTGAGGAAGGAATGTGTAGAGCCTTTAGTTTGTGTCTTCATATCTGATAGTTAACCATCATTAAGATCCAATTCTGAAATCCAGGATGATGGGGAAAGAAAGGTAATTGGAGTGAATAAAAGTCATGTGCTCTCTCCTTCCTTTAAACTTTGTATAGGAAAAAGTGGCCCCCAATTATTTTTTTATCTCCAAAGCCCAGAAACAGATACTAGAACATAGAAACTGTAACCATTGAAGCTAAATGCTACAGAACATCATCTATTTGTTCCATTATCAAAGGCTGTTCAATTCTTCTGCTTAGAAAACAAGAAACACAAACAGAAACAACATAGATAGAAGCAAAAAGAACACACTTAGCTCACCAGATGGGCCAGACACGGCTAAGCAAAAGCAGAGCTCCTGTGTACTGAAGGGAACAGAGGCAGGCAGCAAAGAACCAAGCAGGCAACTCACATTCAGGGTGGTCAGTGAGTGCTTGTTGACGACTCACATTCAGACTTCTAGATTGTACATACAGAACTCAAAGCTGGCATCTCTGGGGCAGCAAGTACATGCTGGTTGGGCACCTCCTGCTCACTGTGTCATCTCACCCACCTGTCAGTTCTGGTTGCCATGACTACATCATCATAAGCATTTTAGGCTGGCATTGCATGAAGACAGACATGACATACGGTTCTTGTATGTAATGCAGAAGTTGATTATGTGGTCCTTCTACCACTTGCGTCCTGATGAAAGTACCTAAACTTAACGCTGTATCTTTTCTCCAAAGTTATTTGTTTGCTCTGGTTTCTTTTCTGTGTGTTTGATACTGACTCAGGAGGCATGGGATCTGAGCATCGTAATCTGGCTCTGAGATTTCAGCTTCGTAATCTGGTTAGGGTGCACGTTTAGAAAACACAATGGCCTCCAGCTAATTTTCCCATTGCCACATGGACAAGTTGGGAGGAGTAGAAAAGAAAACATTCAAGGTCAAGGAACGAAGAAAGAGTGGAAAGTGTCAATGTCGTCTCTGAGGCCAGAGGAGGGTCCTTCTTCTGAGAGGTAGGATATAAACGGCCCCTTTCTAGTTCTGCCACCAACACAGGGGCTGATTGCTTGGCTCCTTGGAGACCCAGCTTTCTTATCTGAAGGGATGAGGTAGATAATCTAAACTGTCTCTAATGTTCCTCAGTTCCTTCTGTAGCTCCCAGCTGAGAATTTAAAATCTGTGTCTAGACTGTTCCTTGCAGCTAGCTCAGCATCCTAAGGACATGGAGCTCTGTGCTCATGAAGTGGACAGGGACCACCTGGCCCCTACATTTGTAAAGGGGAGGAAACTGAAAGAGAGGTTGGGAAAAACCTTTTCCCCTAAAAGCCTGTTTGCTCTGTCTCACTCCCCTTCTCTCTCCCCTCCCCCAGTCTCTCTGCCTCCTAGGTACACCTCCTTCCCTCTCCAGCCCAGATGCTTGCCTGTAGGGACCACACCAAGTCTTCCTTGCCTTTTGGTGTACTGATGGCTCAGGCACCCAAAGAGCCCTTGCAAGGCACAACAGATGAGGGTGAAAGTAGAAAGTCTTCTACCTAAGCCCAGGAAAGCCGCTCAGCTGGTAAAACATTTGTCCTGCCAGCATGGGGATCTAAGTTTGATCCCCAGTACTCACGGACATGATGGCACAGAGCTGTGATCCCAGCACTGGGAAGAAGCAGAGACAGATGGCTCCCTGAGATTCTCTGGCTAGCCAGCCTATCCTAGTTGGTGAGTCTTGGGTGCCAGTAAGAAACTGTCTCAAAAAACAAGGCAAGATGGCTTCTGAAAAAACAATTTCTAGGTTGACCTCTGACACACACACACACACACACACACACACACACACACACACACATCTATCTCACTACAACCTCTATGTAGGGCCCTTCCTGGATCCGCACATCAGCCTTTGAACAGGTCCAGGCTGATCTTGGCCACTGCTCCCATCTAGCTACTGCTCAAACTCAACTAACAGCCACCACCATCATCACTGTACTCTATGCCCTTACTGTGTTATCATCTTCTCAGGAAATCTCTAAAAACAAAGACTCTGCCTCTTACTCCAGCTCCTTACTCCTTCTATCAGTTCTTATACAAATCTAGTCCAAAATCAGCTTTTCTGGAATAGAGAAGACTCACCTTCCCAACTTAGCTATCACCAGCTACAGCCACGAGCATGTGAAACACGGGAAGCTACACGCTGTGACACAGTGCTAAATGTTCATCGTAAGCATTCAAAGTAGAGGCAATAATGACGCCTCCAACACTGCCCCCAGGGAGGAAAGAGAGTATTTCTGGGTCTCACCGAGAGAGATACTAGAAACCATGTGTCTGATGCCCAAGTCTACTGGTTGGAAGAGCAAAGCAAAGCTGGGTCATTCCCAGGTACAGAAGCAAAGCAGTGAATTCTAGAAGCAGGCCCAAGCAGAATCATTCATCAGGCACATACCACGTTCTTGCCTCAGAGCCTACCCAGATATGGTATAGCCTCCTGTACTAGCTAGATACCATCCTGGGACACCGATACCCCTCACCCCTGAATGGAAAGTGTGCACACTGAGGAGTTGGCATCAGAACCGGGCCATCATTCCTGCTGCTTTTCTTCCTGCTTTAGACTTCTCTGGAGAAGAGAAACATCGAAGCAAAGTATGGAGAATTTTTTTTAAAAGGCTACAGAACAGAAAGCACCCTCTGAATTGGCCTGTTTGAGAACTAAAAGTCCCTAATGGAACCCTAAGCACCAAGACCACATGCCCTGTCTCTGAATGGCTGCCAGAGAGGAAGCACACTTTCTCATTAAAAAAAAAAATAAAAGAAGTCAGCCCTGGAAACATACACACATATAGCATTAGACAGATTGGGCAGATTGTATTTGGGAATATGTGTGTGTGTGTTCATGTATAACTACATACATAAATTCATGTATGAATTTAACAACATCTAACGAAAAAAAAGAAGCTATGAGTTTGAAAGAGTGGGCGGAGGGAGGTAATGGAAAGGTTGGTATGATTATATTATACTCTCAAAATTAAAAGAAAAAGGAAAAGAAGCCATTTAAACCCCTACTTGATCTTCAAGCCTTAGCCCAAATTCCCTTCTGAGTTTGCCCCTGTTTGTTTCCTAGCATCCAGAGATGGCCCAATTTGCAGGATGTGTCAGGATGAGCTGTAATTACCTGCTTCCACAGATGGCTATCCCTCTGGACTCTGGTCGCCTTGAGTCTACAATCCTGTTGTGCACATACCCTCTGTCCTTAACTAAGAAATGTGGGTCAAAATGCAGTCTGGAACTGCCAAAACCATCTTCTGTGACCTGCTAATGGCCCTAGCCTACAAGCATTCTCTCATTTGCTTCCCCTTAGCTCCTTTGATAACTGAGTTAACCAGAAAACAACACATATCCAGGAAACTTGTGTCTACGCAAGCAGACCGTATAGGTCTGCCTTTTATTGGCAGTTTGGATGTCCATCAATCTCATTTACGCCAGGCCTCTTGACAGGGCAGTTCAGTCCTTTCCAATCCTCAGTAACCAACGGCTATGCACACATATGGCACACCCTAGAGAAATGCTTGTTGGATTGTCCTGATGGCTAATGGTGCCAGTGCTTCAAGCTCCCTGGAGAAGTTGACCATCTGCCAGTATAGCTACAGTGTGTTTGAATTATGTTAAGTACCTGACAAAGTTCAAATGAGGAAGAAAATTACCAGCCTCTCCTGAAAGGAGGACTTCCTTGCTTCCAAAATGTCCTAACATCTTGTTAAAAAACTGACATCTGTTTGCCTCCAGCTTGCTTCTCCCAATGTTTGCCAACTGGCCAAGAATGTTTTTGTCTTTACCAACCATCTTCCCCCATTGCACCCATATCACTTCCCTCCTCAGCTGGCAACTTGACAGGCTCCACCATGTGAGGACCGTGTGAGCACCAAGGGCAAATTCTCCCCATGAAGATGCTCAGGCCTCTTAAATGGACTCCCTGGTTCCTAGACCCTATAAAAGTACAATGGTAACCAGGCTCAGCCTAGGCCTGTAGCTTTCCTCCTCTGCTTCTCTGCTGTCCTCTTAAACTACAGATCTGGTACCAAAGCAGACAATGAGCCCTGTTCCCAAGGCCCAAGTCCTTCTTGAGAGGACTACTTTCCATGAACATGGCTATTGACCCGTTCCATACTCTCCCTCCCTGAGAGAACTGTGCTGACCCTCTCTCAGGCTCTCCAAGCTCTCCGTGGATGTCTCTCTTACTCTTCTTTTCCTCCTCCTCACTAACTCCGAGAATTCGCACAGTTGAACCCTTAAGTCCCTGCAGCTTCCTCCCACACCCATACTCCTAGAAGGCTGCTGCAGCATTCAGAAACATCTTATCCTCCGGTGTAACCCTTTCTTTTTCCTTCACACCCACCAATGCCCTGAGGTAAGTGCATTTCTAGTCATCAGACACCCCTAAATCTATACTTCACCCTTGTTCCTCACTGTTCACGTCTGTCCCACAGATGAAGGTGTTTTCTAGGTACTTGTATTTTAATCTAGTTACTAAAAATTCAGTGTTTCCCCCTCTACAAATAAGTTTCCATTCCCAAACCTCTTTTCTCCCACTGTATATCCATCCCACCACTTTATTAAGGCATTAAGGAAGTAGATAATGAGGATGAAAATGAGAATGAGGGAGAGGGAAAGGGGAAGGGGGGAGAAGAGGAGGAGAAGGAAAAGCAAGGAAGGAAGGAAGGAAGGAAGGAAGGAAGGAAGGAAGGAAGGAAAGAAAGAAAGAAAGAAAGAAAGAAAGAAAGAAAGAAAGAAAGAA
>NW_026596064.1:13770270-13795095 GCF_907164565.1 Psammomys obesus
GAAAGAAAGAAAGAAAGAAAGAAAGAAAGAAAGAAAGAAAGAAAGAAAGAAAGAAAGAAGGAAAGAAACAAGGAAGGAGAAGAAGCTGCAGCCAGTAGAGAGTTTGCTTTTGGAGACTAGCAGATTACACTGTTACATCTATCCTCAAACAGAGGTTAAAGATGTAGATTTCTAGGACCCACCCCCAGAGACTCTAATTAAGGAAGTCTGGAGCCCAAGATCCTGCATTTTAACAAAGTCCCCAAGTGACTTTGATGCACACAGTTTTACATCACATTCTGAGGGGAAAAAAATAAATGGATTTTAGTAGTTGACTGTAGAATAGGACAGACAGTTAAAAATATGTAAATGCCTAGAGGTGGCTTTAAATAGAAGCAATAAACTATTACAAAGCTATGCTGCTTAGGGATTTCTACTAAAAACCAAAGAACTGGTGGAGACCACAGAAATCACTTCAACTTCTTCGTTTGAGAAAAGGCAGACTAAAAGTCGAAAGAGCTTAGCTGCCTGCAAAGGACCACACAAACCCAAGGCAGAATGATTGTCGTGGGTAGTCTACAGATATCCTTTGTCCGTGGAAGTAAACAGATGCACACACATGTGTTTCAGGCAGTTTTTTAATGTGCAAATAAAATTCATGCCTAAGGCTCTTTTGAATAGGCAGACTCCGATTCAGGGGAGGGTGTGTGGCTGGGATGGAACATTTCTAATAAGCTCTCAGGTGATGCCAGCGCTGCTTCTACCCAACCCACTGGGTAGAAGTCTCAGTAGGTGAAATAACTCCTCATCAGGTATTAAACAAATTGCCTTTTTTTTTTTTTTTTTTTTTTTTTTTTTTGCGACGAGCATCTGAGCTGTAGAAACTGGCCTTGCCCCAGGATCCTCAGGCGGTTTCACCACGTAGAACAGGTGGACTTCCTCCAATGCTGCCTCCAAGCTCAGCCCACGGTCACCTGCTGAAGGCCAGCAGGGGTGGGAGAAGGCTAGTTCAATGAGATACTCACGGGCGACAAAATGAGGTGGTTACTAACTACTAAAATATTTGCATGAGAAGTAGGATGATGTGATTAAAATAGGAATTTGAAGAGATGTCACCGCGCACTATTCTTAAAACTTTATTTGAGAAATCAGATTGTTTCACTTTGAAGGAAACTCTGAAACTAAAAGCAAATACCCTTCACTCGCAGAAACAAATAAAAGCATTATGTGAAACCAGAAAAAAAAAATGTGCACTTAGTGCCCTCATCAGGAACAGAAGCTGGATGGGGCCAAGAGTCAGTGTGACTCAGGTGTCCTCAGACGCCCCACTGCCTGTGTTCAAAACGCCATAGAGTCTGGAGCGATTCGCTTAACCTTAGTTTTCTTGTCTATAAGATGGGACCACTGCAAAGGTTCAATGAGTTACTGCAGATAAGCCCGACACAGTGGCACTAGATATAAGGTAGCTCTGAGTAAGCCCCGAGGCATGACTGCAGCCAACGAGCCACAGTTTGGTGAGTTGCGAGGCTATGAGGAGCTGGGCTCGCCCAGTCACAGCAGCTGTTTAAATTTTTGAGGGAAGGCACATCAAGATGCCTGGCACCTTTCAGGAGGCGCGTGAGCTACCAGCACAAGCGAGCTCTCAGTTTCACATTAAACTCACACTCCATTCCTTTCAGTGACATCATGTCTTGAAAATGGGATTTGGACAGTAACTACAATCAAAAAGCAAGCACAGCCCAAAACTCACTGCAGAGCAGGAAATGAGGGGAGAAATATCCAGTCTGATCCCAGCTTCCCGAGAGGCTGTCCACCGCCCAACAGGCACACACATCTCAGTAGAAAGTGACTGCGTTTGGTAAGGATGAAATCAAAATGCCCTTCTCTAGAGGACTGGGGAGATGCTGGCTGAAGGATACAAACCCCCAGTTAGCCAGGAAGAATGAAGTCAAGAGAGTCATTGTACATCGTGGTGCCTACAGTTAATAGCACTGTGCTGTGCACTCGGGAATAATAAATTCAGGTAAGTGTGTATTTCAATTAGCTTAGTTTGGCCATTCGACAATGTATATCTATCTCAGAACATATAGCCATGAATGCATACAATTTTAATTTATAAAAATACCTAAGAAGAGGAGAACACTCTTTCTGTCAATGACTTCTCTTTCCCTTTTCAAACAGTTATTAGATTGTAAAGACATAAGTATTAAATATCTTGTTTAGACCTAACATCCTAATAAGGCCTAACATAGGGAGATTACTAAAAAGTGAAGCCATCATGAAACAAAGAACGTTTGGGACCCTCTGCACTACAGAATTCCCTTTTTATATGGACTGGAAGTTTTCAGAAAGAAAAAGCAAGGAATATCACAGGGGAATCCATATGCAAGGAAACCAGAGTTGGGCCCTCCACAGACACAAAGCGAAAGTCACGGCAGAGTGACACTTGTCACCTCACACCAAAAGGAACCACTTAGAAACTGCAGGCTTCAACTTGGGTCCTCGAGTTGGGGAAAGATGACAGATCTGGGAGCTTTTATCTTCACCCTAGAGGATGGATGGTCCAATTTGGTAAGAGCTGAAGAAGGTGTTAAATCTGTGAATGAAGAATTCTAGGATGGATACTAGAGAAAAACTCAGTGATTTAATTGGACTAAATCGATGCTAGTAAGAACTTCTCAGGAAAAAAAGCAATTGCAGGTCAAAGCTATGAAATCGGTGGTGCTGAGCCAAGCCACAGACAAGGCTGATGCTTTCTGGTACCACAAGAAACCAATATCAAGCTGCAACAATATCAAGCTTGAGAAAAAAAAAACAACAACAACAACAACCCAACAACCTCAACTTCGTTGGCAGAAGGGTCAGAAATCAGTAAGGGCCTCCCTTGGTTACGGAATAAAAGCACAAAGATAAATGGACCTCTTCCATTTGAAACCTGTTTAGTTTGTGGCCCAAAAGAGTATATGACCCAGTAATCAAAATGAGTTAAACAACCCCAAGAACTGAGGACCTAAAATGTGGCTTCTTCTAAGGGACAGAGAATGGTATGCAGGTAGCTGTGTTATCAAACCCAGCCGGGAGAAGTTCACATATAAAAAGTCTCAGGCTCAAGGATAATGCTCTTTGGAACAATTAGAGAGCCAACTTGTCAGTTTCTTAATGTACTCAGATACTTTAAACTTTCAAAGTGAAATTCTGGCTTAGAGAATCTGTCTAGACACTTGCAAAATCACTGACTAGAGGAGGCTAAAGGTGCACAAGCAGCAGAAACAGAAGGGTCCCTTGAAAGGGCTTGCCACAGAGCTAAGGACCAGAAGAGCAGCTATGGCATCAAGAATTACACCTGCCCAGTGGGCTCCACTGGTCACTGCCAGGCTCCCAGCTAAGGGAATGGACATGTGCCCATGCAGAGACGAGACTTGATCAAGGCATCACCAATCACCGAGGGATGGAACTCGGTGTTTTTCCTCTCCGTTCCTTCAGCTTCTGCAAGTGCTCTGAGTGCTGAATGGACATTTTGCTGCCTTCCTAGACTGGCCACGAAGCATTTCACTCTCCTGATCATCTACCCACCTGTCCCCTGCTGTCCTGGATCAGGCTCTTACTCTAGGAACCCTTTGCCTCTGCTTTCTCCATCTCAGTTCCTTACTCTGCCCAGCAACAGGACAAATTGGTCTTGCACCTGAGTGGCAGAGTGGGAAAGGCTCCAAGAGATACAGCAGGCTATGTGTCCAGAGAAAACAGAAAGTCTGCAGAACAGATATCCGCTCCATTAGCCCTACACCACATAAGCAATTTAAAAATGGAAGTTAAACTCCCTCTAAGAGGTTGGGGAAAGACTTGGCAGGGCCAAATGTATAATTCCAGAGAAAAATAAGTACAACCTTGAGAACCTAGAGCTTCTGAGACCATTCAAAAAACAGCTCTTTTCAAAAAAAAAAAAAAAAATCTTTAAAGAGCAGGAGAGGAAACAAATCTTGTTTAAGAGCAGTTGTTATATAGGGATTGTGGCTGTCCCAAAGTTGTTGACTGTTTTCTCTTGGGAAGCTCATAAATATTTGGTGGGTCCTATAAAAAGTAGTTTGGAAAGTCGCTGTGCAGCCAGCTCACTCAGAGGCGGCCAACACTGGGAGACCATTATCCCCGGGGCTCCTAATGGCTAAGTACAGGTACCAGCTGGCAGAGTCTATTGTGAATTTCCTTGTTGGGTCTGAGAACAAGGTCTTCAGGCATAAGACTGGCATTTTCTCTGGGTTCAGATAAGCAGAGGAGGCCCTCCCTTAAGGACACAATCAGGAACACTCCACAAGTTTCCAACTGAAGGAAGCTCAGCCATCATCCAATTCTGCCTGTTCACTTTGAAGGGAAGATGTTCGGGCCTGGGAAGATGCAATGACCTTCTCGGAACACCACAAAGTCTAGCTCATGCTTAGAGCACCGTCCAGGTCCCTGCTTCCATCCTAGGGATCTGTTCCCTTCTTTATACCACAGTGAAGACAGTCTGCCCAGCAACATGATTCTTACAGGCACCCAAAGAAGGGCACACTTTTCACTCGTCTTATTTTGGGGGACTCCCTCCTGCCCTCGGAAAAAAGGTTTCTCTATCTTTAGAAAGTACACCAACTATATTGTACGCGTGAGCCACGAGGCAAGAGAATGGGGAAAGAGTCAAACATGCCTGAGAAGGAAAGTGGAAAACACAGGGTTAAAAGTAGTGGTGCTCAAAGAGAGAAACCAGCTCCCTTGTTCTCAACCTGCACAAAGGCTCTCCAGGCATTTGCAAGACTCTTGCCATTTAAGCCCTTATATGCAAAGATCAAATTAAGTCCAACAGCCCAGAAAAGGAAAACCACCAGAGAACGAAGTCTCTGTCCTAAGGGTCCCAGGCAGAATGAGTAAAGCATATACCCAAGTGCAGAACCTCCTGCACAAGGAAGAACCATTCCTAGCAGAGAGCTCAATGGCACCGTAGAGGGACCCCTGAAGAACTGCAGGGGTGGATGTGGCGGTGCCGCTGCTGTAGTGAGGTCCTGTGGGCTCTGAAGTCCTGGGGCTCAGGGAAACCTAAGGGAGCACATGGTGAGGAGCACATGTCAGAGAGAACACCATCTGGGGAGCTGCCTTGACCTTCCTCGCAGGAACAACAACCACAAAAACCTGCAAGGAAAATAACAAGCGCGTTTATTCAACACCTCAAATCGTGCTAAGTGGAGTAATTGTGGTGGTCTGAAAATATGTCAGACGCAAAGCAGAGAGGACTGGAGGACCGTGAGCGTTTTCAAACTGGGCCAGGGTAGAAAGAAGAAATTAGATGGCCTCCTTTTGGAGTCGAGAGATGTTTTGTGGTATCGGGAGATGGGAGGAGGAAATCATCACCAGCAGAAAACCTCTTATGAACTCTGCACACACACACACACACCCCCAGCAGCCCAAACCAGGGCTCAAAAGCCAGACATTACAATCAGATTCTATGAGAATTAAACTGCATAACAAGCCTGGTGCTAGAAATGACGCATCACAGGATCTGTCAGGAAATGCTACAAGTCATTTCTGTTATCAATTTATGTAAATGATCTTGGCAAATGAAATCCACCCTCCTTAACACAGTAGCTGTCGCACCAGACACCGTGAAGCTTAGCGTTTTACTCTTTATAATGAGGAATTCACAAAGTTTCTTCCTCAAGTCCTGAAGGCCCTACTCGCTAACGGTTAACTGAAAATAAAGTATTTGTTATAACCCGTGTGAATTAAAGAGTTGTGCTGGGCTAGGTTATTATAGATTCACTCCTAGAGACATTTTGGCTGGGATTGGTGATAATCAAAATACGCAAATTTGAGTTTAAGATTAATAAATGCAAGTTGGGACTCCAGGAAAAAACAGTGCATAGCTACTCTCAGGAAGATGGTCTCATCACATCCTATCATCTCACAAAGCTCCCACTGTCAAGGTCACTTAGCCCAGCAGCTAGAGTCTAGACACCTGCTGGAAACACATCAGTTGGCTAGGGACTCTGTCTGTGGGAAAGATAGTCAGGAGGTCCCCAGGTTGCTGTCTGGATTTGGTGTAACCTAGTAAGGCTGGCTGACAGGGTACAATTAAGCTAGGGGCTGTTAGGTGACAGCTGGGGTATACTATGAGGGCTCCCCAACCTTACAGGTAAGTATCAGGACAGGGACTGAGGGAGAACAAGCCTAGAGCTGTATCAAGCTTATGCAATAGTTAGGCAGGAAAGTGTGGCTCCCATTTACCTCCAAAGGCTTCCGCAACTTTTAAATAAAGCTGTAATAGGAAGATGGACATAAAGGAGAAAGCAAAAAAAAAAAAAAAAAAAAAAAAAAAAAAAAAAAAAAAAAAAAAAAAAGGACCCAAGCCTCTCGTATTCAGCCATCTCTGCCAGCCTTAGTTTTCCTATTGCTTGGAAGCAATAACAAAGCATGCTGGGAAGGTTAGTATAAGTATCCAGGTATAGGCCCTGAGGGTTATCTAGACCCAAGCCTGACTTGACCTCTGTCTGAGCTTTGCGCTTGGCAATAAGCCTGGGGATTTCCCCGGTTTGCACATGGCAGACACTCTCCCTGGGAAGGGAAAAAATTAATTTGACACAAGCAATCAATCCCACTGGAATGTTTGTGTACACTGAGCCAAGCAGAAATGGATCCTAAAGGGAGTACTTCTGGGAGGTGATGGGAATTTTAATGCTGAAAAATGATACTGTGTCAAGAACCAAGAACAATAAAAGTAGCAGATACATTTGTACCCAAAGCATGAACAACATCACATACAGCCCATACATGGATGCATGCAGACTTGCCATTCTCCTGAAAGGGCTTTCAAAGGATGTTAACTCTCCAACTATCAGGAACACTGAGTTCTGGTTTTCATGTATTCTATTCAAAATGTTTAGAGTTTGAAGAACAAAGCAATGTCAAATCCCAAAGGTTACAGAGGCCTGAGAAACACTCCCATATCCTGTGTGATTCCTGTGGTCTCCAGGTTTGGTCACCCTTTATCACAACCTAAGCAACCCTTGGAAATTACCTGCTGCTTCCATATCTCCCCAAGCCGGCATCAACTAACATGAAACCTTGTAGACTCTCTTGCCTCTATAGTACCTGTTTCACCTACTATGTTTTAGTAGGCTCCTCATCTGAATTTCTGTCTCTTATTTTGCCTCTTCCAACAAGGATATATCTCAGAAAGTTCTTAAATGGGCTTAAGTTGCAATGTTATCACATCATTTAATATTTTGAATATTTTATAATTTCTCACTGCTTAGAAGATAAACCTAGAATACAAAATCCAAATCTAGAAAACAGAACTGGCTCCGTATTTCCACATCCTTTTACCCTGCATCTTCTAACGCTCCCTCCTCATTACGTGACCCTTAGGCTTTGTCTACATTTTTCCCTCTGCTTGGAAACCCCTTCCCACCATGGATATTTCCCACTGGGCCATTCTGGACAATGAGTCTGTCTTCCAAAAGGTCATTCCCATATGTCCTATGCTTTGACCATGCCACAAAAATCCCAACAGGCTTCATCACTCCTGTGATATTACAGCCAACCACAATGATAAACATAGGATGATATAACTAGATTAAAAATATAACTCATTGCCCTCTACCAATATGTGAATTTTCAGAAGGTGTAGAAAGTGTGGGGATGAAGTTCTGTGTGAAAGAAAGCAAGCCAAGAAGGTAGTTTGATTACCCTGATTCCTTTTTGAGACGATGGAGCTGAGCTGGGTTTACACATGCCCTAGGGTAAGATGGTTTTCTTTATCGCTTTTACCACCTCCACTCTCTGACTCCTGGAAAAGTTCAAGGATATGAGTTACAAGAACATCAGTGAGTCAGTCCTCCTCATACCTTGGGAGAGCTGGCGGTCCCTAATGAAGGCATCATCTAGAGAGCTTGACACATTCCTAATTGCAGATTTGGCATCCAAAGAAACAAGCTGAGGAAATGCAGGCTTTTCAGCACAGGCCCAGAAGTCCCAGAAACTTGGCTCTGCTTTCAAAACACAAGGACAGCCGAAATGGTATGAGACCAATCAAATGATTCTCCCCAAAGGAATCAGTGCCCCTGTTCACCAAGCAAGGATGCTACATCACATCATGAGCTCGGGCTTCACAGGGGATGACCAAGCAGTCTTGAGCTACAGAGACAACAGGCTCCTGATGGGCAAAATGTCTCCAGAAAACAGGGCAGAGAGATCCTAATACCACCTGCCAGCCAGCTCCTTCCAACCTGCTATCCATTCTGCTGGGAACATTGTAGATGGAAGATGAAGTCAGTTTGTTCAACTTTGATGCTGGCCTCAGAGGCAGAAAGTGACTTTCCAAACTGAACAATAGCAAAACCAGGCCCCTGAAACCCAGCCCGCAGCTCCTAACTTGGACCTAACATCCAACAGCAGCAATAAGTGCTGACTTATTGCTGCCTGGGAGGCAGGGTCTCGCTTTACGGGCCCAGGCTGGCTTAAACTTGACCCTTCCTGCCTCCTCCTCTCAAGCGCTAGGACTGAAAGCCTGTAGTGCCGTGGCCAGCATGGCTGCTTTATTTTCTATCTAGATTGGTCTGGCCTCACCTAGTTTGCCAGTCTTCCAGTTCCTACATCCTCCACAAGGGGCAAAGTTGCCCTAGGTCAAACTAATAATAATAATAATGATGATGATAATGATAATGCTCTTAGCTTGTAGCACTGTTTGAATTCCAGAGCCCTGAAATGAACAGTACATAAAATACAAGGGTCTTTATGATAAAACAAAACAAAAAAAAAAATTTTTTTTTCAGATTAAAACAACAGTGAGCAAACATCTCCAAAGAAGGGAAGCAGCCTTACACTGGACTTCCCTTTCCATCAGGGACTGACATTACGTGAAAGAAGAAAGGTGGCTGGATCTGGTTATTTTAGAAGGCTGGAATGACTTGGAAATCAAATCCTGGCAAGGCACAGGGGAAGCCAGGCCCAGTACCCGCCCCTACCTCAATGTTAGTCAGACTTGCGAGACCCAGACATCAGCCTCTCAGGAAACAGGTTTCTGCGAGACAGCTCAGGATGGAGTCCACCTCCACTCCATCCTTCCGAGACCAAGAGCTCCCGAACACTGACCACGCTGTGCCTCTCTGTACCACAGCACAGACCAAGTGCTTGTTAAATGCTTGCTGGAAGAATCAGTCCCACCGCCCCCTTGCATGTTTACAGTCACATGAGGATTTCCTCTAGAAAAGCAGTCGATAAGTTAGAAGCATAATTTTTTAACCTTAGTTTTTCCAAATCATACTTAATTCGGGTAATAACTTTTTTCAATGTTATATACTTTTTTCTTCTTCTGCATTTTCCTTACATATATTTAACCTCCCCGTTGCTCTACCAGAAGCATTCGTTCGCCTCAGGGAAGTTCAGGATAGTTATAGCAGCAGGCGAAGAGAAAATGTCAATGCTCAGCTGTTGATATCCGGGATAGGATTTTTTTAGTATGCAGCTTGAATAACTAAGTCCCCATTAACATACCGAGAACCAGCCTGAGTGGACTGAGCAGAGAGGTTACTGTCAACCAGAAGTGATGATTAACTGGGGAGGCAACGTAGAGGGACTCCTTGCCATGAGGCAAACAGGAAAGCCCTCCTTGAGCATTCAGAGAATGTGCGGCAGTTCAGTGTAGAGCACACAGCAGAGCCTCAGCCTCCTGTTACCTAACGTCCCATGTCAGGTCTAGCCGAGTTTGAGGGAAGGCAGTGTTGGAAATAGTCCAGTAGTATATAACAACTCAAGGATCAACTCCCCTCACCGAAAACAAACAAAAAAACATTTCAGACCCTAGAGCAGAGTTTCTGTTTTCTTCTCATCTCTTCACAGTTGGCACTGAGCAAGCTAGGCAGGCACCCACAAATCAGTCACACCCTGAGAACCAGAGACCAGAGCAAGGCTGGCCAGGGGTCTGGTCTAGGTGGCTGTGATATGCCGAGACCTTGACTCTGTAGGCGAACAGTAAGGACTTGAGTTTTCTTGCCGTTCATCAGCACAGTCCTCCAAACAGTAACCCTGTGGCCACACCACTGTCAACACACACACCAGAGATCAGATTGGATCAGTTCCACACAAAGCACCGGACAAGCCAACAAGCATGCCGCAGTCCTCCTCCTGCCTTCACTGCTACGAGCACGGGTGGCAAACATGGGCAGGTGGGATCTAGCCAGCTGAGAAGTTAAACCTCGACAAAGCCTTAATGTGAAACAGACTAGTCGAGAAAGGACTATTCTAAAGCACTGTTATAAAACAAACAGAAAGTGGGCTTGGACATTAGCTCCACTTTAGGAAATATTAGGAGCTACGTTTTCTTTGCCTATCCGGGTAATAAGATGTTACCTGTGCAACTAAGCCACGTTGCTGCCCAACAGAAAGAACCCCCTCCCCCCACCCCCAGCTGCTCTCGGCAGGCAGACAGTCTATTCTTCCCCTATGAGCATTTCTTGCAAAAGCAAACAGAGCATATCACGAAACGCTTCACTCCAACTCCACCGCTGGCAATCTCCTACCAGATATGGAAAAGAAAAAAACAAAAAAAAAACAGTCCTCGACTGCAGAACAAGCTGACACTCCTATCCAAGTCCCCTAGCTCAGCTTCCAACCACACCAAAAACAGGGAAGACCCCAGAGAAGAGCTGACAAAAATTCCCTCTCATGAAATCAGCAATTTTGTTTTTCCAAAGCATGTCCTTCTACCACCTCACTTTACCTCATACTGTTCCTATGAGGTGCGGCAGGGAAGTTAAGCTGACCCCCTCCTTCAAAGGAGGAAAGAGAGGTCCCATCTGTGAAAACAGGAATATGAACTTGTTTGGCCAATTCACAGAGCTATTTATTGGTGGGGAAACCAAGGCCCCCCGAATCACATCCTTAAATGATGTTAGCCAAGGGCAGACAATTAGCTTTGTCTGTACACTCTGCAGTGTCACTGAACCCCCACAAAACACGTGTGGCTTTGGGGGCTTAATTTTGACTGTATGCCCGGCCTTTAATTCACTTAATGCAGACAGTAAAAGAGGCCAAGAGGAACTCTCACCACTCGTCCAAATGTCACTAACAAAAGCATCCTTAAACGTTCCACAGGAAGTTATCTTTGGACAACAAGAACAGGCTGTTCTCCTCTCTCCTGAGGATCAAAGCAGAAGAAATATCTAGAACCCACGGTTGTCCGAGTCACCTTTGAAAAGGATCAAAAGAAGATGAAGAAGAAAAAAAAAAATGAGTGGCCCTTCTTGGCATGGTTTGAACTAAATAGCGTCCCAGAAAAAAAAAAAAAAAAAAAAAAAGTCCTAGTCCATGGAAAATCTGGGTTATAAGTGTTTATCCTCAGGAGAAAGGTAAATACAATGTAGCACACACCAAAATATAACACGGCTCTTTAAAAAGGAAGTGGGCGGGGGGGGAACAAAGATGGACATATTGACATGGAAAGCTGTCCATGACTATAAAATGATAAAACAACTTGCAAAGCAACATACACAGCACGATTCCTTATTTGTGTTACATAAAAGAGAGCTGTGCACTTATGTAAACACATATTTATATATGCAACAGGCACATTTATCTGTTAGATTCATCAAAACATTACGGGGGAGGAGATCATACACTCTGTACATTTGTTCTATATAAGTATTTTCATTACAGTAAATATCAATGTCTTTACCCTTCCGCACAACTGAGGAATCTTCTGTTTTCCTACCCTCACACAAAGGTTACTTGGCCCATGACTGTCTTGCTTTGTACAATGATATATATATATATGTACCAGTGTATTTTACATTTAAAGCGGGAAAATGACTTGGTGCACAAAGTCTAACCAGCCCTCCACCGTTAATGTTTCATCTCAAGTCAATAGTCGAAAGCAAATAATAAACATAAAGAACAAAGGGAAATATCTCAAGTCGGCAAACAAGGAGTCTCAGGGCAGTTGGGTTTACAGTAGCTTTTGTAGCCTCTACACTTCGCCATATTTTCTAAATTCTCTACAGTAGGTGGCATTATTATAACAGCGATACTGCAAACAACCCTGATGTACAAAAAAGTAAGTGTTCTATAAAAGGATAGCCTAAAACGTATCCCTAAGTGAACATTTATCCTCCTATTTAAATTTGTTTAACCTAATGGCAATAAGAACATACCGTATGAATCAGTACATGCATGAAATTCCGCTTCTGGTTGATCGCTCGCTGTGGTTTTGTTTTCTGTTGTGTTGTTTTCTATCCCAAGCCCATGAACCACTCAAGGAAAAGAAGCAGGAGCTGCCATGTTTAGCGGCTCTGTCAGCAAGTAGCACACCAGGCAGCCACTCACTACTGACTAGTGGATCCCTTTGCACACTTGCACTTTCCTACTGGGCTTTCCCTTGATTTAAAAAAGAAAAAATCAAAACAAAACAACACAGAATGCATCTCTATTTACTTTTCCAGTATTTATGAAATATGTGGATATTTACAATCAAGTGTTGCAAAGGTCCCCTCTGACTAATTCAGACTCAACGAATAGCTCCATTCCACAGTGTTGATTTTACAAGTCTCTTTGTTTAAGGTAGAATTGCCTGTCCACAAAAATTATTTTTATTTCCTTCGCACAGTATTGAGTAACTCCCAAATGGCATACACACCAATAATTAGCTTCTGTAAAAAAAAGAGAAATCAGGCCAACAAATAATAGTTAAGCAACTATTATCTGTGACGCACTCAGCTGGGTGTTGAAAATACAGAAAAGTCCAAAGCAAAATGTATATATAGTAGAGCAGCTGAACACAGACATGAACGTTTCCCAAGCCAAGGCCTCCAGGTGGTCTTGGAGCCGTCGGTCTCTATAAAAATTTGTGACAAGGCTGTTGTCCAAACAAGTATATGCACCTTATTCCCACTCCAGACTTAGTGTCAAAGACAGCAGCCAGAGACATAGGTGCCCAAACCACTGGATGGATCAGCATGCAGAACCCTGGCACACGGGTCCACTCTGACATCTCTGGAGAGATCCTCTGTTTACACGCTTCTCATTCACCATTCCAGAGACTTTGTGCCGTCTGGCTCTTCCCTCCCCAGGCTCTCAGCATCTCTCGGTGCTTCATCTTGGTTCTCATGCACAGACACAACTCAGGTCGGCCTAAGAACAGCTCTATCCTCTGACCAGGAAACAATCTAGACTTCCACACAGCAACACAAGAGCTCAGCATCCCTTCCAGACTCCACTTTGCCCAGGAATCTCATCTTTCTGGCTGTTATGGAAGCTGAAACCCATCCCCATACCCTTCCCACAAGCAATTCCACCTTTTATCACAGTCTCTACTGTTGTCTCCTCCTGTGTCCTTTTCAAACACGCAAAAGTTTTCTACTTAAAAAAAAGACAACTTTGTTAGACCTGATAACCCATTAAAATATTTTACTAAAGTTTGATATATACATATATATATTATACTACCAAGAGCTCCAAAAATGTCCTTTTGGTGCCATTTAAGTTTTCTCTTTGCTGTCACCACCAAACTCCCTGAATGGCTGTCTGTAGTCCCTTGTTCATTTTTACCACCTTTTCATTCATTTAACCTCAGGGAACCCCTCTTCAGCAACCCCTCTCCCCACCCACCCAGATGAGGTTGCTGATCTTCTGCACTGTCACAGGATGCTCTACCATCCTAGAAAACTACACCGATTCAGCACCTCCTTAGACTCCAGTGTCTGAGTGTGCCTCGTGTCAGTGCCCTGGGGTACTGAGAAGGGGCTGGGAATCCCGTGATCTAAAGCTGTGGCATTATTCCAATGGAGCATCTTCCATAGGCACAATGCCCACTAGGGGGTCCAGCCAGTTTTCCTTCTCCAACTGTTGGTGAGCATCTCCTCCTTGCCCACATCCTCCTTTCCAGAACAGTAAGTAGACAGAGATGGAAATCCCACAGGAGCTCCAGACCCCTCCCTCTCAGCCCCCTTTGTCATATCCAATTAACCATCTGTCAGCTTCCAGGACCCCTTCTAGGCTCACTGTCCAGCTGCCAACTCAATACTGTGCCCGCTACCCCCACCCCAGGACAGTCATTGTCCATAGATTGTGGGGTGAGAGTGTAAAAGGTGGAGATTTTAACCACAGCCCTTGTCCCTGCCTGTTGTGCCTGAAATAAATGCAACTTCAAGCTTTAAAAAAATCACATCCCTACCTACCTCTGCACAGTACAGGAAGGAGAGAAGAGGCATGAAGGGACGGAAGAGAAGAAGAGAAAGAGTGAGGAGGGGGGAAGGGATAAAGGAGGAAGAGAAGGGGGGGAAGGAGGGGTCTACTGAATGTCACAATTTTCATAACTTGGAATATAAAAGGATTCATCTAACCATCAGTACAATAATGTTATATATGTAATGTAGTCACACTAGTCATACCTATAGCCATTTTATATTGTTAGCAACGTAAGCTATATGACCATTTATAATATGAATATAACTGTCAAGTGCTCTATATACCCACAAACACCAAGCAATCTTGAGAGGAAAGGACTTTTTATATGCGTCTTATGGATAAAGAAACCAGAACCAGTTCTAATTCACACAGTCTCGTAGCTACTAATTTCCATTCTGCTGGAAGATTCTGATTCTGGGACTGGCCCACACCTCAGAACACTCCATCTTCTTCTGCTCCCAGGGAGGTAAGCCTGGTCTCCCTTAGTCACCCTTTGGTAAGCACCGGCACCCAGATTCCTACTCTGTTAGGCTGTGTAGGGCCCCTAAGGATCCTTTAATGAAATGCAGTGTTTTCATTGATGACAGTTCAAGTTTGTCCCTATGTAAGAGTTACAGGGAGCACTTTGTGAAGGACAACAACAAGGGTGTGGCATCTTTCTCTTCCTCCTCCTCCTCCTCCTCCTCCTCCTCCTTCTCCTCCTCCTCCTCTTCCTCCCCCTCTTCATCCTCTTTCTTCTTGGTTTTTCAGGACAGGGTTTCCCTGTGTAACCTTAGTTGTCCTGGACTCGCTTTGTAGACCAGGCTGGCCTCGAACTCACAGAGATCTGCCTGCCTCTTCCTCCCCCAGTGCTGGGAGAAAAGGTATGAACCACTGCTGCCTGGCTAGCATCTTTCTTCTTGTGCGTAGAGTACTGATGTGATCCCTATTCTGCTTCTGCTTCCTTTTAGGCCTTTAGGGAACTGGAACATCATGAGTAGACACCAACTCTGATTGGTTGCATCTCCTAGTAGCCAAGGCTCGACCCCTCTACAGGAGGCTGCCCAGAGACCTAGAATGAGTCAACTCCCATAGGATTCTCCTCACTCCTCCCTTCCTCCTTTTCCATAGAAGGTGATTCTACAGAGCCCACTAGCCTGGAGCAGACCCACTTCAGGAGTGCTGATTTTGGATCTCAAGGCCATGCTTCCCAGCTTTTCTGGCCAAAGCCTCATGAGGAAGCTCACTTCATTATGACCAGCCACTTCAGACACTGCACACCCCTGACCCCTGCAAGACAGAGACTCTCTCTACAGGAGCTGTTGGCCAGATGACATGATGTGTCTTGACTGACCAGTGACTTTACTGAGGTTTGCCTTCCTTCTGCTCCCTAAGAAAGATGCGTCTTTGGATGGACCAAGGCAGACCCCACCTCCAGCTGACCTTGAGATCCACCCCTTCAGGCTGGGAATTTAGCTAAGTGGTGGACAGTGCTTGCCCCAACACACCTGAGGCCCTAAGCTGGAGCCCACGCAGCACCAAACAGATATCCAGGCTCACCCAGGACATTTCTCCACCAATTGATCTTCTCTTTCCTACATTCTCTGCCTCCTGTGTGCCTTCTCCTTCTTCCTCACCCCAGGTAGTCACATATCTTCCTTAAAAAAAAAAAAAAAAAAAAAAAACCCTCTCCTCACTTCTGCTCCCCATCTCCAACTACTCCACTATTTTTAACCTTCCCTTCACAGCCAAACCTTTCCAAAGAGTCATCTGTATGCACTCCCACCACTTCCTCCCCATCCACTCCTGTCCCATTCCCTTTGCCATTTCAATTCCACCTCCCCATACAGGATTGAAACTAATCTCACAGGTTACCGATGCTCTCCCCGACTATACACCCAGCCCTCTCAGCATTAACCCTCTCTTGGTTCTCTCCCAGCCCTTCACTTCAATCTGCAGTTCTGGCCTTGGCCTTCTGCCCTGAGGTCTGTGTTTGCTTTTCATTTGTTATCTCATCTCTTCTGATAGCTCCAGCCACAACTTCTTTCAGGTATCTCCCAGATCTATATTTCCGACTCTGGCCTCCCTCCAAGGCTCCAGACCTCCCTGCCATGTGCTCCTACTGAATCAACACATCCCTTAGCTGACACCTGAAATGCAACATGTCCCAAAGCAGTTTCTCCCAAATCCTCCCTCTCCTCCTGGTCCCCACAGCTGCTTCCCGTCTTCCCAACTCCTGATTTTCACCAAAGACACCTCTACCCGCCCTCCCCACCAGTTGCCCAGGCTACAGCTTTAGTTCCAACCTCCTTGACACCTCTACATCCAATTTGTCAGGTCCACGAAGTCACCTCCTTCCCTTGTCTCAAGTTCAGACCCTCCTACGATACCACAGTGGTCTATCTTCCCGGAACCAGCAGCCTCTTCCTCCATTCCAAGAGAAACTCCACAGGGCTCTCTCAGACTCATGCTCCTCATCACAACACTTTCCATATTCAGAGAAATTCACAAACTCCCCAAACCAACTGCAGAAAGCTCCAACACAAAGTTTCCATTCAAAACATTCGCACCCAGTAAATGCTCAAGAAAGCTATCAATCAATGCGTTCGCCACCCACTGCTGAGCCTCAGCTCCCACTGATCCTCTGCCTGCAGCACATAGACTATACTATTACTGTTGCCAACTGGGCATGAACGCTCATGTCTCCTGCTACTGTGCAGCCAGGGAATGCAACACTTTCTAGCTTCCGTGCCTGCTGAAAGACACAAGCACTCCTCTAAGTATACAAACTATCCACCACTTTTCACTCCTTTGCTTGTTTATTCCCATATCCATGTTCTCCAGCAAGTCCCTGACTCACTCCTAATAACGCAAAGGGGGTGGATGGGGAGGAGACAGAGCTAATGCTCCAAGCCTCTTCTTTGCTTTCCTGAATGAATGTGTCTGTCCTTCCAGGAGATTCTTTCTGTTCCCTCGCTCCTCAGCAGACACGATTTCAAGCAGCTCTATTGATCCAACAACTCTATGGCTGTCAGTCATTTCATAGTTATTTTACTGCCAGTCACCCACACAAAGGAGTGGCAGGAAGAGTCTTGACTACAGAGAAGGAACAGGAAAGGACCTATTCTCCTCACCCACCTGAGGCTCAGCAGAAGCAAGCCAGCCTGTTCTCACCAGGCTCCTCCCTGGGGCATGGGGCCATGTGGCTCGGGACACGGGCAGGGGCTGCAGGGGGCTGGCATATTTACTCTTTTGTGCAAGAGTTAAAAAATAGAGGTACCCTGACCTGTTGTAATAGGATGGCCTACCCAGTCCCGCTGGGAACAGAAGAACAACTAGGATCACCTCTCCACTCCTCGTGGACTGAACGGTCCTGTGGAGGTCAGATTAAATAAGATACTGCTTGTCAAAGAGGCACTTAGAGAAACAGAACGCTCCATTTGGAATAACTATCTGCAGATATTTAGATAACATTGTACAACTTATAAAGACCTTTCACTGTGTCTTTTTTTTTTTAATCTCCCAACAACGCTATAAGGAAACAGGGCTGAAGAGATCATTATCCCCATCCTATATAGATGTCAGAGTCACGTGTACATGTCATTCAGATAAGTAGGGTATCGCCTTCCTTCTCTCACGCATGACCTTCCTTCACAGACTTTTTCTCCCCTTTCAGCCCATTAAGTCCAAGTGTCCCCAGAGGGAGTATATTTATGTTTATATCCATTTCCCTTCCTCCTCTATAGTCTTTCCTTTGATGCTTTTATATACTTCCACGGCGTGTGACTGCTGCAGACACTCAATACGGATTTGTCAAACAAGTGACTGAAGGGAAGAGCACTGAGGCCCAAAGTCAACCTTCTAAATCCACAGGCAGGCAAGGCCCCTTGCCTCCCTCGTGCTGCTGTTCTGGCACCTTCCCCAGGCATGTGAAACTCTACCCAGCAGCCTTCCAGAGGTGCCCACTGCGTGACTAGAGCAGCAGGAACAATATGACACCAACAAGGAGGCCTAGTTAGTAGGGCCTCCCGAGCTACCACTGTCAGAAGACATCACTAGATGCCTTGCATTCCTGTTCTGCCTAAGCTTCTCAAACTGCGAAACAAGCGTTATTGGTCCTATTTTGCAGAACTCCCGAGGATGAGAGACAACAAGTCATTTACCCAAGAGCAAACCCCTAGCCGGTGCTGTGCTTATCTGATCCAAGGCACAAGGAATCCTGGTGAGTCCAGGGGTTCTCCATCAGTACTAGTCACAGGTTTTGATTGGAAAAGTCTTTGGTTTCCTGTTTACTGTAAGATATTGAGCTCTAGTCCTGCCTACCAAGGAGAAGCCTACAGCAACCTGCTCCATGAGTTATGACAACCAAACAACAGCAAAAAAATGTCTCTCAAGACTGTCAGATGTTCTCTAGGATGAGGAGCAGCATTGCTCCTAGCTGAGAACCACTGCCCTGTCCTATACTGCCCACCTCCAGAGATGGAAAGCCAAGTGCGACCAGGAAGAACCTGAAATGTATCTGTTCTCCAGAAGTCTAGCAAGAACCCCTAGTCCACTCGCTCTGGGTCTGAGATTTACAAGCAGGAAGAGTTTTCATACTTGTAACATCACTTCTTTTTGTGGCTCTAGTTCATCCCACTAAAGGACCACCAAATACAGCTGGACAGAACTGCCAATAGTCATCGTATTGGCAGCCAAAGCCACAAAGATGGAGCCCAGCTTCCACAATATTACAGAGGCAGAGCTGAGTGGCAGCAATATATTCTGAAATAGGCTAATGTAGAAATCACCTACTTAAACTACAACCTTCTCTCTCCAGAAACAGAGTCATCTCAATACCCCTCCGGCAGATCCCAAGCAAGCACATGACTAGGTCAATGACTGATGGGAGCAGAAGAGAATAAAAGAGCACACAATAGGCCCTGAGCTGAGTGTGCTAGGTGCTTTCATGTCAACCTGACACAAGGTCAGGTCATCTGGGAAGAAGCGATCTGACTTGAGAAAAACGCCTCCAAAGGGCTGGATTGTAGGCAAGTCTTAGGGAATTTTCCTGATTGATCATTGACGTGGAAGGGCCCAGACCACTGTGGGAGGTGCTGCCTCCGAGAAGGTGGTCCCTGGGGTGCACAAGCAAACAAACTGAGCAAGATACCAGGAGCAAATCAGTAAGCACTCTTCCATGGCTTCTGCATGAGTTCTGCCTCTGAGTTCCTGCCCGACTTGAGTTCCTGTCCTGGCAACCCCTCAGTCATGGACTGTGACTGGGGCTGCAAGATGAAATAAACCCTTTCCTGCCCAAGATGCTTTTGGTCATGGTGTTTTATCACAGCAACAGAAAGAAATAGAAAGCCAAGACACTGGGCATAATGTTTACCTTATGAAGCGTCGAGAGTAATGTCAAAGGAGATGTTTTCCTTTGCTGCAAAAAGAGGTAAGACGATTTCTCCCTTTCCAGATGCACAGACTACATGCTGACATTTACTCAAAGAATTGCACACAAAGCGTGCTGTTCTTTCGAAGTCTTCCTTTTCTATGATCTGGACTGACAGTCGTTTGTTTTCCTATTCAGGCGGGATGGAGTAATTACCTAAGTTTGAGGAATGATGCAGCGTGAAGGACATCCCATAACCTAGATTCAACAGCTGCCATGTCTCTTATGTCTGTAAGGGAGATAGAATTTTCGACGAACTGTAAGGTATTTTAAATACTTTGTGCTTACGTACAAAAATAAATAATTTTAATGGGAAAATGGACCTATATATAGGAAAAGGCTAAACAATAATACAATACCAAGGATGCAGTGAGAAAAAGATAGACACTGGGAGTTTTACAGAAGTAGTCATAAACTGTAAGTGCTTAAGGAAAAAAAAAGACAGCTCACAAATCTTGAAGAATGTGTTGGATTTGTAGCTACGGAGTGGGGTGGGGATGAATCGATAAGAATCAAAGACATTAGACAATGGGAAGGAAAGCTGGCTAGCACTGAGCAGCTAAGTCTGGACTTGACCCATGGACACCAGGGAATTACTGCAGGTTCATAAACCAGACAGGAACACGATGAAAAGGTGTTTTAGGGAGTGTTATCCACTCCAACTACAGTGTAGAGAGGGGGCAGATTTTAAAGGATGAGAAGGGGGCTGTGAAAGGAGTCCAAGAGGCCCTGGCCTCGGGCAGTCACCCTGAGGATGAGCAACAGGCTGACTGTGCAGGGCTGTGCAGCAAGGTTTGAAAGAGGAGGGAAATTCCTCCAATTAATGCCAAGGTTCTAAACTCCGTGACTGGGAAATAAAAGAGGCCGCTGACAGGACTGCAGAAGTGCCAGGCAGAAGATGTGGGGGGGGGGGGGGGGGGGACTGGAAACACAAACAGAAGGCTGAGCTTGCCCAAAGCCCACTCAACAGTACCTTTCCTGTTGAAGATGTCTTGATGCAGAACCAAAGCTCGGGAGAAAGCTGGAGGTAGGCCTTACCTCACGGCAACTTCTCTTCATTTTTCTTAGCCTTTTGCCTTTGCATTTTAAAGAAAGAGCTTTCCTCTTTTGCTCACCAAAGCCAAGCTGTGAGTTTTGTTAGGGAGACTACTCTTCTGTCTTGTCTCTGGGATCCCACGCAGCCACTTTTGGTTTTCCTCTTCACAGTCCTTTCTCTGTGTGTGTGTCACCCCAAACCACCTATGAAAAAACCCCCAGACTCCTTTTCTGACACTAGAGTTTCATTCTGTCTCTTGTTGTTAACTACGGGTGACCATGGCCTGCTTGCTGCTCCAAATGCCCACCCTGAGCACCCTTTATCCAGAGTCAGCTCCCAAGGTTTTGTTTTTCTCTTCCTCCTGAGCAGCCTGAGGAGCTCAAATGGACTCCCTGAGCTCTCCAGCCTCCTTCCTGCCATTTCCAAAATAAGACCTCCTTGCCCTCCTTCCTCGACTCTCTCCCTCTGGAAGATTTAAGTACATCAAGCCTTCCAAATCAGCAGGACCGCTCCTGCCTGTGCCTTGAGTCCATATACCCAACTCCAAAATGGCTCCTCTTAGATGTACACACCCAAGTCTTCATGTTTAACATATATAAAGCACCTGCCTGCTGTCACAGCCAGACCACATCAGTCAGCTGGGACAGTCCATCCTTGGACTCTCAATCCAACTACTTCTCCTCACATCATATGTGTGTGTGTGTGTGTGTGTGTGTGTGTGTGTGTGTGTGTGTGTGTGTAAAACTCAGCATTTCTACCTCTAACAATGTCTCTTAAAGTCAGCCCAGGCTCCCCATCCTTTCTGCCATCAATACAGGACAAGCTCCCCAGCCTCCACCTCATTCTGCATCTCCTTTGATCTTACCTTTATGGTTTTGTTTTGTTGTTTTGTTTTACTTCATCAATAATCTTTCCAAATACTACTTTCTTTATGATATGTCCTTACTCAAACACCAGCAATGACTCCCTATTTCCCTTGAATCAAGTCCAAACTCCTCTTCAGAAGGTTCCAGGACTCCCTTATTCGTTTCTATTTTACTTAGCCTACCCTGCTTCCCCATTCTTACCAACCAACCTAGCCTTTCCCCTCAGTCAGCCCAGGCTCCTCAAAGCCCCATCCTTTTTATCTTTGCCCAATCTCCTTGCCCCACCCACTTCACAGACCACCCGAGGCTCCACCTCTAGTTCTGTCAACTCTCTAACTTAGAGCATCCAAGTTCCTAGCAATCAGTTAATTAGAGGTCTATAAACTCTTGAGGACAAAAACCCTGTTTGACTATTTCTCCTCTGTTCCACAGCACCCTGGACAGCAGAAGATTCCTCCTGGGTATTGGAAAGTCCTTGGTGGTCAATAGTTCCTTATTCCGGTGCTGAGTGTCTTACTTTCCCTTTCTGCTTTACAACCATGAACAGTAAAAAAGTTAAGATTAAATTAAAATTAAAAACCTGTAACGAGGACAAAAAAACATCAACAACAACCTGTAACGTACTTTCTCAGGCTTGAAACAATTCTGAGGAAGACAATCGGGACTTTGTCAAGCTACACTATACTTCGGAATAGTGTGTAGGAGTAGAGAGGATTCTATATCCTTGGAAAGTACAAAGAAGTGAGATTTGGGGAAGCTTGTTTAATCAGTTGGTCATGGGAACTAAAAAAAAGTCCAAATAAACAGAAAGCAGGTAAGCAAAACAAGTGAAGTGACTAAATTATTTAAAACATGCCTAATTAGAGACATAGTATGCCATGCCAGAATTTTGACAAAGTAATTGCCAGTCTGGTCTTTGCACATGCAAATTTTCCCATCAGTAAGTAGGGGGCAATCCTGGTGGTGGAAACTTTGAACAATCTGTTTGATAGTTTCTTGGTTGCTCAATTAAATAAATTTATAATTCAACCAGCCAACCAGGTACAGAGAGCTATGTTCCACAGAAGGCATGATCAAAAAGGAAAAGGTTCAGAAACGATCTTTCCAGTCTTAAGAAGCCCAGGTAAGGGGCTCTTTGATAGAGAGTAAGTAGGGTGAAGGTCAAGGGCCAGAGCACAGGGGGCCATGAGGCAGGAAGGTGCTGTTCTAGACCAACCCCTTTAGCAGCAAGTCACAGGGCATCAATCATTTGTAGGTTTGTGTATAGAGGGTTTAAACAGCCTCTAAGTGCACCCGTGGTCTACCCTTCCTCACCACCACTAACACCCACCTCCTTGAAGGAAGCCAGGCTGCCCTGCAGAAGGCCATTGCCTCAAGGAAACTGACCCCAGCCCACTTCTTACTCTGTGATTTGAGACCAGCCTAAACGATCTAAACTAGAGTTGTTTTTGGAAGGCCCTGGGGAAAGTAACAAGTTAACAAATATCTAGAATAGGATGCTACAAAACGATGCTTATTTCAAAAAAGGAAGGAAGACAGAAAAGAGGAGAGGAGGAGGAATATGAATTCATACCACAGTGCTCCCCCCCCACCCCCGAGCTAGAAAATACAGCTGCTTGACCAAGCTTAGAGGTAAGTAGAGTCTTGTAGATCTCCTTATGAATGATTCTGGATGTCACTTAGCTTCCCTAAATTCAGGGTTATAAACTCAAGTCAGGTACCTCTTTAGAATCCATGCTTTGGTTTCTAAGAGAAGAGAGAGGAGCAGGAGAGAAAAGAGGGGGCAGGGAAGGAGGAAAGTGAAAATGCTGACTCTGGGTATGGAGGGGGAGGAGGGACGGCAGAGCGAGAAAGGATAATAGGAGCCTCTTCCCCCTTCCAAGACCCTGGAATCAACTCCTGTCCTCCAGCTCTTTCCAGACCAATTAGAGATGACCATATGGGCCAATTAAGGCTTGACTTCCAAAGCCACAAGTCCCCCCACAAAGAGCCCCACTCCCTTCCCTAAAGTGGACCTCCAGGGTAAAGCAACAGGGTTAGGAAACAGATGGATGAGCAGCCTGCAGAGCTAACTTGACCCCTGACCCCCACCAGTTCATGCCCCCTGATCCAACTTTCCCAAAGGGAGAGCAGATGCGTGGGGGCACCCATAACTTATCAGAGTCCTTGGGACAAAGATTTTTCAGACAAAATGGTTGCAGACCTGTGGGGAGCTGGGGAACTGCACAATGGAGCTGGTGGAAGCTACAGGTACACGGGAGATGGGGACTCCTTGGTGAGGTTTGAAACCGGGCTACAGGTGGTAGGAGGTGAGGGTTGATCAGTTTCTGTTCCGGAGAAGGGACGGAGGAACCAAGGAACGGCGGGAGCTACAGACCCTGCTGGATGGGAGACGCGGAGACGCAGAGCACTGGAAAGCCACCCCAGGCTCCAGGCTCCGCAGTCAAGCAAAGATTTGGTGGGTGTGTATTGAGAGGGACGCTCACTCTCACACTTGCAGAAATAAGCGATTCTTAGGTAAAACTCGTCGGTTCCCCGAGCTGGAGAGAGGACCCGAGAGCAGGTCCGAGGTGCCCGCGGTCCTCCCAGCGGGGGTCCAAAGTCCCAGACGCCGCTTCCCTACACGCTCTCGGCACGACCTCTAGCCGCCTGGCTCCTGCCTGACCGTGTGCAGCCTGAGAGCCTCGCGACCCCTGCCGCCCTCCTCCGCACATGAGGATCCCGAGCCCGGGAGGGAAGAAGAGGTACCGATTCTCCCCCCAGCGGCCCGGGAGCCCCGCAGACAGGCACCGTGGGAGTGGGGAGCCGAGGGAGGGGCCGGGACACCGGTAGCTGGAGCGGCGCGCTGCAAAGTGACCCAACATCTCCCGGAGAGGGCGGCCCGAGGGGACCGCCCCCCGCCTCCCCAACACGGACTCCCGCAACTGGGGTGAACGCCGAGGGGGAGCCCAGCCCCCACGGCCTCCCCCAGGACGCAGCCAGCACCGCCGGAACAGACGGCGAACCTCCACAACTCCAGCCCCGACGACCACGGGAGGCCGCCTCCGACACGCACGCCCCGGCGGCGGGCAGCCTGCGGGGTTCCCCCCAAACTTGTCCGAGACGCCGCGTCCGAAGCGGCCGCCCTCCACCGCCCCCCCTCCGCCCCGGAGCCCCTGCCCGACGACCTCACCTGTCCGGAAAAAAGCGTCCACGTCGGAGTCGGCGGCTCCCCCTTCCTCCGATGCCCCCTCCGGGGGGTTCATGACTGGGGGGAGGGCGTCCGCGGACAGCCGGGCGCCGGCGAAGCCTGGGGCCGAGGGCGGCGCGGCGCCCAGTGGGCGGAGGGCGCG
>NW_026596064.1:13795495-13842934 GCF_907164565.1 Psammomys obesus
GGGGGCGCCTGCCGCCGCTCCCCCCATGGTCCCCCTCCCTCGGGGCGCTGGCCGCCTGCGGTCTGGCCCGGGCCCGGGGCCGGGGTCCTGGCTGCCTGCGCGCCCGCGGTGCCCGGCAGCCGCAGCTGCCTCTCCTCGCCCGTCCGCCCGTCTCTATTGTTCAGCCCCGCTCGGCTCTCTCCTCTTTATTTTTCCTCCTCCCTCCCACCCTCCCTGTCTCCCTACCTCCTCCCTCCCTCGCTCTGCTCGCTCTCTCTCTCGCTGCCTCCCTCCCGGCTCCCCGGCTGGCTCGCGAGCTCGCGGGCTCCCCCTCTGGCTCCAGCCGCCGCGGCTCCCGTGGCTCCTCCCGGACTCTCGCTCCCTCCGTCCTGGCCAACAATGACCCGGCCGGCGGCGGCGAGCCGCGGGGACGCTCCGGCGGGGGCCCCCTCCCCGGGCCTGGCCTCGCGCACCCCGCGGCGCGGCGCGCCCTGCCCCGAGGGTCCGCGCCAGGCCTCCCGGAGCCCGGCCCGGGCTATTGTTCGAGCTGCGCTAGGCCGGCTTCCTGAGCCCCGCAGGAAAAGCCCGGGCCGAGGAGGCGGCGGGCCAGAGGGCGGGGCCGCCGGGCGCTCTCCGGGCTCGCGGGGTGCTCTGCGGCCACCGCGCGCTCCGCTGCGCCGCGCTCCGGGTCCTGCCGCCTCCCCGCCCAGCCCCGCTCCCAGGTGCGCTCTGGGAACCCCGACCTGCCCGCCCGGCCCCTTCAGTCCTCCCGCTCGGTGTCCAAACCGGACCGGCCTGTCCCTAGAGGCTGGACTTCACCCTTCTCCTTCCCTACCAGCCCCTGTTCGCCCTGCTCTCCGAGGCCTGTCGGATCCTCCTCGCCATCCCTCCTTATGTCTGTCCTTTTCGGCTGTTCTTCTTTGCCCCCGTTCAGCGCCTCTTTCGGCATCTCTGAGCGACTCTGAGAATCCTTGTCCCGTTTATTCCTCTCGGGGATGCCTCCCTGCCTATCTCTCCCTTCCTGTCACTCTTTTGTGTCTCTGGCTTTCCTCTGTCTTGCCATGGTCCTTGGCCCGCATCTCAGGGCTCCTTTCGGACAGCTGTCAAAACTCCCTCATCCCTAGGGCCTTCTCTGTTCTGTCCTTCTCTCTCCAGTGAATGGAGAGATCCAGTTGGCCTGGATAAAAGGGGGGTGCTGCAGCGAGCTGAATTTCAATTAAAGTGGAAACGAAGGGCTGAGGAGAAACCAAAAAAAAAAAAAAGGTAAAGGAAAAAAAAGCAGATGTTGTGTGGAGTAATTAATGCAGTGATTGAATCGTGGCAATCGGTTTTTAGGCAATAAACAATAATTAACTGACTGTGTTTGTGGCTACAAAACCGGGTCTTTAGACCTGAGAACTTAATGTGATGTGTTGAGGGCTGTTTGCTGATGCCTTACCCAAGCAGCTGGAGAGAGGAGGCAGTACCTGACCTGATGTTTTAGGAAGCAACTGACTTTGCTCCATCCAAAGTTGATGGCCTCCTACCCACTAGCTGATCTCCTGATTCTGTTTGTCTCTGGCAATCTAATTTGGTCCTGCCTTTCCCCTGGGGCCAAAGCACCTGGGACCGCTCCCAATCCAGGGTAACCCTGACAGCAAATGAGAGGAATTATGTTTTTTTAAGTCAACACTTTCTACACTCATCTCTCACTTTTTCTGTCTCTTTTTTTTTTTTTACCCATTTAAAAAATAAAAAGTAACTATGCCCAGACTTCTGTATAACTATCAAACCCATATGTAAACTTGAGACCCACCAGCCCCCAACAGTGACTGTGAGATTACAAGTCAACTGCCCTAAAATCACTTGGCCCTGATAGCAACTGGCTTGCAGCCAGACACCCCTACCTGCTTGCTGCCTTCTCTAACAGTCAGAATACTCTTCCTTTGTCTTTTCTTGTTCTTCCTTTACCTTCAGTCTATGCCTAACCCCTGACCTGACAACTTGCCCACATTCAGATTGCCTGTGACATCAAAGCCGCTGTCAATGCTTCCACTGCAGATAATTAAAAAAAAAAATGCTGGCAAGCAGTCAGCCCACAAGAAAATGCAATATGTGTAATATGTTTAAATGAAGGTTCCTATCAAAATCTCAAAAGATGATGCCAAAAGGGAGAGAATATACTATATAATGGCATCCTATATAATGACGCATATTTTCTATGAGATTTATGTTTTAAAAATCGAGGAATTTTTAAGTCAACACTTTAGAATTTTTTTCTATTAGCCAACACTAATAGAAACCTTTATATAGTTAAACACTCAAAGCTATGTTGAGATCAGAAAAGAAGACTTCAGAGCGAAAACTATTACTACAAATAAAGATGAACATTTCAATCCAACAAGTAGCCTTAATTACTGACTCTGAAATTCTTTATACCTTGTAATGGGGCTTCAAAATACACAAGGCAAAGCTGATAGGACTGATGTTGATGAGAATTTGTCAACTTGACACAAAGTTAGACACATCTTGGAGGCAGGAATGTTAATTGAGAAAATGACCCCATAAGATCGACCTGTTGACAAGTATACGGGGTGTTTTCCTGATTAACGGTTGCTGTGAACGTGGGTGGCCCCACCCACGAGGACAGGACCACCCAGAGCAGGCTGTCTTGAGTTGTACATAAGAAAGTAGGCTCCAGTGGGGCAAGTTCCTCCATGGCCTCTGCTTCAGTTCCTGCTTTGGGTTCCTGCCCTGAATTCCTTCTGGGAGGAGTATGACCTGAGAGTTATAAGATAAACTTTCCCCTCCTGAGTTGCTTTTGGTTGTGATATTGATCATAACAATAAGAACCCTAAGATTGCACTGCAAGGAGAAGCAGACATATTCATAATTGTAGCCAGGGATTTTAATATCTGTGGTTCTTAATGATGAGACAGGCTTTAGAAGACACAAACAATGCTATCCACCTGATGTTGACATTTATAAAACATTTACAGATCTCCCTTTAAAAACAGCAGATAAATATGTTTTCCCCACAAGTAAACAGGTATCATATCAGTATAAAACAAGTCTCAATAAATTTAAAGGGATTAAAATAAAGCTAATGGAAAAAAAAGTTGCTTTTAGAAGATCGTAAAATGCATGCTTTCCAGACACAACAAATTTTTTAAAAAATTAATAACAAAAAAATCTGAGAAACTCCCAAATATCTGGAAAACAAACAAACATCTAAACAGAACCACCTCAATTAAGAACTTGAAAATCAGTTGTCCATAGGTGTGTGGGTTTATTTTTGGTTCTTCTATTCAATTCCATTGACCCACTGTTTCTATGCCAGTACCATGCAGTTTTTATTATTGTTGAACAAAACAACAGGGAAAGAAACTTTACCAACCCTATACCTGACAGAGGGCTAATATCCAGAATATATAAAGAACTCAAATTAAACACCAAAAAATCAAGTAATCCAATTTAAACATGGGGTACAGAGCTAAACAGAGAATTCACAATAGAGGAATATCGAATGACAGAGAAAAACTTAAAGAAATGCTCAGTGTCCTTAGTCATCAGGGAAATGCAAATCAAAACGACCCTGAGATTTCATCTTACACCCATCACACTGGCTAAGATCAAAACCTCAAGTGACAACACATGCTGGAGAGGATGTGGAGAAAGGAGAACCCTGCTCCATTGCTGGTAAGAATGTAAACTTATACAATCACTTTGGAAATCAATCTGACACTTTCTCAGAAAATTAGGAATAGTGCTACCTCAAGATCCAGCTATACCACTCCTAGGCATATATTCAAAATATGCTCAAGTATACAATAAGCACATTTGCTCAACCATGTTCATAGCAGCTTTCTTCATAATAGCCAGAATCTGGAAACAACCCAGATGTTCTTCAACTGAAGAATGGATACAGAAATTGTGGTACATTTACACAAAGGAATACTACTCAGCAATTAAAAACAAGGAAATCATGAAATCTGCAGGCAATGGTGGGTACTAGAAAGGATCATCCTGAGTGAGGTATCCCAGAAGCAGAAAGACACACACAGTATATACTCACTTATAAGTGGATATTAGACATATAATATAAGATAAACATACTAAAGTCTGTATGCTTAAAGAAGCTAAGCAAGAAGAAGGACCCTGGGTAAGATGATCAATCCTCATTCAGAAAGGCAAACAGGATAGACATCAGAAGAGGGAGAAAACGGGGAATAGGACAAGAGCCTACCACAGAGGGCCTCTGAAAGACTCTACCCAGAAGGATATTAAAGCAGATGCTGAGACTCATAGCCAAACTTTGGGCAGAGTGCAGGGAATCTTTTGAAAGAAGGAGGAGATAGAAAGACATGGAGGGAACTGGAGCTCCACAAGGAGAGCAACAGAATCAAAAAATCTGGGCACAGGGGTCTTTTCTGAGAGTGATAATCCAACCAAGGATCATGCATGAAGATAACCTAGAATCCCTGCACAGATGTAGCCCATAGCAGCTCAGTCTCCAAGTGGGTTTCCTAGTAAGGGGAACAGGAGCTGTCTCTGACATGAACTCAGTGGCTGGCTCTTTGGTTACCTCTCCCTTGGAGTAGGGGGCCAGCATTACCAGGCCATAGTGGAAGACAATGCAGCCAGTCCTGATGAGACCTGATAGGCTAGGGCTGGAGGGAAGGGGAAGAAGACCTCCCCTATCAGTAGACTTGGGAAGGGACATGGGAGGAGGAGAGGAAGGAGGGAAAAATTTGGAGGGGATGAGGGAGCTACAGCTTGGATAGATGGTGAATAAACTGAAACAAACAAACAAACAAACAAACAAGAAGTTTCTCAGCTGGGTGGTGGTGGTGTCCGCCTTTAATCACAGCACTTGGGAAACAGAGGCAAGTGGATCTCTTTCAGTTCAAGGCCGGCCTGGTCTACAAAGTGAGTTCTAGAACAGTCAGGACTGTTACAAAGAAAAACCCTGTGTTGAAAAAAAAAAAAGTTCTCACGATTTAAGCTGTATAAAATGTCATTTAAAATCACAGATTTATGTAATTAGTATTCATTAATAATTATAAACTTCTACAAAAGAACAAATGAAGTTAAATCAGAACAGAAAACTTAAAATACTAAGGCAGAAGGCAATAAATTCAATACAGGGGAAAAAAAGAAAAATGAATAAGCCCCAAACTGAGGTGACAAGATTTAAAGAGCAGATAATCTTCTAGCCAGACTGATAATGTCATAATAGAGAAAACTAATGCTACAATTAGCATTAGTGAGAAAGGAGGCATTGCTACAGGCTTGACAGATACACAAATGTAATGGAGAAATATCATAAATAGGTTTATTCTAATAAATCTAGCAACTTACATTAAATGAACAAATTGCTTCAATGGTACAACTATTAAAGCTCAACCAAGAAGAAATAAATAAGCAGCCATATAGCCATTAAAGAAGTTGTTCGTAGCTTAAAGAGCTTTCCATAAGACACTCATATTTATAGGGCTTTAGTGGTAAAGTCTATGAAATATTTAAGAAAGAAATGATATGAAGTCTATAAGGACTCTCCCAGAAAAGTGAACATGATGGATATAGCATTATTTGAATAACGGAAGGAAATGAAGATCTTTTAAAGATGTGGGATACCATGGTCCACAATCACTTATGAAGACAATGCAGAATTATTAGTAAAATGTTAGTACATCAAATCTAATAATGTGTAAAAAGGATTAAACTGTGTGACCAGCTGATGTTATTTCAAGGGAACAAGGTTAGTTTATAATTTGAAAACCTATCAGTGAAGCTTATCATATATTGGGAGTTGCATTGTATCCCACAAGAATGCCTAAGTGCTGGTACTCATGAATGTGACTTTATTTGTAAATGAAGGCTTTGCAGAATATCATTAAATATGTGTGATGTCATTAGAACACAACTTAATCTAATATGATATATACATGTTGTTATATTATATATTAATGGTTATGTGCATATCAATATAACATATATAGTATATGTTATTATACATAAATGTGATTTAAAAGAAAGCCATATGAGTATCTCAACAGATGTAGAAAAAGCCAAATGGATGGCAAAATCTAGCATTCAGTCCTGATCAAACTCTTAGAAAACTGGGAATTAAAGCAACTGCCTCTGAAAAAAAGGCATACACGAAAAGCTTGGTTAACACCCTAACATTTACTTAACAATGAAGGATGGAGTGAATTTCTCCTGATGTCAAAACAAGGCAAGGATATAAAATTCTCTTGCCTACTCAACATTATCCTTTTTTTTCCCAGACAGACCACTAAGAAAAATAAAGACATCCAAATCAGAGATAAAGAGACAAAATTGCCTTTATTCAAAACGTGGTTGCTATTTAGAGAAATTTCATAAAATCTGTCAGAAACTATTAGCACTGGTAATGAGCTTAGTAATACAAAGCTTGTATTTCTATACACTAAAAAAGGGAAAGTGGAACTTGATGGTTTTAATCATCTTAAGATGTGTTTGTTTTTATTTGATGTGTAGGAATGTCTTGCCTACACATCTTTATGTGCACCATGTGCATGCTGTGCCCACGGAGGCCAGAAGAGGGCATCAGATTCCCTGAAACCCAGTTACAAACAGCCATGAGTGTGGGGAACATAATCAGGGAAGTCCTCTGCAAGAGCAGCCAGTGTCTTAACTACTAAGCCATCTCTCCAGGGTGACCCAAAGAAAAAAAAGTAAACATCACCATATTAGCATAACAATGTGAAACATGGATACTGTTTTTTTTTTTAATTTTTAAACTTATTTTACTGTGTGTGTGTGTCTGTGTGTCTGTGTGTGTGCAGACATACATGTCCCAGATTGTATGTGTGGAGTCAGAGAATAACTCCCAGGGGATCTGAAAATCAAATTCAATGGGTCTATGTATAAGCTTCCCTTCATGATGAGCTACCCCAATAGCTTTGATCTGATTGTTTTTAAAAATGTAAGATTCATACACTATAAAGTACAATACATTGCTAAAAGAGATCAAAGAAGACGTGAGTGAAGAGAGAAATATATGATATGGCTCAGAAGATTCAAAGTTATAAGACATCAATTTTGCCCAAATTGATTTATGGATTTAAATCCATAATCAATCCCAGTAGGCATTTTTTAAAAGAAATTGAAAATACAAAAAACCCAAAAAGAATTCTGAGCAAACAGTAAAGAAAAGAAGAAACAGAAGCAGAAGCAGAAGCAGAAGGAGAAGGAGAAGGAGAAGAAGAAGAAAGCTAATAAACTTAAACTACCAGATTTTTTTAAATTTAATTTTATTAATTACACTTTATTCACTTTGTATCCCCCCATAAGCCCCTCCCACCCCCTTCTTCACGCATGCTCCTTCCCAAGTCCACTGATAGGGGAGATCCTCCTCTCCTTCCTTCTGATCTTAGTCTATCAGATCATATCAGGAGTGGCTGCATTGTCATCTTCTGTGGCCTGGTAAGGCTGCTCCCCCCTCAGGGGGAGGTGATCAAAGAGCAGGCCAATCAGTTTATGTCAGAGGCAGTCCCTCTTCCCATTACTATGTAACCCACTTGGACACTAAACTGCCATGGGCTACATCTGTGCAGAGGTTCTAGGTTATCTCCATGTCTGGTACTTGGTTGGAGTATGAGTCTCTGGGAAGACCCCTGTGTTCAAATTTTCTGGTTCTGTTGCTCTCCTTGTGGGGTTCCTGTCCTCTCCAGATCTTACTATTTCCCACTTCTTACATAAGATTCCATGCACTCTGCCCAACAGTTGGTCATAAGTCTCAGCATCTGCTTTGATAGTCTTCAGGGCAGAGCCTTTCAGAGGCCCTCTGTGGTAGATTCCTAGGTTGTTTACTGTTTTCTTCTTCTTCTGATGTCCATCCTCTTTGCCTTTTGGGATGGGGATTGAGCGTTTTATTCAGGGTCCTCTCTCTTGATTAGTTTCTTTAGATGTACAGATTTTAGTAAGTTTATCCTATGTTATATGTCTATATGAGTGAGTATATACTGTGTGTGTCTTTCTGCTTCTGGGACAGCTCACTCAGGATGATCCTTTCCAGGTCCCACCATTTACCTGCAAATTTCATGATTTCCTTATTTTTCATTGCAGAGTAATACTCCATTGTGTAGATGTACCACAATTTCTGCATCCATTCTTCAGTTAAGGGGCATCTGGGCTGTTTCCAGCTTCTGGCTATTACAAATAAAGCTGCTACAAACATGGTTGAACAAATGTCCTTGTTGTGTACTTGAGCCTCTTTTGGATATATGCCTAGGAGTGGTATAGCTGGATCTTGAGGACACGCTATTCCTAGTTGTCTGAGAAAGCGCCAGATTGATTTCCAGAGTGGTTGTACAAGTTTACATTTCCACCAGCAGTAGAGGAGGGTTCCCCTTTCTCCACAACCTCTCCAGCATGTGTTGTCACTTGAGTTTTTCATCTTGGCCATTCTGATGGGTGTAGGGTAAACTACCAGATTTTAAAATGACAAAATTTCAGTGATCAAGGCAATGTGATATAAATGTAAAGACAGACAAATGGATGAACAAAAATCAGAATTATCACCAATTGATTTTCAACATCATTCAAAGGGAATTCCGTGATGCTGTTGGCTGGAAAGGCAGCTCTGTTCACAGAGGGCCTGACTAGCATAAACAAAGCATTAGTTTTGATCCCCAGCACCATACACAACTATGCTTGGTGAGACATTCTTGTAATGCAAGATCTCAGGAGGTGGGGCCAAGAAGGTCAGAAGTTTAAGGCCAGCATGAACTTCACGAGACAAGTTTTCCAAAAACACGATGGGACTTAATATATGTCTCACTCGAGCACTAAGAAATCAAAAGAAAATTATGTTATTCTCTTGGAGGTCCAGAGTGAAGTCAGAGCGAGCGTCTCTGGGTTAAAACTAAGGAGCTAGCAGGAAAGTGTTCTTATGGAAAGATGAGGGGTGCAAGGGGGTAAAATCTGTTTCTCTGCATTTTCCTTCGGTTTTTGGCATTGTTTATCTCTCCTCACCTCCCACCCCCACCTCTGTCTTCTAAACCAGCAGCCATGGACAAGATGTCCATCTCATATTTGTCATCTTTCTGATTCACTGTCCTCATTACACTGTGTGTGTGTATGTGTGTGCATGTGTGTCTGTGTCTGTGAGTCTATGTATCTGTCTCTGTCTCTCTATCTCTCTCTTTGTGGGAGGAGGAGGTCGCTGTCCCAGAGATTGAGCCCAGGGCCTTATGCATGGCAAACAACCACCCTGGCACTGAGCCTCCAGCCTCAGTGCTCCAGCCTCTCCTTCCACTTTTAAGAGTCCATATGATTACACTGGACCAACGTAGATAAAACCCAGGATAATCCCCTATCTTACTCAGGATGAGCTGATTAACAACCTCCATTCATCTACACTCTACAGCTTTAATTCCTGGTTGCTATGTAACCTAATGTATTCAGAGTTTCTAAGTGTAGACCATCTGTGGGAGGGAAGAATTTCCACCTATGAACACGTCCCAAAGCCAAAATATATGAACTTAGAAACATACCTTATACCATTTTAAATTGACTCAAAATAGATTGTCAACTTAAATGCAAAAAAAAAAACAAAACAAAACACCTAACACTGTAAGATTTGCAGAGAAAAAAATCTTGTGACCCTGAATAGACAGAGATTTTTTTTTTCACTGTGACACCAAACACAATTTCTAAACTATAAATGACAAATTTGCCTTTAACAAGATTCAGAAGTTCTTCCCTTTGAGAGACATCGCTGATAGAAATAAAAGGCATAAAGAAGAATAAAATGTCTAAAAATCTCATATCTCATAAAGGATTGTGTTCAGAATGCACAAAGAACTCTGAAACCTTTATAGGAAGAGAGAAAACAATTCAATTCTGAAAAAAAGGAGAAGATATTCAAATAGATTCTTTTGGAGACATATAGATAAAAAGAAGTACATGAGAAACTGCATGGCACCATTAGTTATTAGGGGAATGCAAATTTAAATCATAATGAGATCTAATCACCCACTAGATTGAAGAAAAATTAAAAGGAGAGTCTATAAAGTGTTGGTGAGAACGTGGACAAGGGTGTGAAATGGGACTCTCCCTCACTTTTGTCAAGAGGGAAATAGTACAATGACTTCAGAAAGCAGTTTGCCAGTTTCCTAAATAGTTAACCATGCACTTACGATGTGGACAATCATTTCACTCCTGATATTTACCCAAGAGAAATAAAATACCCATGCAAAGAGCTGTACAAAAATGTTCACAGTGACTCCATTTATACGAGCCAAAAACCAGGAAGTGATCCAAAAATCCATCAACAAGAGACTGAATAAACAAATTATGATATAGCCATATAATATCATGCTAATCAGTATTTGGATAAGTCTCAAAATAATTAGTTGAGTGACAGAACTCAGACTGGGCAAAGTAGCCTTCACTGACGGAGCATGTCGATAGCTGTCTGGAGAGGGCCACAGCGGAAGCCCAGGGGAGGAGAGGTTACAGGATGGGATTACACACAGCAATAAAGACATTTTGGAGGTGTTGGATACCATCCTGACTGTGGTGTTGGATGCGGATGTAAAACCTAATACAACTGTATGCTTTAAATGCACATAATCTGCCAAATGTCAACTGTACCTCAGCAGAGATGTTTTTAAATGTTTTAAATAAATGAGGCAGTGTGTGTGTGTGTGTGTGTGTGTGTGTGTGTGTGTGTGTGTGTTGACAAGGAAGTACAAGTTATCCTGTAGATTATTACATACAATTTTCATGGTCTAATAGATAGATAGATAGATAGAATGAGAACTACACAACATCGTTAGCTTTTAGGGAAATGCAGATTTAAATCACAATGAGATATAATCACAGACTAGACTATAACAAATTAAAAAGGCTGAGCCTATAAAGCATATATATATACATAGATATATAAGTGTATATAAATAAATACATATATATATATATATAGAGAGAGAGAGAGAGAGAGAGAGAAGGAGAAAGAGAATTGTTGCCCTGAAAAACTTTTTAAGACATTGCACAAAGAATGTCAGAGTGGAATTTAAAACAGAGATGTTTAGATACTTGTGTTTAGAAAACAAACAAACAAACAAACAAACATAAAGCTCCGGCAGTCTTGACAAGCACCAGCTTCCCTCCAGCCCTCTGTGAAGATTTAAGGAGGGGCAGTATGGGGCAGGTTGGGAGAAGGGTTTTAGAAAAGCAGCTGTGCCCACAAGGCTGGCAAGAAGGGTTCAGACAGAACAGAGAGTTATCCTGAGAAGAGATACCAAGTACCTCACGCAGGATGTGGCCAGGCCCTGAAATGGAAAGCTGCGGGTGTCATAGGAAAGATAAAATAAGAAGGAAGTAGCAATGGCGTGTGTTGGTGGTTTACATATGGAGTGGAGCAGGTGTAGGCAGGAAACAGGGAGGAGGAAAAAAAGCCAGATGCCTCCTGGGCTAGACAAGGTAACTGGGGGAACAGCGTCATGATGGCAGGAGAAACAAAATGTGCAGGAGAAACCACCGGGAAAATAGAAGAGAAATTAACTAAGACCTTACACAAGGCCACTTCATCAACGAGACAGCTGTAAATCAGAGAGGAAAGTGACTTGCCTAAAGTCACACAGAAGACCCCAGAATTTATGAGCCCTAAGGTCAGTGTCTGAGTTGTTTTCCCTGTAACGCACATCCCTCTTGTGTGAGTAGTTTGAAGTGATGATGGGAATCCTGTGGTTAATGTCCAATCAGCAATTAGAATTGTCAACACAGCCTGGGAGAGGGCTTGGGAGCTAGAAATATTGATGGAGGAGCTGGGCGCTGGCTGAAGCAACAAGAGCAAATGAGATAAAAGGTTTTCTATCCATTTCCATTAACTTTCCCTTGGATAAATTATCCGCTCGTACATTCTGCTTTCTGCTTAAATCAAATCCACCTCAGAGCGGCACCTCTTCTCGGTTCCCTAATGCTATTATTCTAGTTGCACAGTGTAGAATTTGAGGCATCTGTCAAGCTCTCCCCACCCCATTCTTCCTGCATCCACAACATGATGAAGTCACTGTTTTCCTTCTGAAAATCACCAGTTGTCCCTTTCCCCTCTAACCCTGTCCTAAGCCAGCCTATCCCAACTTTCGGATGTTCTGTTCTGTTCTGTTCTGAGACAAGATCCAAGTCTCTCCCCATTGTGCAAGCTGGACTCCAACTCACAAACTCAATGGCCCATCCCACCTCAGGATCTCAAGTAGCTGAGATTACAGATGCTGAGGTTACATCACTGCCTTTGTGAATCTGAATCTCAACGGCATCCTACTAATTGTCCGACCATTTGGTAAAGTGATAAGACAAAAAGAATTCACTAAAAGAGAAGATAAGCCATACTGATGAATGAGTCAGGACGAGGCTGGCCCCCTGTAGAGATCAGACTGCCGGGAGAGGGTCAGATGTCATGGAGCATCTAGAGGCAACGAAGAATGAGACAGGAAACAAGGAACAAGCGAGGTGGCGGCTGAGAAGGCTGTCTTTAGGAAGGAAAAGGGGGACAAGCCCAGTTATGGAGAGAGTGTGCAGTGTGGAGCAAGGGCATAGGATAGGGCCCAATAGAGGCACAACAACAGACAGTGTGTTCCTGAGAAAGGACGGCTGCAGGGTAAGATCATGTGCCCCCAAAATTTCAGTGGCAAAAACAAAGAATACTAGAATGGTAGCTCAGATTTCAAATGTTTTGTGTGTGTGTGTGTGTGTGTGTGTGTGTGTGTGTGTGTGTGTGTTTTGTCTTTGGAATGGGGCTAGGTATGCATGCTTTAAAAGTCTGGGTTAGAGGGAAACAATAAAGAGAAGATGAAAGGAGGTAGAAAATTCTGGAGCTGGGAGACTAACGTCATTCAAACACTGGGAAAAAATGGCTGCCTTCTGAGTTACAGTGTGCAGCTGGCTTGCTGAGAGATGATCTACATACAGAAAGCTGATGAAAGATATTTGAGCCTCAAATCTTGATTCCCGGCCCTCAGTCCATATTGCACAGGAAATGTCTAACGGAAAGCTGTTTCCTTTGTCACACTGTTTTCTGTTTAGAGTGAGGGTAGGAAGTAATCCGTCCTGTTCTTTTAACAGTTCCAAGAGAACACCAAAAACATCCCCTGGTCTTGGCCTCGCTGGACATACAGTTGCAAAAGTCCCAAAGTTCTTCCTGTCCTCTACTCTTAATCTTTCCTGCTGTGGTTAAAGGCTGTTCCCTCTCATCCTGTCTTTAGGGACACGCAGGAAGACCAGGAAACAGGCCTGGATGTGGAAATTGGAAAAATGGTGGAGGATAAAAGGTCAAAGAGCTCCTACAGGCCTTGAGTTGTCCCTATAGACTCTATAGCTCTGTTCCTAATAAGGTCAGCGTGGTGTGAGGGCCAACTAAATGATGAAAGAACAAGATGCAAATAGGCTTTACCGTCCCAGGAAAAGAAAGACCCATTGAGCATGACAGAGATTCGGGGGCAAAGAAACCAGTAGATTCACACAGTTACCAAACTAATGCATAGTGTAAGCCTCCCAAGTAGACTTACCCCATACTTAAGAAGTAGCCGGACACACAACCAGGCAGCCCAAGAGGGTCTCTGCCACCAAATAGACCTGAGGACAAGTGCAGTTTTCTTTAAATTGCCACTTCAAGAGATGAGGATGATCTACCAAGCATCCTTAAAGAACTTGTCTTACAGTGCTGGAAAGATGGCTCTTTCCAGAGAACCTGGGTTCAACTCCTAGCACCTACCTAGGAGTTCCCAACCATCTGTAACACCAGTTCCACAGGGTCTGACACCCACTTGTGAATTCTGTGGGCATGGACATGGTACAAAGACATACATGCAGAACAAACATTTATACACATAAAAAAATAAATAAAAGAAAGCATGGGATGAGAAGGGACTGAGATGTAGGAGAGAGACACAGAAGCTCTTCCTGGTGTCTGCTTGGAGCAATGTTTTATAAATAAATATTTACATGGTACACAGAAATTCTTAGTTGTGTACCTAGTGTCTATGGGTACTTTTGTGGGACAAAGGCAGAGTTCAAAACTTGTAACAAAGGCTATATGTCTATGATCAAAACTTTAATATCTGGCATGCACAAACAAAACAAAACAAAACAAACAAGCAAACAACAACAGAAAACTTTTGGCTGACTCCTGAATTAGAGTAATAATAAAATTATGATTTTCCCTATTAGTAATAATGGCAGACTTTTCATAGATCTTTTTCTTTTTCTTTTTTTACTTTTCTAATTATCTTTAGAAACTATTACTCTGAAAGGAACCAAGGCTGGATCCATGCAATGGAAAAATCGTTCAGAGCCGGCTGTAGCTTGAAAGAGGAACAAAATTGCTCGAGGATACTAAAGAAACTGCAAAGCTAAAGAACAATTCTGCCTCAAAAATACTATTCTAAATGGAATGGGAAGGACAAAGGGGAAGATGAGGATAGGTATAAAATGCAGTGATTTTAGAATTATCGTGCACTAATCCATAACTACATATATACATAAGAATGTGTGCGCATAAATATTTATTTATATTTACATACCTACGTATATATTTGAATAACATTGTGTGTCAACATTGAGATTATTTTGATTTCCTAATTAGCCCCTAATAGAATTAAAAATTACAGTTGTGTCGTGGTAAAAAGGTTGATATAATATAGACACTGAGAGAATGGGTGGAGCTGATTAATGCATAAATAATAAAGCTGAAATATTAATAACTGGTGGATTTCAGGAAAAGATTGCCTGTAAGTATTTCCATCATCTTCATCTGACAATGGCATGTGCTTATAAGTTTGAAAGTGGGTTTCTTATGCCTCTGTTCAGGTGTTGGATATCTTGAGCCCGGAAAGGGAAGACTGGGGATATTGAAGTCATCTATTTAAGATAAAACACAGGCTGTTCTGGAGTTTTAGATGAGAGCTATGACTCTTGCATTTGGCTCATATTTTTCCAATATTTTGTTCAGATTTCTTTTCTACACACCCTGCAAAACATCCCACACAATCTTGTCCTGATTACACACACACAATTGCAGATGTCATTGAGTCAGCAGTGGCTGCCTCGCCCCCATGCATAGGCCTCTGCTCAAAGGCACAAGTACTGCTGGTTATGTTCCCCAGTGCATTCCGTCCTGCCGTCTCACTGCAGACTACCATACAGTTCCAGACTCCTTTGCAGCTCTTGGTGGTCAAGCCACCTGATGTTCGTTGTAAAAGATGACAGAAGAAATTTTCTGCTAGGGATTGGATGCAGGGTTTGTTTCCTTCTTATACAAGCATTGTACCTTTCATTTCTTCCCCACTCCTCGCCTCTTCTTTTTAAATTTTTATTCTTCCCTCATCCACGAGGATGGGACCTCCAGTGAAGCAATCATCTTGGGAGCCCGAGGCGGTAAAGCTGCAAAGTAAGGATACCGAAGCAGAAGGCAAAAAGAAGACTAGAACGTTGATGACCTTCAAAGCTACTACAGCGGCCTTGGGCTTCCTGCTGAGCCAACATAAATTGTGTATGCCTCTTGCTGTTACACACCACAAGTGGCCCAAAGAGACTAAATTACCACAGTATTTATTTCTCTCTTTTTATTGAAAATATTTTTTTCATACAACATATTTTGATCACGGTTTCCCTTCTTCCAACTCCTCCCAGATCTCCACCCACCCACCCACCCATCCATCTCCATGCCTTTTTTTTTTCTCCTTCTCTTTGGAAAACAAAAAGGCCAAAAAAAAAAAAAAACAAAAAAACAAAAAACAAATTAAAAAAGAAAAGGCACAGGAAACATATACATACACAAAAACACACATACATACAAATTCATAAAAAGACATAAAATGTGCAAACAAACCACTATGAGACCAAAAAAAAATCTCCAAAACTACCACTGAGTTTATTTTGTATTGGCTGTCTACTGTCGGGCTTGGGGTCTGCCCTTAAGTGTAGCTAGTTTATATGCCCAGAGAAACTCCATTTGAGAAAAATTACTTTTCTTTGACAAGCAATTATTGCTTGGAAAAAAAAGCTTCTGGGTTAGAGATGGGAGCTTGTGTCCACTTCCCCTTCTCGTCGCTGAGACGCCCTGGTTTAGACCCATGCAGGAACTGTGCACGCCGCTGCCATCTCGTTGAGATCATATGTGTGTCAGCCCTGTTATGTCTGGAAGACACCGTTTCCTAGGCATCACCCATCCCCTCTGCTTTTACAATCTTCCTGACTTCTCTTCTGCATAGATACCTAAGCCCTGAAGGGAGGTGGATGACAAAAGCACCCCGTTTAGTGCCGAGAGTTTCAAGGTCTTTCACTGTCTACATGTTCAGTTGTGGATCTAAGAGTTTGTTTCTCTGGTGATGTCTGAGCAAGACACTGAGCGGAGCAGAATGTCACCGAGTCATTTTATTACAGTGTTCCTTCAGCAGAACAATAGTATTTGGATTTCTCCTACATCCGTGGCCTATCTAGTCTCAGGTCACCAAACAGGATCAGGCCTGGGTTCTATCTCATGGAGTGGGCCTCACATCCAATCAGACAGTTACCCTCACAATGTTTGCCACTATTACACTAGCATGCCATTGTAGATCAAAGGATTGGTAGTTTGTTTGGTGTTTACATTTCTCCTCTGGTAGCATACAGAGTACCTTCCGGTACCAAGAACACTCATCAGTAGCAGTGAAGGCACTAGTTAGGCACCAGCTCAGCTTCTTCATTATCAATGAGATATATGTGTTGTCTTCAGCAAACAGGGCTTTACCATCTGTTATCAGAAAGCAGCCTTTGCGGGTATAGGGATTCTTGGGGACCCTTGGGTAAAAATTTCAATTAGATGTAGATCATTCCTGGCATTGGAGGTTTCACTTGGTGGCAAAGATGTCTGGTTGTGTCTTTGTCTGCTCTGTTATTTGGTGACTCCTTTTAGATTTCTTTAACATATGTGTGTGTGTGTATCTAATAGGTTTCCATATGACCCTTCAAATGGCCCTCGGTGTTTATTGTCCTGTTTCATATTCCCTCCCTTACTCCCCACTCTTTTCTTCCCATCTCCATTTAATCTTCCAATTTGGGTCTCCCCTCTGTCTCTCTATAACCACAGTATTTCTCTTATTCAGAAAGTCATTCTATCCTTACCCCGAAGTCAACCTTTTGGTTTGTTTATTTGTTGTTTGGGATGTGATCTTTCTATATGTCCCAGGCTGGCCCTAAACACAAGAGTGCCCTACCTCAGCTTCCAAAGTACAGGAAGTACACGAACGTGCCACCATGTCAGGCTCAGCCAATTTTTAAAGTCCTGGTCTTCCTTCAGTGGCAACTTTAAATTTCACCTCCCTTAAGAAGGTATTCATAATGTTTCTAAGCCAATCTCTCTCCTAGAGTCAAACAAGACACCAAAACTTCATTAAATAGCATGCCTGTATTAAGTCAGCTTCATATAATAAACATTTTGTTTAGTTGTGTATCCCCCTGGGTTGATTACTGTTTCACTCATTGTTTAACGTTCCACAGCACACAAGCCATGAGCCACGGCAGACCCCCAGTGAAGGACGGTTGAATGTCTTCGAGCAGACACATGCTTCTCCCTTCCCAAGGTCAGATGATAAATCGTATTTAAAGACCTGGCCTTTGTGTGGATAAGGTGAGAAAGCTAACAATTAGGAAAATAGACTTCAGAAATCCCACTCAGGTTTTGATGATTTGGAATTAGTGCAGAGAGCTGATGACTATGTGCCGTATTGTTTAAACTAAAGTCAAAGGGAGAGACAGAACAGGAAGGTATTAGAAGCCCCAAAGCAGATGCTTTAGTTTAGGTTACTATTGTTAGGATTTTTTTTTAAAATGATCAAAATCAATTTGGGGAGGAAAACATTTATTGGGCTTATACCTCCATATCAGTGTTCATCATCAAAGGAAGTCAAGACAGGAACTCAAACAGGGCAGAAACCTAAAGGCAGGAGCTGATACAGAGACCATGGAGTGCTGCTTAATGGCTTGCTCAGCCTGCTTTCTTATAGAACCCAGGACCATCAGCCCATGGGTGGCCCCACTAACAATGAACTAGACCCTCCCACATCAATCACTAGTTAAGAAAATGCCCTACAGGGTTGTCTGCAGCCAGATCTTAAGGAGGCATAAGATCTCTCAGTTGAGGCTACCTCCTCTCCAATGACTCTAGCTTGTGTCAAGTGGACATGAAACCAGCCAGCACACCAGAGCTCCACATGGTTTCAACAGGCGCCACCTCTAAGCATTATCTATTTGAGGTCATCTATCCGTAACAGTTCACCCTGGGTGCTGCGTTATAATTCCAATTCCTTATCTAATGCTCCTTTAATGTATTTCTCTATACATATAATGTGATTTTTTTTTTAACTCAGGGCCTTGTATATGCAAAGGCAAACACACTAGTACCACTTAGCTATGTCCCCAAACTTTAATGTATTTCTTTTGGTTGATAAACTTATTGGCCACCTATGTAAGCCACATGTAGGATGATCAGTTTTTACATGTTGCCAGGAACGTAGGGCTTTCCTGAAACACGAGAATGTTCATAGTTAAAACCAGGAAAGTCCCATGCAAACGGGGATGATCACTCACCCGCAAAGGTCCCTTACTCGCCGCTAGCTATAAAGCAGGGGAAAGAATACATGTGTCCTCCTCCTGTGTGGGACTCTGTTTTAAACTGGGCTTCCTCATGAGTACACCAGGCTTGCAGGCCACAACTACTTACAAATCACGCACGTTAGATTCGGTTACAGGGTTAGATTTGGTTGCAGCACTTCCAGGTGTTAACAGCAGAGATCTCAGAGCACAGCTGGCTGTCTGTTTGGAGGAAAGATGAAGGGCTTTGGACAAGGAGGGTAAGCAGAAGTTCAGTTCATGAATGCGGTCATTGTTCAGCCAGCTGTAAATTCCAACCAACTGGAATCAAAGCCTGAGCCAGTTGTCTGTTGTTCTTGGATCGGCAGGCATGCTCCATCTCCAGGTTCTCAGCCCCTTGCTAACACTGACTCTGACCTGTTGGGTGGAACAGTGCCTTTTTTGGAGAGGGCCAGAGATGTCAACCTTTCCTGGGGGAATGTGGAGGTAATCTGATGGTGGCATGTGCAGATTTGGCCATCATAGCTGGCTAGGGCTTGACATTTCTCCACTGTTATTCCGTGTACACTCCTGCTAAGGGCTGGGTACTGGGTGAAGAAGAAAACCCCTCCCATTCTTGGGTCAAGAGCATATGGATGATTTATTACCCTCTTAGAATGTCAGTCCTCTCAGAACGGAGCCGTGCATGGTAAATGGACAGAAGTAGAATTTGAATCCTACCCTAGCAACTCTTAACTGAGAGTCTGTGTGATGATCTGCAAGAGAACGTGCTATGCATGCTTGAAGAAGACCCCGGAGAGTTTGGGGTGTTTATGGTGTGAGGAGGACTTCAAGAGGAAAGGAGTTGTGAGAGGGGGGATGAGGGGGACAGAGAACACTATGAATAAGAAAGGCTTGTCAAGCCAGGCAGTGGTGTCACATGCCTTTAATCCCAGCACTGGGCGGGGGGGGGGGGGGGGGCAAAGGCAGGCAGATCTCTGAGTTTGAGGCCAGCCTGGTCTACAGAGTGAGTTCCAGGACAGCCAGGGCTACACAGAGAAACCTTGTCTTAAAAACAAAAAAAAAAAAAAAAAACAAAAAGGCTTGTCAAAAATCTTGGTCTGGACTGGGGAGAAGGCTCAGTTGGTAAAATGCGTGCCACATAAGCCCATCTTCCCAACATCCATATGAAAGCCCAATCGCTGTATCGGTAATCCCAGAGTCAGGAGCAGGCAGGGACAAGCAGATCCATATCGAGTGGGCCAAATAGCTTAGCCAGTGAGTGCATTATGGGTTCAGTGAGAGATCATGTCTCAAAACATTAGGTGGAGAGCTAGGAAGATAGCCAACATCAGCGTTCCCCCTACGGACGTGCACACACACACTCCCCTACATGAATTTATACATACATAAATACTGTATACATACACAGAGAGAGAGAGGAAGGGACGGAGGGAGGAAGGAAGGAGGAAACACTGTGTAAGATCAAATGTTAATTTGACTTATATGTGTTTGACATTTAAAACAATAAGGAATTAATTTCACAGAAAAAAATGCCTCAGAAGGGTTTTTAAGAGCAGTTTTTCAACAAACAAAACTGAAACACTTAATTTCATTTCCGTGGAATTTTTATAGCAAAGATGCCTTTAAGTGGCCTGGAGCCACCCTTTGGAAAGAACCAGACCCAAGAAGTTCAAGAATCTTATATATGTCATACAGCCTGAGCAGAGTTACCATTGAGGCACAGCTCTGAGGTCTCTGAGCGTGACCACATCATTGCTCATGCCAGCTGCTGGCACGGCTGTTGGAATGGCACAGAGATTCCAGAATGAGGAAAGGGATTTCTGGAGCTCTCACCCCTAAGAGTCTTGCATACTGCTTGCTTTTTTTTAATAGTGCTAATTTGCTTGACCAGATAAACAAAGAGATAGACAGAACAAGTGATTTCCCACAAGGTCACATGGCAGGGACAAAAATCCAAATGAGCTGAATCCTAACTCCATCTCTTCATCTACTCATATCATCCTCTGGGCAAGCCTGGCCAACTTTGAAATGGATATTTGGACGTCAGAATACATAGGGCACGGTGCCTGACTTAAGTGACATCGAATTTTTAATTAGGAATATGGGAAAGATGAAGATGACGAAGACTTCCTGTTATGTAGGCGCCAGGGCCGCTCCGTGTTTTTTCCAGTTTTCCAGTGAATATCTGCTCCTCCTCACCAATTCCTCTGCACTTTTGTAGCATATACAGCTCACATTACAAAGTCAACACCTCATTATCATATGTGCAGTCAGTCGCCCTTTTGTTGTCTCTCCCCTATAATGTTTAATCTGGCTTACCCTACTGCATTTTTTGGCTGCCTGCTCTCCCCCTGCCTCTGTCAGTCAAGTTTGGTTCAGTAAACATTCCAAAGTCCTGGATCACTAGCACCCGTTTAGGTATTGTATCTCTTGTCCTGGGTTATCTGTATCATGTACGTACACGCATACATATATATGAGAGACAAGATTCAGAGGCTTATAAACAGACTTATTGGCAAGAAGAATCAATATATATATATATATATATACATATATACACATATACATACATACATATGTATATATGGGTTTACAATATATGCTGGTTGAACTAACACTCACACTTGGGGGGATTCTGACTTATTCTCAGCTCCTTATAACCTTTGCTAATGTGGATGAAGAAAAATGTGGACACACAGCAGTTGTATTTTTTTTTAAACCAAAGCTAAGTTTGCCCCCATCCTAACTGCGCGTTTTAAAGAGTTTTTTACAATTTTATAGACCTACGGAACTGTCAGTACAGTTGAGTCAGGGCATCTTCCAGTAGCTCAGAAAGTTCTCTTGTGCCAAGTCTTGAGCATCCAAGTGGAATCATAGAGTACGTACTCACAGGCGTTATTTTTGCTTGACTTTGGAAAGGCTTCTCTGATCTCTTCCCCAGCGGATGTCTGGTTCAGGCTGGTATTGAAATGAGTTCACTTCTCCTACTCCCACGTGGATTTGACAGGGTGGGCAGAACTGAGCCTTGAAGAAACCTGAGACACGAGGTGCAGAGGCTTAGGGATGTCATTATTGGCAAGAAGATCGTTGGCTTTTCCCAGACCATTATCAGACTATGTCAAAGAATGGGTCCACTTTGCACCCTAAACCTATTTACAAGCTCACTCACTGAAGCTTTTTCTAAACCCAGAAGCTTAGAAGCTACGAGTTCTCTGCCTTCAATGGACAGCCTATTTGGAAACTCTGGACTCTTAGAGAGTCACAGAGTCATTGCTCCCTCTGGTGTAAACAGGGAGCCGTGTCATCCTTTTATTGCACCAGTCCTACCCTCTGAAGCCCTCTGGGTCAGCAAGGAGCCCAGGCAGGAAGGAAGCAGCAGGCTTCCCCTCCAGTTCCCTTAGGTTCATGGGTCAGAGGCCCTATGTTTGAATAGGTGAACAGAGAGAAACATAAAAGATGGGATACCCAGTAAGCACATGGGGGATGGGGAACCTAGAGAAGACAGTTATCTGGAGAGAGAGAGAGAGAGAGAGAGAGAGAGAGAGAGAGAGAAGGGGTGCTGGCCAGAGGCAGCTGGAAGTCCAAACAAAGCACACTAGGCTAAGGGGTGTGTGTGTGTGTGTGTGTGTGTGTGTGTAAATACATATATATTCTCCCACTTTTGAGAAATCCTGAAAATTCACCCTTCAGCCCCAAATAAATAGATTCTGACCCCGAGTAGGAGAATTCTTGAAAAGTGGGTTTCAATATGAAAACCCTGATAAATCTCTTAAACAACCTGCATGCCTTCAAGGGCTGCTGTACCTGCTTAATCCCTTTAAAGCTCCTATAACTTCAGCTATGGTGTTTAAAGTCTCATAAATCTATACTAGCTTGAAATAGGGAAATATAAATCACAGCTGGGGGCTTAAGGGTAGCAGCAGAAGACAGGCCCCCCTGTGCCATTTAAAACCACGGCACGGGCTTCTCATCAAAATTTCCCAACACAGCTAAACGAAAGGTGCTTGAGTTTGGGGGTTGTAGTTCCGTAAGTTCTCCATTTATCCTTTTTGCTTTTGTTTGTTTGTTTGTTTCCTAGTGGGTTGGAGAGAAAAAACAAACAAATCAGACCAGTTACCAAAAGGAAGAAACAAAACTAAAAGAAAATACTACCAAAAGTTGTCAGAAAACAACTCTGTGCTAGTAAGATACCAATAAAATCCTCTCTACTTTCTGTTAAGTTGTTAATTTATGCCCTCAAATGAAAGTTATAGATAATATTCTGCTAACAATAGCTATTTGTCATTGTCCTTTCTACTATGTACACCGGATGCCTTCTGTGAAAAGCTTCATGTCCGTGACCTCACTTCATCCTCAGCATAGTCCACAGTCGATTTATTTGTTTTTATTTTGTGTATATGAGTGTTTTGCTTGCACGTATGTCTGTGCACCATGCCCATGCCCAGTGCCCTCAAAGGCCAGAAAAGGGTTTTGGATCCACCTAGAACTGGAGCTGCAGGTGGTTGTGAAACAGCATGTGGGCACAGGGAACTGGACAGGATCCTCTGCAAAGCATCAGGTGCTCTTACTGGCTGAGCCATCTCTCTAGCCCTGAGAGACATTATTCTTGTCTCTGTTTTACAAACGAGCAGACTGAGGTTCCTGCCATTTGTGTGAATTCCCTCAGAGTCACACGATTGATACATAGTGGGATGAAGGTTTACAGTTTCGTTAGATGCCCTAGTCTTACCCAGGGTCCCTACCCAGGGGCACAGCAGCCCCAACTCACAAAGCTCCTGGAAGGTCCTGGATGTCACCCTCTGAGGGCTCATGTGTTCTCATCCTTCTCTTTTCTGGCCTGGTCCAATGACTTCTTCAAGCTGCCAAGTCTCAGAGAACTCTGTTGATTGAACATTTACTCAAAGTTCAATCTCCATAGATTAAAAAAAACCAAAAAGAAACAACAACAATAAAATTCTGTGCTGTTCTACTTGCTTCACACCCCATAAACCTACAGCAATAGACACTCAGGGATCCTGAGGAAAACAATTATGATCAAATACAGGTTGAAGAGCCATTGTCCAAAATACCTAGGACTGGTTATGTTACAGATTTGAGACATTTTCAAAATGTGGAATATTTGTTTAGATTTGTATTGGTTGAACAACAACAACAACAAAAGACCTCTAAATCTAGAATGTTCTAAAATCTAAAACTTGCTGAGCACTGACTGCTGAACTTTGGACCCTTCAGATTTTCAGAGAAGGCACACTCACTGTGAGATGTATGCGACCTGTCCCCACGGCTGTGGGAAAGCAGCTGGAGACTGGAAAGCACAACGAGTACTTCCTGAGGCATAAGAATTCTAAAGTCTGGGAAATAAGGTCTGGCTTCCCATGGAGAACAGAGGGGAGAAGATATTTCAACATCTAGGACAAAGCTGAGGCTTTATCTTAAAACACTTATGATTGAATGACAAGCCTTCAGGAGGCGGAAGATATCTCTTTATTGCCAATTCCCAAACTGACTCAAATGGGATATTAAGGGATGCTATGGTTATAGAGGCTTGGAAAACACCATGGATGTGACCCTCTCTTAGAGAATCACAATGTGTCTAGCCCTAGGAAAGGCCCTGGGGAGTTCCACTACAAAATACTTTTCTGATTACTCTAGACCTTCCCAAATCTTTGACCAGAGGGTTTTTATCTATTAGCGCCACCTGGAACACGGTTTGGGAGGTGGGTTTGGGAGGTGTCACTCCGAGCAACAGATTAGATGCCTAATCAACTCAGCATCTCAATCTCTCTAATACTATCAACATTCCTCTATTCAACAGTTCACAACGAAGTGAGGAGACTCCTCAAAACACATTCAGTTCTACACAATTCTGCACTCCTACAGAGGAGGGCTTGGCTCACAAATCTCTGGGCCCAGGACCCATAACCTTGAATTAGAAGAGGAAGGAAGGAAAAGGAGGAAGCGTGCCTCTTAACTCACATTTCCAGAGCAGTATGTTTAACGATGCTGACTTAGTGCTGGAGAGTTCTCCTAGTTGGGGGTCCTCTAGAAGCTGACCTTGAACCAAGTAAATGGTTTATGTGGGAAACAATCCAAAGAAATGCCAGCAAAGAGGGAGGAAGTGAGTCAGGGAGGAACCAACAACCAATAAAAAGTGAATTATTAAGCCAACTTCAGGGTGGACAACTGTAGCTTAATTCTAAAAGGAAACTCTGGGAAATAGTATAAAACACACACTTCAGAATTATCCTACTTAAAGGATGAGGTCGCTTCTGGGAGATGTCTCCTTCTTTCATTGCTGAAGGATGCTTCTTGGGGGATCATTTTTCTTGGACATAATATATCCCAAGGTTGCAAATATAGACTTCGAGAATCACGATCTATGTATCTATGGCAGTTGAAAGTACCTGGAAAACACTGAGGTGGTAAGACCTGAGGGATTTGGGTTGCATCTTAATATCTCACACTTACACTATATTTCCAAAGGGAAACTTCAAGTTAGATGGAAGCTCAATGTCCTCTCTGACTGACCATCCCAGGTATTTCTGAAGTCCATACTATGCTGTATGTGGGTGAGCACAGATAATTAAGTCAAGAACACACATGACCACCTCCTTCTCCTCCTCCTCCTCGTGCTCCTCCTCCTCCTATCTTTGATGCAATGATTATCTGACATGCTTTCGAGCTCCACATCAGTGATGTCAATGATCGGTCTCATTTCAAAAAGTGATTCACCACATCTGTTCAAGAAAGTATTGGAGAAGCCACACCCTTCTAGAGATGGTACCGGAAAATCCATGGCAGAACAAAGAGACTGTATTCAAAATAACTGCTTAAAACTGCCTCACTAAGTCATGACCCAGGATGGTTAATATTTTAATAATAGGATGAATTAATATTCCTAACCAGATAAAGTAAGCCAGTTTTTGAAGAAAAAAAAAAAACCAAAACACAAAACTACCGCTTCAGCTAAAATCATTGCCTCTCTGAACATTAATGAAAACATACAATAAGACAACAGAGGAAGTAGTTTACTGTAAGCTAAATATGGTTCGATAGTTTCAGAAAGTCAACAAAATATAAGAATGATGGCTAATCTTTTCTTCCTTTTTCTTTGATTTTTTTTTTAAGATAAGGTCTTACGATATAACTCAGGCTTGCCTAAAATTCCTGATTCTCCTGTCTCAACCTTCCAAGTGTCAGGATTACAGATATGTGTCACCATGTCTGCTGTAATAGCTAATCTTGATTAGCAACTTGATTGGACTGGGACACCTAGATTAGTGAAAACGTGTGTAGTGGATGTGTCCGTGGGGATATTTTTAGACACGCCCTGTACGTAGGCAGCGCTTTCCAACATACCCAAGGCTCTTCTGGAAGAAAAGCAGAGGAGGGCAGAAGTCTCCTTCCTCTTCCTTCCCTCCTCCATCTTTTTGTTTTCTCCCCTTTCCCTCTTTCTTTCTAACCCTGCAGTGGTCACAAAGGCAACCCTGCTCCACCACGCCCTCCCCATCAGAATGTTCCTCTCACCCCAAGCCCAAAGCATTGTAACTTGCAAATCATGAGCTGAAAACTCCAAAACAGGAGTCAAATGTAATTCTTCCTCTTTAAGTTTGTTTCCCCACCTACTTCTTCACAACAGTGAAGTGATCTGACTAACAGGCAGATCGATGGGGAAGCCTCAAGCAGAGTGTCTCAGCTTGTTGTGGTTCAAGGTGAGACTATCATCCAGCATCCAGTTCACGTAAAACCAGAGAGGTTTTGCTTTATTTCAACGACTGCCCCTTTCTAGCTCCTCTTCCTCAAAATCACACTACCAAGCTTGCTCCCTCTCTGAGTTTTTCTATATTAGACAACATTTACAAACGTTTACAACGTTTATAAAGGGAGCAAAAAATGCCAATGATTGCCAAAGAGACCTCAGCTACTTTGCCCCCAGGGTATGCCTATGGCCTCTGGTTTGTCAGAGGAAAACAAGGAGCATTAGGGAGGAGCACCTAAAGGAGATGGTTCTGTCTACCAAATTCGTATCAGATGAGTCTTTGGTCCTTACTGAAAGTCATCATTGCTGTTTATAATTGGACCTCCAAACTCCTAAGTATTTGAACTCAAAGCATCTACTCTTGTGGCTGACCACTGGATACAGATTCAAGGGAGGCATCAACAAGGTCCAGCTTGCCATTTACCTCTGATGGCCCATCGCATCTTTCATACCAGTACGAGGAGCTCAGAGAGAGAAAGAGTTGCCTTTATCTGGTGACAATCTGATGGCCTCTCTCTCTTCATATTTTTGCCTCTGGGAAGGGAAGAAATGAAGCCATCTTCCCTTCAGCCCGTACCTCTCACTCTGTACTTCAGGAAGAGGTCACTTGACAGAGAGATTTCTCAGATAGAATGGTCACTGCGTGGTGAGGGTGGGGTGCCTTTCTTTGAAGCCCCCCTTTCTCCTTCTGCTTTGATAAAGAACTGATATTCAGTTCTCTGGGAACACACCAGCTGAGCAGGACAGCGAAACGGGTGAGCCAGCTGAAGACCTTTACTGCTCCATTCCCCTCTCCCCTCCAAATCCAATTCCCCAGTCTCATCCCTCCTTATGCAACAGAACCAGCTGCAGCCCTCCTTCCCCACTGACCACATCTTTGTGGATCCCACAGATCTTCTCCTCCTAACCTCCCTCTCCCAACTATTCACTTTATCTCAGTTCCCAACTTGAGCAGGCACCCACTACTAACCCACAGGCCATGCCTGCCAAAACAAAACAAAACAAAACAAACAAACAAATTAAAACAGGTAGCCTAGCTATAGATCTTCATTTCTCCCTCTGTTCCCCCAGATGGAGCCCCCCTGTCTAGTCCCCAGATCTGCAGCAAAATACCTGACCTCTGCTCCCACATCTGGAAGATCCCACAAATCTTCTCCTTTTAACTTCCCTTCCCCTACCTGTTGCTTTATTCCAGCCCCCAAATCCAGCAGGCACCTCTGATAACCCAAGAGCATCTCCTCCCAGGGCAACAAGTAGAATGGAGGCAGACCCACACCTCTCCTTTTGTTCTCCCAGTTCCAATCCCCTGCAGGTTCCTCCCCGGATCTGTAGCAGGAAACCTGCAGAATCTCCTTTTCCTCTCTGACCTCACCCCCAATGTATCATGAAGACCTCCTCCATCCTTCCTTTCTCAAATTCATTCCAATATCCATGCCTCCAACACTAACAGGTACTCTCTTTGAACATACCAGCTGAACGGGCCAGGAAAACAAGCAATACTCAACTATCACACTCTCCAAAAATCCAGATAGAAAACAGAAACCAAAGAACAAAACAACTATTCAAAAATAAACAAACAAATCCAGAAATCAGCATATACACCTATCTATGGTCATCCCAAATACAGGTGCCTGGACACCAGCATAAAAACACAACAAGCTGGGTGCAGTGGCACACACCTGTAATCCCAGTCCTCTGGGTAGATCTTTGTGAGTTCAAGGCCAGCCTGGTCTACAAAGTGAGTACAGGACAACCAAGGCTATACAGAGAAACCCTGTCTCAAATAAAACAAACAAACAAACAAAAGAACCTTAAAACGAAATAACAGCTAGGGCAATATATCTCCACATGAACACAGATAGCTACTACAACCAGCCTGAATACTCCAACACAGCTGAAGCACAAGAAAAGGACCTTAAAATAAACTACCAGAAAATGATAGAGGCCCTTAAAGAGGAAATGAATAAATGCCTTAAAGAAGTCCAGGAAAAGCCAGAGGCTGTATAACCCAGAGACCTAGGATAGAACCAAACATGAATGAAACAAACAGTCAATGAAATTATTCCTAATGATATTCTGCTATAACCATAGATTGGTACCCAGCCCCGTTGCCATTAGAGAGGTTTTCCCCCAGCAATTGATGGAAACACATGCAGAGACCCATTGCCAAACATTAGGCAGAGTTTGGGGAATGTGGTGAAAGGGAAGACTTGTAGGAGCCAGAGAGGTCAAGGACACCACAAGAAAACCCACAGAATCAACGAACCTAGGCTCATAGGGGCTCACAGAGACTACATAGGACTGGCCTAAGCCCTCCACATATCTGTTACAATTGTGTAGCTTGGTCTTCTTGTGGGACACCTAACAGTGGGAGCAGCAGGTGTCTGTGACTCTAGTACCTGCATTTGGGAATAGGATGCCTCATCCAGCCTTAACAGAGACAAAGTGCCTAATCTTACTGCAACTTGGTATGCCGTGTTCGGTCAATATGCATGGGAGGCTTAACCTTTCTGAAAGGGAAGAGTGGATTGGAGGGGGGATGTGGAAGGAGAGGGGGAGGGGAAATTTCAGTCATGAAGTAAAAGAGAGAGAGGGAGAGAGAGATCAGGAAAACACAATTGAAAGAAAAAATAAATGCCTTTTTAAAAAAATCCAGAAAAACATAAACAAACAATAGAAGAAAATGACTAAAACTGTTCAAGACCTGAAAATGGAAATGTAATTAATAAAGGAAACATGAACTGAGGGAATTCTGGGAATAAAAAATTCAGGCATTTGAGCAGAAACCACAGAGGCAAGCTTCACCAAAAGAATACAAGAGATGGAGGAGAGACTCTCGGGCATTGAAAATACAATAGCAAGAAATGGATGTATCAGTCAAAGAAAATGTTAAATCTAAAAAACATCTGACACAAACATCGGGAAAACTGCGACACTGTGAAAAGACCAAACCTAAGAATAATAAAATAGAGGAAGGAGAAAAATCTCAGCTCAAAGGCCCAGAAAACATTTCCAACAAAATCACAGAAGTGGAATAGAGCAAGTCCTATGTTCAAGGAGAGAAACAGATTAAAGGAACACATGATTTTAAATGGAATAAAGGGAATGGTGACCTCGGGGCAAGACCCAACCCAGCTAAACTTCCAACTTGTGAAAAGGAATTTAAAAAAAGTGAAGGGGAATTAAGGAAATTAAGTGAAGGGGAATTAAGGCCAGGTGAGGTAGTACGTACCTTTACTCCCAGCAGTCAGAAGTTTGAAGCAAGCCAGGTCTACAGAGCAAGTTCTGCTACAGCCAAGCCTAGGCAGTGAAAGAAACCACTGAAAACAGAAAGCTGGTGAAGATGTGATTGAACAAGATGGCCGTGTTCCAGCCCCAGCAAGCAGCAGAATCTGGAAGAAGCAGCAGCTTCAGCCCCATGGTTCTGGCTTTAGGGTCAAGGATAGAAGAAAGGGATCATGGAATCCCCTGCCATGACCAAGGGAAGCCACTGAAGCCAGGCATGTGTCAGGCGCGTCCCTGCATTGAGGCCGCAAGAGAACATTGCATGAAGCTATGAAGGTAAAGCTTTGGAGACCCCCAGATGTTGGAGATGCCAGAGCCGTGGGATACCTGTGGAGGAGGGGTGCTAACAGGGAACTAACTCAAGAGAGATTACGGGGATACAAATTAGAAAGGAAGAAGTCAAAGTACTGTTATTTGCAAATGATATGATAGCATATATAAGTGACCCTTAAAATTCCACCAGAGAACACCTACAGCTGATAAACATTTTCTGCAGAATGACTGAATACAAAATTAACTCACAAAAAAAATCAGTAGTTCTTTTATAAACAAATGGCAAATGGACTAAGGAAGAAATCAGAAAATAACATCTCACACAATAACCTCAAATAATATAAATTATCCTGGAGTAACTCTAACCAAGTAAGTGAAACTTGTATAATAAAAAAATTCAAGTCTTTGAAGAAGGAAATTGAAGAAGATATCAAAAGATAGAAAGATCTTCCATGTTCAGTATGATAAACATAGTAAAAATGGCCATCCTACCAATAGAAATCTACAAATATAATACTATTCCCAGATAAATTCCAACACAATTCTTCACAGAGCTTGAGAGAACAATTTTTAACTTCACATGGAAAAACCAAAGTTCCAAAACAATCCTGAACAATTAAAAAAAAAAAAAACTGCTGGAGCTCTCACTATTCCTGATTTCCTGATTTCAAGTTGTAATGCAGAGTTATAGGACTAAAAAACCACATGGCACTGGCATGAAAACAGACACATTGATCAATGGAACCAAGCTGAAGACCCAGATATAAACCCACACACCTATGGACACCTGAATTTTTATAAAGAAGCCAGAAATACACAGTGGAAAAAAAGACAGCATCTTCAACAAATGGTGCTGGTCAAACTGGATGTCTGCATGTAGAAGAATACAAATAGATCCATATTTATCATCCTACACAATACTCAAGTCCAAGGGGATCAAAAACCTCAGCATGAAACCAGAAACACTGAACTTGAACACATTGGTACAGGAGACAACTTTCTGAACAGAACACCAATAGCACAGACACTAAGATCAACAACTAATAAATTGGACCTCACAAAACTGAAAAGATTCTGTAAGGCAAAGGATATCGTCATTCATACAAGGCAGCAACCTACAGAATGGGAAAGGGTTTTACCAATTCCACAACGGATAGAGGACTAATATCCAAAATATATAAAGTACTCAAAAAACTAGACATAAAAAAAAAAATCTGGTTAAAATGGGGAACCGATATAAGCAGAAACTCAAATAAATGGCTGAGAGCCATTTAAAGAAGTGTTCACCATACTTAGCCATCAACAAAATGCAAATGAAAACTATTTTGAGATTTCATCTTACCCCTGTAAGAAGGCCTAAGCTCAATAGCACAGGTGACAGCTCATGCTGGTGGGGGTGTGGAATAAAGGGATTGAACCCTCCTCCTTTGCTGGTGGGAGTGCAAACTTGTGCAGTCACTGTGGAGACCAGAGTGGTGTTTCCTCAGAAAGTTGGGAATCTGTCTACTTCAAGATCTACCTGTACAACTCTTGGGTATAGACTCAAAGGAAACGCCATTTCCACCACAAGGACACTTGCTCAACCATGTTCACTGCTGCTTTATTCATAATAGGCAGAAACTAAACATCCTAAATGTCCCCCAACTGAAGAATGGATAAAGAAAATGTGGTGCATTTACACAATGGAGTATTACTCAGCTCTTAGAAACAATGACATTGTGAAATGCGCAGGCAAATGGATAGAACTAGAAAAAAAAATCATGACAAGGTAACCCACACACAGAAGGATAAATGTGTGATGTATTCACTTATACTGGTTACTAGCCATGAAGTAAATGATAACCAAGTTACAATCTGTAGACCCAGAGAGGTGAGATATTGAGAGAGGTTCTTGAGGGGGCGACAACACATGTATCTCCCTGGGAGTGAGAAATGGGATAAATTTTACAGCTGGACTGGGGACAGGTGGGGATGGGAACTGGAGGATTGGGTGGGAGAGAGAGAACAGGTAGACGTGAGAATGCAGGGAGAAACAGCTGGAATTGGCGGGAGAGCATTTTACAGATGCTACAGAAACCTTTTGCAGTGGAAAGTTCCTAATATATATGAAGGCGATCCTAACGAGGTCTCCTCATAATGGGGAAACGGAGTCTCAATTGGCCATCTCTTGTCACCAAACGAGGCTGTGGGACTGGATTTCATTCAGTTGAGTTGTTGCACAAGGTGGTCAGACAAGTATCTCCAGACAACCCAGGATGTTACTAAGGCAATGGATTGCTCTCCGCAGACTGACAATGTGGCCCCAGTGGTAAGGACAACACCCACACAACTAACTAAACATGAAGAAGTGCAGCTGGTGCCTGCATGGAGCCTTCATCCCTGTGCTCTGTGTCTTTGGTTCGGGAAGGTACTCTGTGCAGGCATAAGGTTATTGTGTAATTCAAATGCTGATTCCTGCATGCACCCCCCACCTCTATTTCTGGTTGCAATCCTGTTCTAAGACTCTCCTGTCTCAATGTTGCGCAAACACTGCTCCCCAATTGTCCCCTGATCAGGGGAGAGAAGAGGGCGGGACTTCCTGCCAGCCAGTGGAAGGGGAGTTAGAAAAGGAAGTAGGGGATTCAGCCAGGGGCAGATATCCAGAAGGACCAGGAGAGAGAGAGAGATCAGCAAGGAAAGCTACAAAGTGCAAGTATCCCCGGGATGCACTCTGAAGGGAAGCCAAATTAGCATAGAGGGTTAAGAATTAATAATTGTTCAGTTATTGTATTGTGAAGCTTATTATTAAACAACCATAAGAGTCTCAATCATTTTGATGCTAGCTTGGTTAAGAGAGAGAAGGAGAAACAAACACAGTTTCATAAAAATAACTTTAGCAACTTTGCAGGCTACCAAAAGAGAAAAATAAACATTAACTCAGCCACAAAATCTTTGACCTCCAATCTGTCCTGCCCTCAAAGTATGCAGGCAATGGTGGCACAGTAATTGTGGGAGTAGCCAACCAACGGTTGATTGGACTTAAGGCCCACTCATGAGACAGAACCCATGCCTGACATTGATTGTGTAACCAAGAACTAGAGACTAGAAAGCCCAGAGACCACGGCAAACATTACTGGTCTCATAAAAGAAATCAATAAAATGATTCCTAATGGTATTCTGCTATACTCATAGATGAATGCCTTATTCAGTCATCATCGGAGAAGCTTCCTCTGGCAGCGAATGGGAACAGATGCAGAGACCCACTGTCAGACATTATGTAGAGAGAGAGTCCAAAAGGGATGTCTCCATCAAAGCCCTCCCCTCAGAGCTCAGGGAATCCTGTGGAAGAGAAGGCAGAAAGAGTGTAAGAGCCAGAGGGGATGGAGGACCCTGGGAAACTAGGCCCTCTGAATCAACGACACCAAGCGCATATGAGCTCACAGAGACTGAAGCAGCAAGCACAGGGCCTAGACGGGTCTGCACCAGGTCCTCTGTGTATATATTATAGCTATTAGCTTAGTATTTCTGTAGGATTCCCAAGTGTGGGAACGTGTGGGTCCCTATTCTTGTGCCTCCTCTTAGGACTCTTTTCCTTCTGTTGGGTTGCCTTGTCCAGTCTTGATGTGATAGTTTGTGTTTTATCTTGTTATATTTTATTTTGTCATATTTAGAAATGGATCTGGAGGGGAGGAGAGATCGGGAAGAGCTGGGAGGTATAGAGGGAAAGGAAACTGTAATCAGGGAATATTGTATAAGAAAATAATCTACTTTTAATAGAAGGGGAGGGGGAGGAACTGATAGTCAGTTCCCTTCTCCTGAGCTTCCTATAGTAAATACTTTCCTTTCTTTAGGGTCTTATACCATTAATAAAGTCTGCAGCGTGGGCTCATGCTTTCAGGAAAGCAGAAGCACAGGAAATCCTCTGGGTGAGGCATGTGCTCTCAGAACGCCTGACAAAGGCAAACAGAGCTCATGGAGCACTGCCTGTCTTTCTTATTGATTCTTGGTTATATATTGTCCTTGGGAATGTCATGAGAAAGAAAGAGAAGGTCATGTACTCTGCTTGGGGCTGGCCTTGGGTATTTCCTGAGGCCTCCTGACCATCTTTCCCCACCTGACACTGATTATTTTAAACATTTCAAAAATACAAAAAAAAAAAAAAAAATCTAGGAGTAAAGCAATGAGCACCTATATATCACCTTCCTCATTTATCAATGTTAATAATCTGTCACATTTGCTCCACCCGTGTGTCAGGTATGTACAGTGTGTGTGTGTGTGTGTGTGTGTGTGTGTGTGTGTGTGTGTGTCCATCCATTTTAATCGCTAGGAACCTTTTCAAAGTAAGTCACGCATGTCACGGCACTTTATCATCAATGGTTCAGAATGCATTTCTAAGAATAAGAACATTATCCTGTTCTAGTAAGTAAGCAGCTTATTTGTTTGTTATTGTTGTTGTTATTATTATTTCTAAGAAAAGTAGTAACTATAGAACATCAGGTTTTCGTAACTGTTCTGAGAGTGTCACTTACAGCTGTTTTCACTGTGGTCACATATAAATAACACAAAATTAGACCAGTTTTGCCTTTTTAAAGCACACAGCTCAATGGTGTTAAGTACATTCACATTGTCACGGTTCATCTCCATAATTTTTTCATCTCCTTTATTCAAAACTTTGCAACATTGAAAATTAACCCCACGTCCTTCTCTCCTACAGGATCTGGCAACCTGTAAACCTGTAAACCTGTAAACCTGACAAGTGCAGACCTTCCCGGAAGTGGAGTCACAGCGCTCACCCACTTGTGGCAAGCTTATTTCCCGTAGCAGGATATCGTCACATTTTACCTGAACGGTAGCGTGTGTCAGAATCTGTCTCCTATTCAAGAATAATTGATTCTGTGCAGAAGCCGTGTTTTGCTTCTCCAGTCATCCATGGTTGTTTATTTGGGCATTTCCCATCATTCAGCTTGTGTGAATAAAATTCCTATAAACATGAGCACACAAAGAGCGAGCGTTTGGGATCCTAGCTTTAAATTCTGTTGGGTCTATCTCCAGAAGTAGATGGTCTCTTTGGAGAAATGTTTCTTTTTTTCCCTTTCTATCTTTCTTTTATTTCTTTGCCTCTTCACAGTTTTGCCCTTCACTCTCATTTTAAATTATTATTAGTTTTGAGTTGGTTCATGAAATAAAAGTGTTTCCTGTGACATTTTCATATACCTGTGTCATTATACTACCTTCTGACCTTCCACACACACACATACACAAGTTCAAGGCCAGCCTGCGCATATAGTGAGAACTGACCCCTAAACCCAAAGCAATAATAGTAAAATTAAAAGGTATAATTATTGGTTTAATAGGGGTAACCCCAATAGACTCATGTGTTTGAATGTTTGGCCATAGGGAGCGGCACAATTAGGAGATGTGGCCTTGGTGGAAGAGGTGTGTCACTGCGGGGCTAGGCTTTATACATGCTTACGATCCACCCAGTGTGAGATACAGTGTCTCCTTGATGCCAGCAGATCAAGGCATAGAACTCTCAGCTCCTTCTCCAGCACCATATCTTCCTGGATGCTGCCATGCTTCCCACTGTGATGATAATGGACTAAACCTCTTAAACTGTGAACTAGACCCAATTAAATGATGTCCTTTATAAGAGTTGCCTTGGTCATGGTGGCTCTTCACAGCGATAAAACCCAAACTAAGACATATGCCAGTGTATAAGTTCACAGATGAGTTTAGAAATCACAAAGAGAAAATCTTCTTTGTAACCTAGTTATCTAGCAACCCACTGTTTAACTAGGTAACCAGGCACAGCCCCACAAACATTAGGGAGTCCATATTGTACACCTTGTGCTTGATACCTTAGGAAGCAGACAACGGGGTCCATGAAGTATCCCTGGCAAAAGCATCTCACCTGAAACCTGAGGCTTTTAGTCCACAACTGTAATGCTAAAATGTGTGCCATTTAATTTAGCATGTCGTAGGAGCCTACACCAAAACTATAAACCACAATATTTTTAAAATGAGTAAATTGTACTACACCAAAATTGAAAGCTTGTGTGTACCAAAGAACACAATACAACACAGAGAAAAGACAAACTGAACATTGGGAGAAAATATTTGCAAGTCACATATCTGATGAGAAGATACAGGAAATTTTGACAATTCAATGGTAACAAAAGTTATGTAAAATATGGGCAGAGGACCTGAATAAACATTTTTTCAAAGAAAATATATCAAAGAGATCATATCCATTGGGATGTATTTCATCAATAAAAAGGAAAAGAATATAAAATTATGCGTATGGTGAGGGTATGGAGTTGTTAGAAGCCTGTGCCTTGCTGGTGAGACTGTAAAACATTTTAACTGTTGCAGAAAATAGTACAGCTCTTCCTCAAATAGTTAAACCTAGAACGACTGCATCATCCAGCCATCCGCTTCAGGATACAGACCCAACAGAATCTAAAACAGGGATCCCAAATGCTCTTTTCATACACGTTCATAGCAACATTATTCACGATAGCTGAATGATGGAGAATCCCCAAATATACATCCACCCATGGGTCATCTACCTACTTAATAATTGTTAGTGATGAGGGGTATTCACTTGGATCTGTCATTTTTATTGTAACTGTAATTGTGTTCCCAGGCTTCATTTCCTGTGGTTGCTTATAAGAACCAAGAATCAAGGTTTTTCACTTCTGTTTTCCTTTTCTCGTATTCTTCTCTTCCTTTCCCTTCCCTTCCCTTTATTTTCTCTTCATTATATTTCTCCTCCCCTCTTCTTCCTTCTCCTCCTTTCTTTCTCCATCCCCATTTTCTCTTTCTTTTCCTCTTCCTTTTCTCTCAGCCCCAGTCCTTCTGCCTCAGTCTCCACAGTGATGGGATTCTAGGCGGGTCCCATCATACCCAACTGCTTCCATATTTATGATCTTTCTTGTATCTCATTCACTGAAAGAAAAATCATTTTTCAACTTTTCTTCTTTTTTTTTTCTGTGATCACACCAATGTCTAAGCCAAGACTGTTGGTTCTGGAGCAGCATGCTCCTGTGATAGAAGATAGCCTTATACCCAACAGAGGATCCCCTAGACAACATCATGCTGAGACTATGAGATCTAGAACATGTCACCCCTAAATGCCAGGCTCTGCTTGCATTCTTTCCTTTGCCACACAACAGCTATGAAATCTTATCCTACGTTCTCTCCTTGATTCCCCAGAACTTGGTTCATTTTAAGTATCTAGGACAGATACCTAGTGCCTTTCTGATCCTCCTTTTTGCACCAGGAACTTCACCAAAAATACATCCCCCTTTTAACCAAATCAACTCCTGGATTCCTGCCCATTTTTCCTCAGAGGTGGCACCATGGAGAACAGTACCCCCCTTTCCTTTGGGCTCTAAATGGGACAACAGTCACAGTCCACTGTGTTGGTTATGTTCCCTGGGTTTTGTTTTGTCCACATGGTACAAATTAGAGTCATCTGAGAAGAAGGAACCTCACTTGAAAATGCCTCCATAAGACTGACTTGTAAGCCAACCGTGGGGCATTTCCATTATTAATAACTGATGTGGAAGGACCCAGCCTACTGTGGGTGGTGCCACCCCTCAGAAGGTCGTCCTTAGGTGTATGAGCAAGCCAAGAAAGAGGAAGAGCAAGCCGGTAGGAAGGAGCACTCCTCTGTGGTCGCTGCTTCAGTTCCTGCCTCCACGTTCTTGCCTTGAGTTCCTGTCTTTACTTCTCTCACTGTACTGCAGTCTGGACATGTAAGCCAAATAAATCCTTTCCTCCCCAAGTTTCCTCTGAGCATGGTGTTTATCTCAGCAATGGAAATGAAGCTAATATGTCTTCACTGAAATTCCTAAGTAGGAGAGAATTTTTTCATTTTCTTCCGTATGCTTGCATTAGTCCATTTTCCATTGCTATAAGAGAATACCACGTGCTAGGTGGCTCAGAAGTTTTGTTAGCTTGCTGCTCTGGAGGCTGGGAGGTCTAAAAATGTGGTATTGGCATGTGGTGAGGGCCTTGCTGCTGCATAATAACTTAGCAGAGCACACCACATGGTAAAACAGAGCAAACATTCCCACTCAGCTCTCTCTCTCTCTTCCTCCTTCTCTCCCTCTCTCCCCCCTTCTCTCTCTCAAAGACCACTAATATCAATACAGGGATCTCATCAGCATGACCTCATCTAACCTATTACCTCCCAAAACTCCACCTCCAAAAATTTCTTTGGGGATTAATTTTCCCTTTCACAAACTTTCAGGACACATTCAAATCGTATGAAATTGTAAAGCCAATTGGATGATGACGTAAAGGTTCCAGGTCTTGAATTTTGTTCCTGTTGTGTGGGGAAAAAAAAAAAGATACTAATGACCTATCTAGAAAACATCCATGGACCCAAGGCTCACAGAGATCAAAAGTGAATAACATATGTGAGTCTTAGTCTCTTTGCTTGCTTTTATGCTAAAATACCCTGACAAAAGCAGCTTAATGAAGATGGGTTTCTCTTAGCTCACAGTTCAAGGCATAGCTCATCATAGTGGCGAAGCAGCTGGTCAGATTGTACCTGAGTCAGTAAACAGCAGTGAAGGCGATCAGCGCCCTTTCCCTATTTATGCAATCCTGGATTTCAGCAAAGGAAATGGTGCCACCCACTGTGGGTAGGCCTTCCCTGCAACCCCCAATTAATGCAATCAAGACAATCCCCCCAGACACGCTTAGAAACCTATTTCCCAGTTGATTCTAGAAGCAAGTCCAGTTGACAATGAACACAATTCCACCCTTTATCAACTTGACACCCAAGCAAATCATTTTTAGTCCTAACGTTCTATTCCTTGTTCCATAGGATCATAACTACATTATAATGTAGAATGTATCCAGAAGTCCCATGAACACTAACCATTTCAACTCCTTAAAAGTCCAAAGTCTCTTAACTGTTACATACTTCCAGCACATGATAGAATAAACATTTCTATTCCAGAAAGGAAGAATTGAGGCATGGCAAGAAATGACTGGACTGAAGCAAGACTAAAATCCAGCCAGGCAAACACTAAATCCTATAACTTCATTCATATCTGACATCTGGAGCTCATGACAGAATTGGGTAAGCTCCAAAGGTACCTCACCTCTCCATCTCTTTGACCTAGAGCTGCCTCTCTCTCTTGAGGCAGCGCTACTCCATACACAGCTCTCCTTGGCAGACATCCCACAGTCTTAGAATCCCCAACATTGGGAGGTCTCTGTTGTAACTTAAGCTCCACCTTTCACAGCTTTACAAAATGGCCTCTCGGGGCTTCCTTGAAGGAAATCTGACCCTACCACACATCACTTGGCCTCAGATGTTCTCCAAAACCGTAGAACAAGACTCTATGGCCTCTTCAAGCTTGCATCTTTTGTGCCTCTAAAACCAGCACCACATGGGATGACACTGCCAAATTCTGCTGCCAGGTCTGTGTAGAACCTTTAAGCATTCTGAGTTTGCCCTCAGGACACCTGTCCTGTTGTCACAGTGGAATGCAGAAAGATTCTCTTCCGTGGTGCAGATATCTTTAACAATTGTAGCTGCTTTCTCAGACCCCGCCTGACTGTTCTCCTGCCTTGAAATCTCCTCTGCCCAGTAAATTAATCCATTATCTTTAAATTCAGATTCACTCAAGTTGGCAGGACACTGACAGGGTAATGCAAGACTCTTAGCCAAAATAACACACGAATGGTCACTATCTTAGTTTCTGATAGATTCCTTGCCCCCCTCGGATGCCTCATGGGCTGAGATTTCTCTGTCCGCGTTTCTCTCAGTTTGCCTGTCTTCCAAGCTCTCACTAAAATGGTCCATTAAACTCTGCCTACAGCATTTGAGAATTTTTCTAACCCAGAGTTCCAAACTGTTCCACATTCGTCCTAAAAACCAGCTCCAAGTTGCTCAGCACCACATGGCCAAGCTTAACCCAGCAATGACTCAGCCTCTCAGTACCAGTTGTCTGTCTTAGTTTCTTTCTCAGTTGCTGAGATAAAAGGAGGGGGGGTGGAAAAAAAAAGCAGCATTAGTGAAAGAAGAGTTTACTTCAGCTCATGGTTCAGGCAGAACTTGAGGCAGTCGGTCAGTTGGCACTACTGTCACTGAATGCAAGCTGCTCTCTCTTCCTTTCCCCACGATCCCAGCCAGAGGTGTCACTCATAATGGGTGGGCCTTCCCACCTCAATTAATCCACTCAAGATAATCCCCGGGCATACCTAGAGGTGAATTCCTACCAAGGTAACAGTTAGCATTAACCTGCCTGATGAGTTTCTACCAAGGTAACAATTAGCATTAACCATCATGAGTAACGTAAAACCTAAAACTGTATCATGTCTGGAAGAAAATTTGCAAGGTAGTAGACAAAGATTCTTCATTACGAGAAAGCATAGATTATGAGATTCACAGTTGATGAACTGGATTTAAAAAATTTTTAAATGTACTTGAAAGAGACTGTCTTTAAAAAAAAATCAACAGTTAAGCTATAGAGTGCGAGACAATGCAATACAAATAACTGGCGAAAGGCTCATGTACAGAATATATAAAAGAACTCTTATAACTCAAGAATATAAACAATATAGTTTAAAAACAAACAAGAGAGGCCAGAAAGATGACTCGCCAGGCAAGGGTAGTTGTCCCCAAGCCTAAAGATCTGTTCAGTCCTTGGGACCCAGGTGATTGAAGGAGAAAATGAACTGGCTATGTTGCATGCTTGGCTTAGGGCGTGCACGTGTGCCGTGGCACATGCTTGCAGAAGAGAGCATATGCACATACAATGAATAGGAATGTTACAAAAACTTTCTTAAAAAAAAGAAAGAATTGAGCAAATGTTTGAAGAACTGCTTCACCAAAGAAGATATATGAATGGCCTGTAATGACATTATAAGCTCCCAACATAATTAGTTGCTAATGAGCATCAGTCATTATGCAAATTAAAACAACAATAAAATATACCATAATAGACCCATTAGCGTGTCAAGACGTTAAGAAGACTAACCACAGCGAATTGATGCTGGAAACAACTGGACTCTCCTATAATGCTTTAGGGTATATAAAATGATAGGGCTGGTTTGAAAAAGAAATGTGGTGGTTTCTTAAAATGTTTAAATATGCACGTGATGAATGGTCCAGCCGTTGAACTTCCAAGCATTTATCCTTAGGAATTAAAGCATGTGTCCACACAAAAGCTGCTATATAAATATTCATAGCAGCTTCAGTGATAATAACCCCAAACAAGAAACAACTCAAGTTCTTCAACGTGTGAATAGATAAAATGCTACATAATGAAAATATTATTTATCAATAAAAGATAAATTATAATATGTCAATAAAATAAATGAAGCCTAAAGTAGTTATGCTTAACAAAAAAATGCATAGACAAATGCACACAGTGCGATTGTATTTACTTCAGTCTGGAAAATGCACACTTCCCTGGATTGACAGAAAGCAGGTGAACAGCTCTATGACTCTAGAGACACAGGAGACAGCACATGTGGCTGGGATGTTGAGGGATGATGGAATTGTAAACCATGTGATTCCCTAAAGGTGTGGATGTTTCAAAACTCATCAAATCTTGTTGCACATTTGCAAAATAGCAAGGAAGGAATTAAAGACAGATATTTGGAAGCTGAAATTCGAGTATCCTACATTCTGGAACGTCCAGTGAAGACCTTTTCCCTACTACAAGCATAGAAGGAAAAGAATAAAAACAAACTGCAATGAGCATCAGGTAACCGGTGAAAAGAAAAGGTATCTCCTCCTGCGTTGGGACCACCCATTGTTGAGTATTCTGAGTCCCTGGGATCTCTGTACTCCATCTTCCCTGCCTTGAGGGCATCTTCCTTCCCAGCCACACCAGACATTTGTAAGACTCTCTTACCCCCAGGCTTGTTTTCTAATTCATCCCTATCATTTCCACATACACAATCTCACTTCCTTCCCCACGTAGCTGTGAGCTGTAGCTGTATTACTTTGGGGTCAGATACTACCAAACATTGGTGTGGAAGTGAGGAGAGAAAACCACCATTCCCTGATAGCAACCATTCTGAAGAACCGTGGAGAGCCGCAAGACCAGCAAGCCTACCCCTACACTTATGTCTCTAGAAAAATTCTTTCCAGGAAACATGAGAGATTCCACTAAGGAGGTTCATTGTCACCCTGTTAGCAACAACCTAAGCTTCCGTTTCTGTAAACCCGAGGCATGTAAACAAGAAAATGAACTAGATTTTCACGAAGATGGCTGAAAAATATCTCAGACAGACTTGAAGGGGCAAACAAAAAGAAGACCCACAACACAATTCCATCTATCAAAAACGCACATGAACCAGCTGTGTGTATTTTTGTAAGGGTGCTCTTACATCCAAATAACTGTCAGGTGCACTGAGAAAACTCTATTAAATGCACTAGAGTGAATGTTTGCGAGGGGGAAGCTGTAGGATTTGGAATGATAGATGGAGGGGGAAACGATAAATTTTTAAATATTTTCAAACACAGAGCAGGTCCTTCCAGAGATGGATGACACTAAATGGGGAACAAGATTACTTTAAGCATGTGCACCTGAATTCCAAAGCTATAAAAAAATGATAACAGAGAGTTCTTGTATTTTGCCTGACTCTCCTTATGCTGCCTGAAAATTTGAATCTTCAGATTCAGAGTGAAGTGGGCTTAGTGTTCCCTGGTGTATCTGTCCCACATTCCTTCTGTAAACAATTAGCTCAGACTTGGTGGCTTAAAGCAGTATAAGCCCATCCTCACGTACTCATGAAGATGTAAAGTTCCATGCATCTTACCAGGAAACACTCAAGGGTTGAAGTCTGCGTTCTTTTTGCCATGGCCTTAAGGAAGAGTCTGTTTTCTTGTCCTTCTCACCTCTAAGAGAGCACTCATGTTTTCAGTTTGCTGCCTTCTCCTTCCATCTTCAGAGCTGGTCAGGCCAGGCCCAGCCTTCCTCACACCTTCTCTGATTCTCAACATCTTTCTTCCTCCTCCTCCCCTTCTTCTTCTTTTTCCTTCTCCTCCTCCTCTTCCTCCTACTCCTCCACTCTTCAAAACCTTATGTTTGACCTGAATCATCTAGGATGACCTCCATATCTTGAAATCGGCTGATCAGCTACCTCAACCCCCTTTTCTGTGTTAAGAAACACATTCACAGTTTCTGGAAATCAGTAACATGCCATTTCAAAGTCTATTGTTCTTCCTACTTCAACAAAGCACATGACCATAAAAACACACACAGGGCCACATTTGTGTGTGTGTGTGTGTGTGTGTGTGTGTGTATCAGTTATTCAGCCAAATAAAAAGATGTGGACTTGGAATGTATAATACTAAACAAAGCTACACAACCTCAGGAAAAAAAAACCCACATGTTTTTCTCATATGCAGAATCTAGTCAATAATACATGTATCTGTGTAATAATATATGTCCATGTGGGTACAGTGTAACATGAAGAAAAGAGAACAAGAATCACTAAGTAAGAAGGGATGAAGAAGGACTGAATGTACATAATGGACACGAGTTATGAAAGAGGACATAAAGTGAAGTGTTTTTCTAGTTCTAATTCTGTCATGAGTTTTTTGGTTTGGGTGGTGGATAAGTGCATAAAATATAGTTGATATTTAAAGTGTAAAATTCAATGTGAAGCTCCACAGCTTCTGTTCTGAATGCCTATTCTAACTGTATAGAATTCATTAAGCTGTATATACTCGGGGCCTGGTTAATTTTGGTGTGTGATGCTTTTATTTATTTGCATTCTTTTTTTTTTTTCTAAGACAGGGTTTCTCTGTATAACTTTGGCTGTCCTGGGCTCATTCTGTAGTCCAAGCTGGCCTTGAACTCACAGAGATCCAGCTGCCTCCCTGAGTGTTGGGATTAAAGGTGTGTGCTACCATGCCCAGCTATTTTTTTTTCATTTTTATAATAAAGTTCATAAAAATTTTTTTAAAACATATTGTGTCTCCTTGTATGCCATGTCTGTGTGGTAAGTACCAAAAGTATAATTCGGGGGGTCAGAAAGTGGGATTTATAATATGCCTGAGTTTTAACTAAAGTTTTCATCTAAATGGGAATGTGCCAGAATGGGAAATAATTTGATCAAGTTGTTTTTTACCATAATGTAAGTGACTGGCCTATGATAACAGAAGAGATGCTGTGCTGGCTGGTTTTAGGTCAACTTGACATAAGCTAGAGTCACCAGAGAGGAGGGAATTTCAGCTCTATGAGATCAGGCTACAGGCAAGCCTATAAGGACATTTTCTTAATTAGTGGTTGATGTTAGGGGCAGCCTGCTGTAGGTGGTACCATCCCTGGGCTGGTGGTCCTGGGTTCTATTAAAAAAAAAAAAGCAGCAAGCTGAGTAAGCCATGAGGAACAAGCCAGTAAGCAGCACCCCTCCACAGCCTCTGTATCAGCTCCTGCCTCCAGGTTCCTTTCACACTTGAGTTCCTGTCTGGATTTCTTTCAATGACAAAGTAAAATGGGTAAATATAATCCAAATAAGCCTTCTCTGCCCCGACTTGTTTTTGGTCATGTTGTTTCAGCACAGTAATGGTAACCCTAACTAGGACAGAAATTGATACCAGGAGTGGGGTATTGCTGTGACAGACATGTTGGGTTTGGAAGGATTATGGAAGGAGTTTGGAACTTTAAGCTAAAAAAGTCATTGAGAGCTTAGTGAGTTCTGTGGTACTGGTTTGTTATGCTGGGAATGAGACACATTCCAGTTTTTTGAGTACTGGGCCAGTTGAGGTAAGAGGATTGTCACGAGTCTGATGGCCATCCTGGACTACATAGGGACCTCCAGGGAAATGTGAATATATTAGTTACATTTTTGTTGGTGTTATGAAACACCGTGGCCAAGACATCTTGTGGTAGAAAGAGTTTATTTGGGCTTATGCTTCCAGAGAGATAGAGAGATCTGGAAGTGGCTCGACTCTCATACGTCCTACGAGTGACACATTTCCTACAGTAAGGCCACGCCTTTTAATATGCCCAAGCATCACCATCAACAGGAGAACAAATAGTCAAATGCTTAAGATCAGCTATAGAAGACATTTGTCATCCAAACCAAGGTACTTGGCTACATTAAAATAATAATTCTTTTTAAAAAAAGTCCTTTGATGCTCTGAGACCAAACAGAACCCTACCTAAAGTTTTATCTACTGTTTTTATTTACAAGATGATTAGGTACACCACATACTCCAAGCAGGGAACTGTGTTAGCAGTCCTCTGGAATTTCCCCTTTACATCATCTGTGGGCCTCCTTGGCATCGCTCTGGATGGTTAGTTAGCTATTGTTTAACATGTTCTATCTCCTCTTTTCCGTCTCCACAGACTCAAGCTCAGCATCCCCACAACACAGAGAGAAGGTAGGACTGAAGCTCTGCTTTAAGGGAAGGAGGGCTGCTCTGGCTAGAAAAGGACTTAAAGATATCCATGCCAGCAGCTGAGCTGGTTGATCTCCGTGAGAGCCCTGTGCTTTATAAGGATTAATTTCGGAGTCACTATTCCTGCCCACTCTATGTATTCTCACGGTTATGGAGGTGGATTTTACAGCAGGCAGCTGTCCTACACTGAATAGATAAAGAAAATGAAATCTATATAAAGGAAATGCATTGATAAATATCAAATAGGAAGAGCTGAGAGGGTGGCTCCCTGATAGAGCCCTGATAGACCCAGCCCTGAAATAAAAATTAAAAAAAAAAAAGCAAACCAACTAGAAGTTTGTAGCAGCATCTATATCCAAACCCAGTTTATAAACCCGAGCCAATGGAGCTATTCAAGGCCAAAAGTCTAGTCGATGGTAATTCTAAGGCTTGAATGCTCCTCCAGTTCCAAAATGTTCTCCCACAACATCCCTCCCCAGCCACAGCTGGAACATCCTTCCCATGCCTGGTGGAAGGCCATCTGATGTAGAGATTCAGCTTTGACAGTGAGTTGAGGGTCAAGGGATGCTTTGGGGAAAGGAAAATGGAACAACCTGCGTTTCCTGGGTGTTTTATCTCATAGTCCTATCAGCCTTCCAGCATAATTGGGAGAGAGAGAAAAAAGAGAGAGAGAATGTGCATGTACAGGTTCACATGTGCCAGTAGAGGCCAAAGGACAGTTTCAGCCATTGTTCTGTCTGGCCTGGAACTCACCAACTAGACTAGGCTGGCTGAACAACAAGCCCCGCAACCCTTCTATCTCCCCTTCTTCAGAGAAGGGATCACAAGGCACTCCATCATTCCTGCCTTATTTTATTTGGGCTCTGGGATTTGAACTCAGGACTTCATGCTTGCAAAGCATGCACTTAACTGACTGTGCCATCTCCCCAAGCCAGGGTCTGAGTGTTAACTACTTTTTCTGACCAGTCTTTCTTTCTGGCCATGTGTTATCACTATCTTGTCATTTCCAGTTTGGTTTCTCTCCCCCTGGGGAAATCCTCACCCCTTGTCCTAGCGTTTCTTGACCATGTCCATCTCCTCTCATCTGCCTACGGGTTCACCTGACCCTCCCAGCCCTCTCTTCACATCTTTCTCTGTTCTTCCCACCTGTCCACTCTTCACCACTTTCTACCTCCTCCCTCCCTTCAGCTTCTCTTGGAAGAGTGACTCCTGAATCCTTATCTCCACCAAAACTGCGTGGCTTTCCCCTCTCTTCTGAAGGGGGGAAAGCCGTGAGAGCCCCAAATGCCATCTCTCATCTTATTTCCTATTTTCAGCACATTTTCTATTTATACTTCTGCCTCCCCCATTGCAGACTGACACAGCACTCCTTGTGGTTCCCAGAATAAATGCAATTCAAGCATAAGAGGCAAGTTCAGCTCTAGGACTCTCTGCGGCCAGGTATCTGTTCGAATTCTTCCTGTCAGTATTCAGAAAAGCATCTCCGTGGCACTCATGCCTCCCCAGCCCAGCTCACTGCCCTGAAAACTCCTTCCATGCGAGGTTTCTTCTTTGGCAGATTTCCTTTCCTGATCATGTCAGGACCAAGCTTACATTAAAGATGTTTTTATTCCTCAAGCACATACACACGTACATGTGTGTTATGCATGGGTGTGAGTGCATGTCTGTGGGCAGGTCATTCAGACATGTGTGTACACATGGGGGCCAAAGCTTGTTATTGCATATCTTCCTCCATCTTTATAAATGTATATCAGAGCAGGGGTCGCTTATCTGAGTGTAGCGGTCAATGATTAGGCTTGTCTGGGTAGTCAGCTTGCTCAGGGTGTGCCTGTCTCCAGCTCAGCACTGGTGTTACAGACAGTATTTACGCAAGTGCTGGGGCTTCAAACCCCCACTCTCACATTTGCATGGCAAGTGTTTTCCTCACTGATCATCTCCCCAGCCCACATAAAAGGTTCTTGTTAAATATTGGTTGGGAGTTAGGATAATAACTTAGTGAAGTACCAAGCTTGCAAGGAAGAAGACCTAAATTCATCTTTCAGAGCCCACAGAAGAAGAGGAGGAGGAGGAGGAAGAGGAGGAGGAGAAGAAGGAGAAGGGGGAAGAGGAGAAGCTGATAACTAGAGAGAAAGAAAGAAAGAAAGAAAGAAAGAAAGAAAGAAAGAAAGAAAGA
>NW_026596064.1:13842944-13852944 GCF_907164565.1 Psammomys obesus
AGAAAGAAAGAAAGAAAGAAAGAAAGAAAGAAAGAAAGAAAGAAAGAAAGAAAGAAAGACCCAGCAGTGAGGTATGGTGTCATGTGTTTCTAATCACAGCCCTGGAGAAGTGAAGTCAGGCTGATCCTGGAGCTTACTGGCCAGTTCTATCCTTGTCTATTCAGTTAGTTCTAAGCCAATGACAGATTCTGCTTCATAAAACAAAGACTGGTGAATCCCAAGGAACAAACACCGAGCTTGTCCTCTGACCTTTGTGTATACCCCACACACACTTGGACGTACTTACTCACACGCTCACACAGGTGCACACACTAAATATTTGTTGGATGAACAGATGAGGACTGAATGCTGATATATTAAATAATAGTTATAAACTGAGTTAGTGTGCCACTATTGGAAATAGGAGTTAATTCACAAAGCGAACCACGTGTGCAAAGCCACATTTTAAAATTAAGAGCCAAGTTCTGATGTTTTGTTTTTTTTTTTTTCTCACCTGGCAATCTTACAATCTAAAGGAAGAAACAGCGGGTGCAGAGCACTTTCCACTTTAAGAAAGGTGCTTTATCTGGAAGATTACATGCATTTCCACAGCCTCTGCAGTGAGCGTTACCGTGTCTGTTCTGTATGTATAAAACTGGCGACTCAAGCAGGTGAACAACTTCCCTTTATAATATGAATAATAAGGGGGGAGGGGAATGGATCCAGCTGACCTTTATACAATGTCAAAGCTCACTTCAAAAGCCAAAAGAGGGCTTGCAGCCTTTGAGCACAGTGTCCGATGTACCATGTGATGTTAGTATTTGTTGTGTCCTCTGTCCCTTGACAGTTTCTTCCCTGTGTGGCACATATAAGGTGCTCAAACAATTATTTGTTTAATTGAACTACTATATAAACCATTTAGACTTATTTTTTTTTATCATGAGTATGGAATGTCCCCTAAGGGTATTTGTGTCAAATGCTTGTTCTGCAGTACTATTGGAGAAGTCTCTAGAAACTATAAAAGGTTGAGCTTGGTTGGAGGAAATAGAAGGAGCTTTGTTTTTGAAATGCATAATCTTGCCTTGTCTTCCATTTCTCTTTGCTTCCTGTCCACCATTGAGGCCAACAGCCTCCTCTCTCTCTCTCTCTCTCTCTCTCTCTCTCTCTCACACACACACACACACACACACACACAATGTTCAGCCTTGCCACAATGACACCTTCAGAAGCACAGATCCAAGTTACCATGGTTTACCCCTTTGAAACTGTGAACTAAAATAAACATTTCCTCTCCTAAGTTCTGTCGGGTCATAGCAGTGCAAAGCCTAATACACACGGCAATGTTCTAATACCCAAGGCTCGATGTCAACACTTTAGAAAAACCCCGGTGTCAGCCTGGGTTTCTGTAATATGATGTGTTTGTCATTATGCCAACAATTACAAAATATAAGCTTTCATACCTTTAATGGAGGAGAGGCTCCCAGAGGCAAAAGTGGGTAGGGCCCACAAAAACCAGAGAGTGGCCCTGGTCACTTAACCTATGTCAATGTCAGACATTCATAGTTTCTAAGCCTTTCCGAGAAATTGCTGAGCTAGATTAGGAACCACAGTGTCTCCATTTCCTCTTTCTGCTGCTGAGTAAGAAGCGAGGCATTTAGCATCTCAAGCATCTTTGGAAAAGCAAGCCACCTGGGTTCATCTGAGGAAGGCTACCTGGTAGGAACATTGAAGCCAACAATGGGCCTGGCCTTCGAGGCATGATACTCCAGCACACAGGCCACAGAGAAGAGCTAAGGGAAGCACTGTCGTCTCTTGACCAGGCCCTGGAGGAAGATAGCATATTTTGCACACAGATCCTGTTTGTTGTTTTTTTTTTTTTTTTTTTTTTTTTAGATGAACAGGGCTCCGGTGTCTACAGAGGCACCAGGAGCATCTTTTCTGCATTTGGGGCAACAGTAAGAAGAGACTGTTTCCAGAGACTGCCTTGTTCAGTAGCATCCTCTCCATGGCAATGTGAGTCGCCCTCTTGATTGCTCTCTGATGCGTAGCTTTAATTGTATCTTTGCTTTTATGGAGAGAATAGAACTGTGTTCCCAGGAGGATGGCTGGGAAAACCCACTGCCAGTGTGGAATGCAAATTGGGGCCTGCAGAAATCACTCTTTCTGAGTGGGCACAGGGAGAAAGGAACAAGACAACAGTCTCCAGAGATGAGGAGTTTAGACACAGAGAGGTCACTGCCTCTCCGCCACCTAAAGAAGATAAACAGGAGCAACATTATTACTAGATAGATGAAGACATCGCTTTGGGTGGGAGATTTGTGTGTTGATGAAAAGCTGCCAGAATGCTCCGCCTCCCCCACTCCAGCTTCTCCACTTCTGAGACATCGAATAGCACTGTTGACTCAGAGCCTGATTCTTTCATCCACACCAACGGGGCATTTCTACGTGATTAAGATCATACTGTGGAGACATTTTTGTAACCTGCCTTTTTCAGTGAATATCGCAGCTTATAAGCCTTCGAGGGGGAGGCATTGCAACAGGATCCAGGCATTTTCCAGCTGAGGAAGCACCAGACAGGAGTTCCAGCGATGGGCACTGGGGCTAGCTCCTTACGAGTGGGAACTGTCCTGGAAAGCAGCGGTTGGTTCTGGAGAGAGGACTAAGCGGGGCAGGTGAGGATTTTGCTGAACCTCTTTAACTTTTTCTGTTTTCCGAAATTGCACAACAAACCAGTATCACTTTTATCATCAGAAAAACTATTTTAAATGTTTGTTTGTTTTCTTTCTTTCTGCTGCTACATCTCAGCAGCAGCAAAAGAACAAGGCCACCCGGGGCCCATTTCACACCCCCATGGAAAAATGACCTTGACTGAGACCATGCAGTGTCGCCCCAGGACAGGTTATAAAGTAAGCAGCTCATACATGAGATAGCCTCAGAGATAGAATACCCATTCATCTTGGGATCATAACCTCCTGTTTCAGGAGTCACCGAGAACAAATCAGGTCCCAAGTCTTCCTGGCTGGTGCTAAAGGAGCTAAGATACCTTTTCTTCCCATCATTCGCTTAGAGACCTAGCCCATTCATCAGGCACAGGAGAACAAGTACTTAGGGAACAGAATACATTTAGGGTTTCACAAAAATGTGTTTATATATAAAGCTTATATATTTGTCATTAGGCCAACATAGTTATAAAAGATGAGTTTTCATATTTTTTAGATGAACGTACACATTTATTTATTTATTCACTTTATATCCTGGCTGTATCCCCCCTCCCTCCCTCTTATCCTCCTATGCCCCTCCCCTCCACCAGTAGGGGAGGTCCTCCTCCCCTACTATCTGACCCTAGCCTATCAGGTCTCATTAGGACTGGCTGCATCATCTTCCTCTGTGGCCTGGCAAGGCTATACCCCTATCACTACCAGGAGGAAGAGGTCAAAGAGCCAGCCACTGAGTTCATGTCAGAGACAGCTCCCCTTACTAGGTGATGCACATTGAGACTGAGCTGCCATGGGCTACATCTGAGCAGGGGGTCTAGGTCCTCAACATGCACAGGACAGGAGCCTACCACAGAGGGCCTCTGAAAGACTGCCCAGCAGGGTATCAAAGCAGACTCATAGCCAAACCTTGGGCAGAGTGCAGGGAATCTTATGGAAGAATGGGGAAGATAGAAATACCTGGAGGGAACAGGAGCTCTACAAGGAGAGCAACAGAACCAAAAAATCTGGGCCTAGGGGTCCCTGCAGAGACCAATGCTCCAACAGAGGTTTAATATTATTAATGGAAGGGAGGCCTATTTGGACAAAGTGCCTAGAACCCCTTCTCCCCCAAAATAAAAAAAAATATATATATATAGTGTGGTCTGGTCACTTCGCATGTGTCAGCTTCAGGGTTTGCAAGCTCTTGTGTAAAATCATTCAGGTGGATTGCACACCCACACGCACCTCAGCCTTCCCTTCCTCCCCTCTCCACTCATCACTCAGGCACAAAGAACCTAATTGGGATTTTTTTTTTCCATGAAAATAACTAGAGTCATGGGATTGGACTCGGACCTCCACAGATGGAAGAGCGTTTAGCAACAGTCGGAAGGAATTGCTACTTTAATTATCCCTACAAATAACCATTACCACATCAGACGAGTCGGAAGCAGTTAACTCCAGACAGTGGCTTGGCATTGCCCCCTCTTCCTAGGAATGATTTCCCCCCTAATTCCACAGGAGACACTTTTTGTGAAATGTGAATGTCCCCTTTCAAAACTCCGGCCCTTCTTTTCAAATCAGAGTTATAAATAAGTAAGTACAATTTGCAAACCATTTGATTACATCCCTGTACTCTCCCGAGATCCCCTAAGGAGGCACTTACACCAATTTTACTTCATTAAATATTTAAATAAAAACTCGCTGAAGTGAATCATGGGACAAAGAGACATTTATTAAGCACGAGCCTGGGCACAGTGCGGCTCCAGGCTTTAGACATAGGAGCAAGTGGAACATTTGCTCCCTGAAGACCAGCGGTAAGATAGTGTGGCAGAGAGTCCACAGGGAAGAAAGGATTGGTTTCCAGGGAGGAAGACAATCCAGAAACCATCCATTCTAATGAGAATTCCTTATTCAGCAGCAACAAATCCATAGAACTTCATCTGGCACCAGAATTTAAACAAAACCAAGCAACTAGACAGCAAAATTCATATCATGGGGCCTGCGACTTGCTCAGTTCTAAACCACCAAGGAGGTCCCTAAGTCCAGGTTCTGTCAGAAAGTTCTGGTATGAAAGAATTAATTTAAACCCGCTCTGCTTAGGAAACTCACAATTTTCATTGGTAAACATTTGCTGAGTGCGGAACTATGCCAAGAGAATGTAGAAACACGGAAAATAGACATAGACATAGACACAGAATGGCAAGGGAGTGGTCCCAACAGCCATCTCTGAATTAGGAGCCAAGAGGAGAGCAGATTCTCCTGTGATAGTCTGAGGACCCAGCAAGAAACAGATGGTACACTTAAGAAAGTTTAGCTAGCTGGGTTGTGGTGGCACACTCCTGTAGTCCCAGCCCTCGAAGGCAGATCTCTGTGAATTCGAGGCCAGCCTGGTCTACAAAGTGAGTGCAGGACAGCCTGGGCTAATCAGAGAAACCCTGTCTCCAGAAACAAAATGAAAAAGAAAGTTTAGCTGAGCTGGTGAGACGGCTCAGTGGTTAAGAGTACTGGCTGCTCTTCAGAGGTCTCAGCTTCAGTTCCACACAGCATGGGGTAGGGCATACAGCTATCCAGTTCCAGGGGATCCAATGCCCTCTTCTGGCCTCTGTGGACATCAATCACACATACATTAAGGCAAAACAATTATACACATACAAATAAACATTTATAAAATATTTTAATGGAAAGTTTAGCTAAGAAAATACTTGCTGAAGACTGGCAGAACTTACTCAACTGATCACAGTGCTAAGCCCAAGGACCAGCAATTATGGGAAGTTGTTTCCATCCCTAGACCTGAGAGGTCAAAGCAATCGGTAAAACCACTGGACTATAGCCCCTGAAGAAACAGTGCTTCAGGGGACCCATAAAAATTGTGTGGAGGCACAGAGAAGGGAATCCTTGAGCGGCAGAGGCATGAACAGTGGCCACTGAGAAAGACCCCCAAAGCAGCAGCCAATGATATATTTTTGTGGAGGTTGTCACACGGAAAATGAAATAAAATCCAGGGATTCAATCAGATCAGAGAATGTGTGCAAAATAATGTCCAAAAAAAGGACTAAAAGATCGGTGGTTTTTGATGCTTGATGAAACGGGAATTTAGGAGTGTCTTCATTCAAACATTTGCCCCATGATGTGTCTCTTTCTTGTATAGCTTTTGACTTAGCTTAATGAAATCAACTGTATACCTATGATTTCATCTTAGAAATGCAATTGAATTTTAATACTTTGTAGAAAAGAAATTTTGGCCCAACATGTAACTTTTAAGTTAATGCTCTTGTCATCTCACACACAATGAAGAATACAATTGTTTCACACACACACCCCCAAAATAATTGCGTGGAGACCCATGCCTGTATACACACCAGAGACTGAAGCTGGAGGATCGTGAGTGTGAGGCCAGCCCAGCCTGCATTGTGAAAAGCTGTCTGAAAGTAGATCAATGCAAACGCAGAGACCGGTGAATGGTGGGTAGAAGAAATGGTGCCAGGTTGGAGCTTATGCGGGGGCCTGCAAGGCAGGAGGCTCAGGCTCAGAGCTGGGGAACAAAACATGCTGATTCCTCCCGTGGGCCCAAACCACCAGATACCGAAGACCACCAAAGCTCAGAAGCTACAATCCTGGTGCACAGGCTAAGACAGAGACAACTAGAGAGTGGACTCAGAGGGACAAAGGAAACCAGCCCAAAACTCAGTATGGTCATCACGAGATGGGCTTTGGAGAATGGAAAGATTTGCTGGCATGAAAAGGAAAATGGAAGCTATCTTGGGCAGAGGTAGCTTTTGCAAATGTAGGAAATGGAACTTTTATATATATGTAAAGAGAGGGGAAGTATGTGCAGAACGCATTTCCTTAAGTAGAACCAGGCTGTAGCATCAAGAGGTGTGGAGGAAGGGACTTAGACCGTGTTTTCTCCATCTTGACCCAGTTGATAACTGTTTGGAGGGCTAACCTGTGCTCTGTGGGACACTTATCAGCATCCATGGCCTCTGCCAGCTATTTACTAATAGCAGCTCACAGGCCAGTTGTGGTAACCAAAAATGTGAGCATATGTCACCCAAAGGGAAGCAAAACAGCCCTCAGTTGAGAACCACTAGGAAAGGAAAAGGACCATGATCAGGAAACTGTTGCGCTCAATATGAGATGTGAGAGCAGATGTGAGAAGCGAAGGAGCAGAGGGACTAGCAGAAGATGACAATGGTCCAAGTTCAATTATGGGCAGGGATCAAGGGAAGTCAGGGTGACTTTTTAGTATGTCATGGGGTAACAGGAAGACTACATCTTCCCTAGCACACTGGAGTTGTCTGAGGCTGGCCTGATTACGAATCTTCTGTGGACTTAGGAATCTGGGACACTGGACACAGGACTGAGATATGAAGATGGTGGTGAGACCAAGGTGCAGATTTGAATAATCTATACAGAGACAGCTGGGATTAAAAAAAAAAAAAAAACAAACAACTCTCCCCACATGAGGAAAGGATACGAGTTCTTACAAAGGGAAGGTAGAGGATACTGAAGAGGGTGTTTCATTTTATTTTGTTCTTTCTTTTCTTTTGGTGGGGGAGGGAGTGTTGTGCACATTTAGAAGATGAATAATGTGAGATAGAAATAGACAGTCTGGAGGCAGGAAGAGCAGGCAGTTTTCTGAGGGATGGCAGTGGCTAAAGTCCAGCTCCTGCCCCACTCGTTCGGCCATATGCTGAGGGACTGTGTCTGCCTCACGACCACCTTGTCCAGTGTAAGTAAAGGTGCCATGTAGGCCACAGCAGTTCTCCAGAGAGTCAAATAAACTGGAAAAAAAAAACACCCCCCAAAAATCCACATTCCCACTGTAGTAGTTAGCACACACGCACTCACACACACTCACACACCCACACACAAGCGCACAGAATGCACACGCACAAGTTTCAGCTCCTTGAGCAGATTCTGATGGGGTGGCTCTTTTTGCCTGTGAGGATCATTCTGCTTTCCCTGGGCAGTGCTAGAAGGGTCTCAAGAAAAGGCTGCCCAAAGAGATATAAGGAAGAAAAGGTGATCCAGGGCCAATCATGGTGGCTGTGCCTGTTGTCTTGAGGGTCCTGGTTCTCTAGAGAAAGATGATGAATGGACCTCTTCTTGTCACTCTACCAGGTGGCACGTTATGGTTGGCAGGATTCCCAGACCCTGCCACAGGTCCGCCAGCTGCGGTACATGCTCAACCACATTGTCATCCATCTGAGTGGCATCTGGGAATAAATTGGAGCGTCACTCCTGTGACTAACTTTATGTGCCAGGAGGGAGTTTGCAAATGGGATTAAGGTCCCTAATCAGTTGACCTTGAGTTAGCCAAAAAAAAAAGATCAGTTCAGTAGGCTTGACTTAGCCATGTGAGCCTTTGAAAAAGTCAAGAAGACACAGAGGATGCCTCTCTGGACTAGAAAAAACAAACAACAAGGACGTGACTTCTCTGAGAAGACCACGTCACTGAGATCTGAGGGTGGCTTTTATCTCTTCTCCCTACTCCACCCCAATCCCTTCCAACACCCCAACACCAGGTTGGAGAGAAAAAAGGTTAATGGGAGAGGGGACACAGTTCTCTTAGCTGATTCCTGCTGACTAGGGTTGTCGGGTTCCTTGGAGCCAGTCCAATCCTCATTTCAGTAGATCTCCAACTTCTTGTCTCACTACAGCAACCAGGAGCAGCAAGGGGAAAGCAGGAACATCACTGTTCTGTCTCTGACCTCCACACTGGCATTTATTCTCTCTCCAGAGTCCTGTTTTAAACTATGCAGATGGCAAAGAGCTCCTCTCAAAGCCCGCATGAGGCTGATAGTTTGCTGCTGTGAACTATCTGAATCAGTCCCACATCCCACACCTGGGACCAAAATAAAAACACATTTATATCCAAAACACTCACTCATCAATGGCTGGCAAGAAAGATGGTGTGTAACCACAAGAAATGAAATTCTGCCAACAGCCATTGACCAGGAAGAGGACCTGAAGCCTCAAAGTAAGATCATATACACCTGACACTCAGATGGTAACCTGGAAAGACTCATAGAGCGGATTGGAAGCCTTTCCCCAGGCTCCTGCGCCTTAGGAACTGGGCTATTAAATCTATGTTGTTTTAAATTGCTAAGCTTGGAAAAGAATATGACCGTGCCTTAACTGGAGTTAACACACACAGAGTGCATCAACTCTGAGGAGATGGGTGGGTGTTCTCCAGAGCCGAAACCCAAAAGTAGGCTCAACCTGAGCCAAGGTCCTGATTAAAACTCAGCCATCGTCAGCTCCATCTCAGCCTCACTGAGACCCAAGCAGCAGGTAACACAATCCCTCTCCCATCTTCCTAAGAAATAGTACATGTGAGGCCTGGAAAAAGTGGGCTGTGGGTAGACCATGCAGGAAGGGGGAACCTTTTAGTCATGATGATAGTTGCATGGTGAACAACTATCTTTGGTCATTTCCGGGATGGGTAAAGCTTTAATTTCTAAGACCAGTGAGTGAGACCAGCTGAACAAACACTGGGCTATCATTTTCCAGGATATCTTCTTGGAGGGAAGGAGACAGAAGAAAATAATGGAGAAAGGGGGAAATGGGGGGGGTGTCTCATTTAGTAAATTAATTATTAATGGTGCCTGTTTTGCATTCAGTCTTATTCTAGGGCCTCAAAACACAACATGAATAAAAAAAGTAAAAAGCAAAAAGGTCCCACATATTCCTATAGGAGAATATATAAAAGCAGTAAGGTGAATTTTTTAAAACAACATTTGGTGAGAAGTAAGTAAGGGAAAACTTGAAGGGAATGCTGCATTCCCTCTTAAATGGAGGTGTCAGAGATGTCCCTTCTGAAGGGAACTTTTAGGTACAAGTTGAGGAGCTGAGGATTTAGCCCTGGGGATATCTGAAGAAGTTGCAGCCCTGGCAGAGGAAATACAAGTGTATTTCTCAGGCAGGGATGAGCCTGGTCTTTCTGAGAAGCAGCATGGCAGGGGTAGCTGGAGGGAAGTGAGAACAGAGAACAGGGTGGGCTTGGGGAGTCTAAAGGCCCTGCGGATCACTTTGATTTTTTTTTACTCCGAGTAAAGTAGGAAACACTGAAGGGTCTGAGGAGAGGAGAGACACAATCTTCAGGGTTCAAAGGAGGGCCCTGGAAGCCACAGAAGAGCACACACAGAAACAGGGAATTGTTCTAGGAAGCCATTGCAGCGGCACAGGTGAGGCAGGGCTCGCTCAGACAAGGTGTGGTGCAAAGGTTGTGGGTTGCTTTTGCAAACAGATCAGAGAGAATTCACCCAGACTGGGTATAAGCTGTGAGAGAATAGCACTCAGGGGTAAAACCACGAGCCTGA
>NW_026596064.1:13857944-13876691 GCF_907164565.1 Psammomys obesus
AGAGGGTAAGACAAGTCTCTTTGGGATGCTTTTGTGAGGTAATCTATAGGTAACTGATGGGTGGAGAATTTACAATTATCTGGGAATCATCAGGCTATAGTCACGAAAGTGTCTTCTATCTCCCAGCTAGTAGCCAGTAAATTCCAGGAGTTAGTCTCAAGTGAAAACAAAATATTTTTTTTAAACTGTTTAAATTGCTTTAATTTAAGGTATGTGTGTACCAGTTCTCATATCACGGTGTGTGTGTGTGTGGAGGTAGGACGAAAGACAACTTTGTGAAGTCGGTTTTCCCCTCTCATCTTTATTTGGGTTCTGAGGATCACACTAAGATCGGAGTCCTGTGTATCAAGCCCTTTTCTGCTGAGCCATCTTGTCAGCCTCCATTGAAAATGCGTTCTAAAAGCACCGTGATGATATCACAGAGCTCACGGTTGTGAGCTGTTGTCTTGTGTGATGACATTTACCAACTCAGGTTGTGAACTGAGCATGCTGCGTGGTCCTTTAGGGACTCGATTCTCCAAGTTTTGGATTTACAATATTTGTGGGAGTACATGTGCACATTCGTGTGTGTGTGTGTGTGTGTGTGCGTTGTGTGTGTGTGTATACCCCTGAAGGCCAGAAGAGGGCGTCAGCTCACCTGAAGCCAGAGTTACAGGCAGTTGTAAGCTGGCCAATATGGGTGCTGACAACTGAGCTGGAGTCCTCTCCAAGAGCAGTATTTTTTTTTTCTGTTTAAGATGTTAAGATGTCTGCTCTTTAAAATCAATTAAGTTTTTATTGATTAAGTTGTTTATTTACTTTACATCCCACTAAGCCATCTCTCCAGTTGAAGAAAAGTGATCCCAGAAATTTATACTGGCCAGCAAGAAAGGAGAACACAGGGAGGGTAATTATGTAGGGAAAACAGCTTAATACTGATGGTCTAAAAAGTGATAATGTCATCTGTCAACAGTAATAACAAGTATATGCAGAAATAAAACAAATGATGACAATAGTATAAGGGTAGGAAAAGAATATTGAGTTAAATTATTATAAGGACTTTCACTATCTAAGAAGTAAAGTTAAGGGTAAACTTAATAAATTAAAGATTTATATTATGATCTTTAGGGTATCCTGTGGGAGAATAAATAATGCATATCTCAAAATCTAATCAATAAGAAGAAATTTAAAATACTAAAAATGTTTAATTTCAAAACTAAAAAATAAATGACATAAATATTAAAAAGCAATATGTTGAAAAGTATAGAAACAATTACATTTTTAAAATAAATGATAAACTTGAGAAATTTTCAGTATTTTTTAAGATGTTTATACTTTGAAAGGAAGCTTTGTAATACATGCATTGTTAAACAACAAAATAAAGGTGACAAACCAAACTGATTTTAAAGACAAGCATTAAAACTACATATTATGAGACATTTCATAATGATGAGCTCCTTCAATAGGAATATTTTAAAATCTAAATGTATATTTGCATATATATGTATATATATATGTTCTATAACAGCTTGAAAATTGAACCAGTAAAAATGAGCAGAACTAAAATGTTAGACAAAAATTATCATAGACACTTCCCCATACACACATTTTTCCTTTCCTTCTTTAATTCCATTTTTCTTGAAATACAATTTTGCTACGTTGTAGTCCATAGTCTTTCTGCCTTTTTCTCCCAAGTGTTGGCATCATAGGCATGTTCCACCCTGCCTAGTTTGGTGGAGGTCTTCCATCTTTCTTGGTTTTTCACAGAGTAGCGAGCAGAAAAGTAAACCCTATGTCAAAGGTTTGAAGTACATTGTTAACCCTCTGGGTGTATTTGAGACAAGACCTCCAGCAACTACAGACTCCACTTTCTTTTCAAGCGCAGGTGAAATTCTTAGCAAGAACAATTTAAAGGAGAAATACAGGTGGGAGAAACATTTAGATACATTTAGAAAATGAATCTGTAAAATGATGGAAGAGACAGTGAGCAACAGACACTAAACTGCAGTCAGTAACAAAGCACAGTTGGAACAAAGAAGCTGGCGTCACCGTTTCCAATGGAGCAGAGTGACTCTTGAGGGAGCGATCAGTTTTTTAAGATTCATTAGAGAATCGTGAAAGAAAACATGCCACCGGGAAGAGTCAATAGGTTTAGAAACGAAGGAGACTGCTCACTTATATCTGTGAAATTAGTGGCAAGGCAGCCCAGGATGGAAGACTTTCTAGAAGAGGCTGAGGAGACGCTCAGCAGAGGGAGGGGCATCAATCTGAGGAGCCTGAGAAGTCCGGCCGGGAAGAAAATGGTATCATCCGAGGAGCAGGGTGATCCAAAAACCAAGTTTTAGGGACTGAGACTTACTTAATGGGAGATGTGTAAGGGGGGTGAGGCCGATGACATTTTCCAGAGCCTGCAAAGGGATAAATGTCATAGTCTTGTCCCTCGGGTCTTGCGCAGGATAAGGACTAGGAGTCTGAGTGCTGGCGGAGGGAGACCTGGAGACACCGAGAGAGAGGCGAAAGGATGCGGGAGTCTGAGTAGGAAGCTACTGTGTCTTCTGTACAGTGAGGAGGGAGAGTCATGGGGCAGGAAACATGCTAGCCGTGAATTCAGAGACCCAGTTACTGTTGCTGGGGAGCATATACTAAGCGGAAGTGTGCAGGAGGTGAGCGACATAGCAGGGGTGACAGAAAGTGGGGGTTCATTACAGCGGATGTTACTGTAAAACTTACAGCAGGGAGCAAGTCTTCCAGAATAATGGGTTGAATGTGACCGCCAGTGACATGAAGCCTGTAACTTGACACAAGCCAAAGAGCTAGAGTAAGTGTGAACCGTCAGTATGGTAACTAAGCTTCTACCAACCGGGCCCCTCTTACACTGACTCACTCGGCTTGCACAACCTTAGATTCCCATGACCGTCTCAACCTTTCTTTGTTTTGCCGTTCTTATAAATCTAACAGGTGATCGGAAACATAAAAAGATCTCATCGCCCTATACCAACCTCAGCAAACCACCTCAATCTGTTTAGACTAACGAGAATGAGGCTCCGAGTCTGCCCTGGGTCACTTGGATTTTTCACTTTTGTTGTTCTTTGCTCCCGCTGCCTTTAGACAGCACCACGTGTCCCTTGGTCAATGTGATTTTCTGGAAACTATTCCTAGGCAATCAGAAGGAGTTTGTCTGCATTGTCAATTTGTCTCCTCGTTTCTTCCTGGGCTTCTGATCAATATTTTAGTTAAGTCGTAAAAACTAGCAGCTAATTGTTCCCTTAACAATTTTCACGGTTTTCTTTGTAATGAATGTTTATTTTTACCCTATCTAAAAGCTCAGAGTTTTACCAGAAATTGATTTCAACAGCGCCCAGTAAATCTCTTTATCATGCAGCATCCTAAAACACTGGGGCAAGTTTTTAGACAGAAGTATCTTGTGCTTAAGAAAGTGTCTTGGCTTAAGATTTCTCTCCCAACCCTACCCCCCCCTTTTTAATATTACGGCACCCAGAAAACACTGATAAAGCATGCTGGGGTAAGCTGGGGGCCAGCTGAGACCCACATAGTGGAAGGGAAGAACTGGGTCCCCTAAGATGTCTTTTGAGCTCCACCCCTTGCACCAAGACAGACATGTGTGTTCTCTAGCACACCCCATGCACACAAAATATGTTAAAATCTAAGTTTAAAAAGCTAAATAGTCTCCAAGTGCTGTGGCCCTGAAATGCTTTTCTACTAGCCTTTGGAGTGAGAACGCCAGTTACGCTCCGGCTGGACTAACCTCTAAACTCAATTCTCCGTCAAAGCCCTTAAGTATGTTGTATTTTCATCCACTCGTGATTTTTGTAACTTCACTCTTAGTGGTTCAATTGTCAAATAAACCATTTCTGAAGTTAGTAAACTACTAAAACACTATACTATGAAGATCACTGACATGTAAAAACAAATAAAAAACATTGTCATCTAACCTCCAGAAAAGGGCAGGAAACCAGCAAACTCCTTTGGGTAGGTAGCTAATTAGGGACACAGCTATTTTGTGGGTTCTTTTTCCCACCCTCTATCCCCCTGGTTTCACTCCCACTCACTAGATAGGAGAGAAAAAAAAAAAAAGAGGGGAAGGAGATAGAGGTACTTGAATCTAATTTCCTCCTTGTTTCTTCTTTGAGCACAACTACTAACAAACCCCCTAAACAACCAACAACCAACAACCACTGATCTGTGAGGGCCCTAGTATTTATAGACCCTCTGAAAATTTCCCAGAATTCCAAATGTCACGCAGTCACAGAAACTATCTGCAGCTGGAAAACCACACCTCTGCTAGAGCACGAGGCAAATCCTAGTCAGCTGCTCCAGAGTAGCTCCGTAGCTCCACACCTAGGATTAAAATGAAAACATATTCTCTTATATCTGTGGGTTTTTCTTTTAATAAACCAAAATTTCAGAATTCTCACTACAGACTGCTTTATCACATACAGTCACATACAAGCAGATGGAACCGCAGTGGCCTGGATTTTATTATTAACATCCTTTTAAAGTGAAATCCGCAGCCACGGGTGAATAAGCAGACCAGGGTGCCATTGGGAACAACCTAAGTCATACATACTTCTTGGGATTCAGTGAGCAGTGAACAAATAGGATGAGAAAGTCCTAACATTTGTCACGTGGCTTTCTGTCTGCTCAGTCCCGGGTTTGGATGACATACAGAAAGTCTTACTTGTCTTATTATGTCTCTACTCCAAATCTTGCTTCTTGGGTAGCTTGTTTGGTGCTTTTTGGCAGGATAGTTGACATTCTCCAAACATGCCTCTGCAGGGATTCCAACTAGTGTATTAACCAAAAGCTGTTGGCTCCACAGACTCATCCCTCTGCATGGAAACCTTGTGATTCAGTATGCTTGGAGAATGTCACCACCACATCTTTTTTTTTTTTCTTAAACTTTTTATTGGCTCTTTGTCAATTTCACATCATGCTATCCAATCCTACTCATCTCTCCCTCCCCTTGTACCTGACCTCCACCCTTGCAACATATACCCCCCCCAACTGAGTAAAAGGAAATATCGTGGAAGCCGCAGTGTGTCACAGTGTGTTCTACAGTGTACCCTTTTGTTGTCCACACTCCTTTGCTTGTAAATGTTTATTGCACTGATTCATTGCTTTGGTATTCATTGCTTTTGCAACATCACTGGGACTCTGCTCAGATATCTTGCTGTTGCCTATGTCATGGAGATCCTGTAGTTTTGTATCTGTAGGAACCACCCCTCATATATTTCAGCAGTTCATGGATGGAGAAAAGCCAATTAAAAGCCCTGAATCTGGGCCTGAGAGGTATCTGAGCTGGTCAGCTGGACTCTGCTGCTCTCGTGCCCTCAGGGAAGGCTCATCTGCATCCGCTGCTGTGAGGGCCAGCTCTACCCTGGTGCCCAGGTAAGGTGATACTGTATCTTCTAACAGTGCTGTTCCAGAGCTGAGCTTTTCCTAGTCCTTTGCTCCATTTGGTCCCTGTGGTAGTTTGACTGTAATTGGCCCCCATAGGCTCATAGGGAGTGGCACTGTTGGGAGGTGTGGCCTTGTTGGAGTAAGTATGTCACTGTGGAGGTGGGCTTTGAGCTCTCCTATGGTCAAGCCCCACCTGGTGACACGGTCGCCTTCTGTTGCCTTTGGATTAAGGCTGAAAGCGGTATATCAGCTCCTTCTTCAGCACTGTGTCTGTCTGCTCATGTCATACTTTCCATCATGATGATAATGGACTAAAGCTCTAAACTGTAAGCCAGCCACAATTAAGTGTTATCCTTTATCAGAGTTGCCTTAGTCATGGTGTCTCTTCACAGCAATGAAACCCTGACTAAGACAGACCCACACATGGTCATTTCTCAGACACTTTGGTATGAAGAGCAACTCTGAGGGAGATATCTTGGCTTTATTTCTTCATCACGTGACTATTTCTCTATTATTTGACCTCTGGCTGATGTAAATTAAAGTTGTCCATCTCCAGTCATCACATATGCTTTTGCAATTTTCTAAAACAGTGCTTTTCCTAGTGTGGTTTTGGAGACTTCTGAAAGGCCCTGACTTTGGGGGTGGGGGGAAGGTATCTGTGAGGTCAAAGCTGTCTTTGCAACTGTCCAGTCATTACACGCCTCCTTCACTCTCAAAGTGCACAGAGGAGACTCCAGACAGGACAGAGTACCAATAGGCATAAAACTTAACCATCTTTGTTAAAGCCAGACATCAAGATATTTGGGAGAGAATAGGGGAACCGTGTTGCTCTTCCTGAGATTCCTCCGTAAAACTGTAGTAGTTTTTCACAAAAATATGCTATTTACATTAGCATCTGAGAGATTTATTTTTGTTTTAAATAGATTTAAATTTCTCAGTTTTTATTTCTAAAATAGTAAATGCTGATAGACTCCGAACCATTAACAAAAACAGTTGGGAGGGAAAAGTGAGCGGGAAGTAGTTGGAGGGGAAGGAGTGGACCACACTGTATTGCACATTTGTAAGAAGCTCTCAAACAATGAAAACAACGTAAAAAGAAAAAAAAAGTCACACACAGACACACTCATGGTCATTCTTGAAAACAGAATCTTGGTCTTTTTGGGGGGGGGGGGCTGGCAAGATGGTTCCCTCAGCAAAGGCACTTGCTGCCAAGTCTGAGGACCTGAGTTCAGTCCTTGGGTCCCACAAGAGAAAAGACGGAAACCAAACCAACTCAACTTCTGCCAGTTGGCCTCTGACCTCTCCAGGTGCACATGTGCCCCACCAATACATAAATACAGCTCATTCACAAGGGATAGTTTATTACTTCAAAGTTCCTATTGGGCCTTGGCATAATTTACCTGGCACAATTTCTTTTTCATGTACTGATTTTCCCAATCATTTGGGCTTATAAAAATTGAACAGAGAGAAGAGAACAAATTTAAAATAATTCACTCTATATATTCCGAAGTGAATTGTTTCAACTACTGAATTGTTTGTGAGTCTTTAAAAAGTGCTGAACTAAATAGTGAAATGTATATTATTTATTTGAATGTTCTCTCTCTCTTTCTCTCTCAAGCTGAAGACCAAACCCAGAGTCTTGCACCTGCTAGGCAAGTGCCCTATTGCTGAGCTTAATCCCCACGCCCAAGATTTTGAAACACATATGCACAAAGGTTGACGCTGATAATAAATATATCACACTTAAAGCAAAAATCAGATTTACAGGGATAGTTTTCTTTTGTCATGAACGACAGGGAAAGCCCTGTTTGCATGCCTGATGGCAGGTGTTATGCATAAAACTTTAAGCACAAACAAACAAGACGTACTGAAACCTGGAAGTTTACTGACTGTGCCAAACAGCTTCCAAATAGAATTTCAACTACTGTATGCCTGTAAACGGCTGTAAAGTTTGTATCTCTATAAACCGTTTACAACCGTCACTCTCTCGCTGTACACCTGTTACCCATCTTCCACGGTCACTGTAAGGAGCCCTGCTTTGGCAAATAAAAAGAGTCAGGGCGGGATTGGATGCAAAATGTGCATTGCCAGCAATATTTGCTGCTACCCAGGCTTTCTCGGAAAGCTCAGTAGGGTCTCAAGATGCGCAGGGTTCAAATAGGAGAAAGGGAGGCAGTTCAAGCAGCAGTAACCTCTCAAGGAAGAAAGAAGAAACGAAGGTGTTATGTGTTGGAAATGTAATTCTTTAGAAAGTGACAGCAGGGGACAGTGTAAACAGGAATGGCAAGAAATGTGTGGCCTAAAATATGTACAAATCATGGAGAACCTTGACAGTCTGGGTCTGATTGCTGTTCGTGAGCAGGGTTTCCTGGCCTATGAAAAGCAGTCAAGAGGATGGATATGACGGCCCTGGGTGGGGCAGACCAGAGAATGACCTGATATGAGGATACTCAGTAGGAGGGTGCGCAGTAGGTGAGGAAGGGAGCAGAGAAAGAGGGTGGAGATCGCATATCAAAGGAACTGTCAATGGGATTTAGTGAGATCCAACAGACTAGAGAGAACACATGGCAAATCCAGGGCTTTGGGGCCACAGGACCAAGGGATGGGTAGCATTTAATTTTTTATTTAATTTATTTAATATTGTTATATTAATATTTAATATCTATTTAAAGTCTGTTTGCTAAATAAAATAGGTTGAAAGGCCATCAAAAACCATTCATAGTGCTGCACTTTGTGGCTAATCTTTGTAATCTCAGCAACTGGAGGTGGAAACAGGAAGATTGGGGCTTTAAAGTCATTCTCACTACAGATAAGTTCTGGGCCAGCCTGCACTACATGAGACCCTGTCACAAAACAAAACAAAAACAGCTTGCAACGGTAGCTTTGTAAAACAAGCAAACAAAAAAGCTACTGTTTATACATAAAAGAATTAAATGTGTAGTATAAATATAGCTATAAAGACAATGAAACATCTAGGCAATTAAACCTGACAATTAAGTCTGGCTTAAACCTGGAATGTTGCTAGTAGTCTCAAGACCCCACTTGTAGCTCCCTGATGGCATCTGTCTCCCTCCCCAACCAGGAAAACTACCAAGCCTGGCTTGGTATTTATCACAATATTTAGGTGACATACTGCCAATTCTAGATCGGTGTTTATCACCCCTAGCCACTGTTGGAATGTTTAGGGCATCCCAAACATTGTTCGGCCTTCCCCTGGGTACCATGAGATTTCCCCCATGGTGATGTGTCTCCACGCTCAATGGGAAAGGCACTGTGACGGCAGCAGTCAAAGCCTTTATCCTGACACAGGAAATCTTCCTCCTAAAGCAATGCGCCTTGAAGTCTGTCTAGTCTCAGTGGTAACGTCTAAATCAACTATCTACAACATAGTTGTTCATTTCTTTGTGTCTTTTCACTTTCCATCTTTCTGTGTCTTTGTGGCCTTTTCAGATATGACTGTCCCTAGAGTTTAAAAACCTGGTCTGATGAATTCTGTATTTAACTGGCTCGTTCAAGACCTTTTATTGTGGTTAGTTATAAACATGGATTCTTCCCATCTGCCCTATTAGTCTGTGTTCCTAGGCTTCCTCCCCACTTCATGTTTTGCCTTGTTTTGGACTAATTAATAAGGTTTCTTTTGGGGGAGGAGGGGCTATCTGTGTACTCAAATTCTGTTTCTCCTTTTTACATATTTGATGGTTACTTTTATAATCTTAACTTGTGAAGAGTGTTAGCTGTCTTTTTACGAAGTCTACAATGAAACACTATCCCCCTCCTTCCAAATAAAAGAACAACTAGGAAGTAGCAGGATGCCACCAACCTAAGACCACAGTCTTGTCTTCTCTTGGGGTTTCCCGACTAGGCATTGTTTGGCATAGATCTAAACTTAGAGCCTGCCTGTGACTTCACACCCTTGAGGCTGATTCTCTCCCCCACAAAAATCAGTGTGTATCTCTACACATAGACAGTTGTTTCCAGTCTGTGTTCTCACACAAAAGATGTTATCCTTTTCGCCCACACCAAAGATAGTGTCTTTTGTGGAATCTCAAGTGCAGGCCAGAAAGGGAGAAGGGGGCCTTTTAGTTCAGTCATTTGTTTTTGGTGCCCAAGGCCTTCCTTGGGCTGCCATTCATAACCAAGAATTGAGTTCTTTTTAGCCATTTTCCTCCAGGTCAGGTCAAATTCATGTGTTCCCCATTCTGGGTTCTGTGTCACTTACTTGTATTGTGAAGAATATGAGGACATGGGTTTAAGCCAACAGAAAGTCTTTATTAGCCAGCCAGTGACCACACTGGGTGTTCAGGATCCCAATGTAGCCCTGAGCCTTTCTCTGGGTGAGCTTTTAAACACACACAAAAACAAACAAACAAACAAATAAACCAAAAACATGTTCTGGGTTGACATAGGATATTTATCCAGAAGTGGAACTGTAGAAGCCAAAAACCAAGATTTAGTACATTTAAGAACTTCCCCAGAACTATGGACTTTGATGGAGTAGGGCTTTGTTTTACTTTTGGCAGATGATGGTGTCTATGTGCTGAGTTTTACAGTCTGGATGGTATTTCCATCATGGAGTCAGTTGTGCTAAGGTCTGGGGCTCTGTTACAGATTGGTTTGGCAACTGAATATTTCTCACACTTTACTGCAAACTCAACAAAACATATAATATAAAAGGTGCTCAGTGATATTTGTCTGCATCCAGGTGTTTTGAAGCTGGGACATTTTAATCTTTTGAGCCTGTCTCTTCCAGAGAGGTTGGCTCTGTTGTTTGTTTATATAGAGAACTGTATTCTATCTGTAGATTTTTGTGTTTTGTTTTGATATATGCTGGAACTTTGAACATGAAAAATACTAGACAAGAACACACAAGTGTAAACATCAATTGGCTGTTTAATGGTGACCTTATTTGGAAGTGACCTAGTGTCAAATCATAGAGGAACATTCATAGAGTCAGTTTTGCTACAACTCTCATCCGGTGGACAGTTGAAGGGACATGGGGAGATGTTCATGATTCGGTGCTGCACAAGTAAATGTCCCTGTAGCACCCGTCTTCTTATTTATGAACACACACACACACACACACACACACACACACACACACACATATATTAATGTTGATTTTTTTTTTTCAGAAGAAAATATCCATGATTTGGGGATGACATGATTAAAGAACTTTTTTTTTTTTTTTTACTTCTGATGGTCTCTATTTTCTTTTAAGTATTTGTGTTTTGTTTTCATGTAGAGGACATAATTCACAGCAGGGTGTAAGGATGAGCACTCCAATTTCTAGGCTGCATCCATCTCCTGGGCTAGCAGAACCTCCAAAATCAGTGTTACTTTAGGTCTGGGGGATGTCTTATTCCAAACCGTTTTCTTACCAGTCATGATTGCTCTTATGACTCAAATAAAATTCCGTTTTGTCCTGTGTTATAGGTCAAACGACCAATGCCTCAGACAGACAAGCAAGTATGCATCCCGCCGGAGCTGCCGGAACTGCTGAAGCAGTTTACCAAAGCTGCCATTCGGACCCAGCCTCCAGACCTCATCCAGTGGGCAGCAGAGTAAGTTGTTCCTCTCAGAGGGGCAGGGATGAGGAGAGAGGGTTTGTGGGACACTGAGGAGGCTGGCAAGCCTGCAGTCAGGCGGGTAGTGAGGCAGTTTAGCAGCAGGTGGGCGTCTTTAAAATCCACACACAAAGCATCACACAGGGTGAGGATGGGATGCCCTTCCCTAAACTAGCCAGGTTGAGCAGCAGCATACGAGGACATTACAGGCCAAGAGTCCTGGGGCAAAGAGGACCAGTTAGCTTACCACGCCAGCACTCGGCCACACAGCCCATCCCTGCATCCCATCAGCCTGACCGGGTTGCAAAGGGCAGGCCGCCCGGCGCGCCTTTAACCGGTTTAGGCCTGCAGCTTGCTCTCCTTCTCACCGCTAGATGGCAGCAGTAGACCTAGCGGAGCGGTGCGTGATCCCGCAGGGAGGAGGAGGTGGGAATCTCTCCAACCCGGTTCCCTCTGATTAATGAAACACCTTCCTTCACGACTGTGAAAACTCATACTTGGACCAGACTAAAGACATTTTGCATCCTGTCTTGGGGGGGGGGGGGACCTATTATTTTCTTTATTGATTTTTTTTTCAACTGATCTTTCCCCTCCGCGTGAAGATGGCGGTCACATGGCTTTCTGGGAAGGAGGCAGGTCAAGCCGTGCTCTGCGGTGTGCCTCTAGCACACTGGCTGCTTGAAGGGCCCCTAGAGGCTGCTCGGTGGGTGACTTGCACAACAGGGGCAGACCTCACCGTGGCAGCTTTACATGGAAAGCCTCTCAACTATGAAATTGCTTCTTAGATCCACGTGCCTGCGGGAAAGTGGGCAGGTGCTGGCTTGGTGCAGGGCGGGGTTGGGGGTGGGGGAGCTAACAAGGTCCTCCTGGGGAGCCTTTTCTAGCTGTTCTCCTTCTTAGCGGTATCTCTGAGAAGACGCCTCAGACTGTTAAAGCGGAGGGGCTGAAGGAAGAGAACCCGAGGTGGGGCGCGGGGGTGGGGAGGGAGATTACCCAGCAGGTGATGGAGACAAGCTGTGAAGCCCTTTCTGAAGGCCTGAGCTCCCAGGCTTCAAGGCTGAGCCAGGAGGAAGCTTTTTAGAATGGAAAGGAAGCAAAGCAGGGGTGTCTTTTTTACTTGGCCTAAATGGAGCGGCTTTGCCCACTCATGAATCCTGTGTCGTTTTCTATTTTGAATTGTATGTATCACCTCTAAGATTGGACTTTAACGTCAGAAGACTAATTTCTTTTGGCATAGTCAGACAGATTTTGTTTTATGCCATATGATTGCCTAAAGCTGCATTTTATTGTTCTTGTGCTACTGCATTATCGTAAGAAAAAATGACATTTCTTGATATTGTCCCTGACATTTATGGAGGAAAACTTTCCACCGTGGTAGCCTGCTTGCTCCATATTGTAGGATGGGCTATAAATTTTTTAGACATCCGTGCAAGATCAGTTTGTACTTCAACTGCAGTGAAAAAGAGCCATGACCTAAGAACATTCTCCATCCAGTTTAGACATCAAAAACACTTGCCGGATCATTTGCTGCGGCTTACAATCCTGTAGCATTTTAGCAGACGGAGAACTCCATCAGGCGTCTCCAAGATAACTTAGGTATTTAACTCATAACGTGCAGGAATTTCCTTCCCTATGTCCCATCAATGAAGAAGCCAGTTCCCTGGCATCGGCAGCATATACCAACTGGGCCCAGCAGGTCTGTGTGACAGCGTGGATCTTGACAGCTGCAACCCTGGAATCATTCACTTGCAGATACAACTCAAGATTCAGAGGACTGCCGTCCACGAGGGTGGCTTCTCTTCCACAGTCTCTAACCGATTACCCTGACAACCCCAAAGCTGGTTGGAGAGTGCCAAGCGTAGTTTCACCCAGGCGCTTCTGTATAACGGGGCGGGCACTGCTGTCTTTTTCTTTCACCCCTGCCCCCTGCCCGCTCCGGTCTGGTTATATATTCAGACCACATCCCGCCTTTGGTGTCTCATTGTACCCAAACACTGGTTTGTCCACGGAGATTTCTTATGGATGGGCTCAAAGGTGTCGCAGGATTTCTACCGCTTGTCTTGCTGGGGACCTCCAGCCATGGGCTGGAAGTTGCTGTTTTGTTCCGTGTCTCTTTAGTTCGGCTTGCTCTGTGTCTCAGAGCTGGGCAGTGGTTAGCGCCATTCTTTTAGATTGACCCTAAAATGGCCTTCTGTAAAACACCCTCTGCGTTTTATACTACCTGGTTATGGAGAAAGCAGTAGAGCGAGGGAATTGGGAGGGGGCAGAGGTTTGTGGTTCAGGGCTAACACGGCTTTTGGTGGAGACAGACTCTGGCATCACGTTGCCCATGTGATGAAGCAGGCAGCTTCTTTCCATGCCATGCCAATCTCGAACTAGGTCTTGGCCTGTCCTTCACATCATCCCCAAACAAAGCCCACCCCACAAAGCTGGGGCACACATCAGGCACATTTAACTGAAAACTCGGAAGGAAGGAAGGAGGAGGCTACTTTGTATGCATCATATGAAGTCCGTGTTGTCCCTTCCTTGACATGCAGCTCCTCCTCTGCCTCCCCCAGGGCCTTGCCAGCCTTTCTCCCCCTTGCTGAGGGCCCCATGCAGGCCTTACTACCTCAAGCCAGAAACCCTTTCTCACTCATCCCTGGAACATTCTATCTGTTCTTATTATAATCATGTTCTTCCCTCCTACCAAACACACACACACACACACACACACACACACACACACACACACACACACACGCATCCTATAAATATCCTGGTGATTGGATATGCCTCAGGTGGCTGCAAGCAAAGTATTATTGGTTGCTCCTCGTTATTCTTAGAGAAAATAAAACACTTTTATTCTCTAAACATTCTTCATTCCTTAAAGTAGAAATAACACAGACGTTCCCATACACAAATGAACTAAACACAGTTAAATAGGCTTTTTTTTTAATCTACTCACTTTCTTTAAAAGAAAAAAGAGAAACTTCCTCAAGTATCCAGAGGCCACTAGAGCCTCAGACCCTCCTCTATCCTCTACCCCTTTCTTGCAGGTACTTTGGGGCCATGTCCCGTGGAGAAATTCCTCCAGTAAGGGAGAGGTCTGAACAAGTCACTTTGTCCAACTGGGCTGAGCTGACTCCTGAGCTGTTGAAAGTCCTGCATTCTCGGGTAAGCTGCTTCTAGGAATAATGTAGGAACTGAACAGGTTAGATCAGGGCCGCCAGCCTTTAGCACTACCCCAAAGTTTACTAAAGCCTGGCCAGAAAGTGGGTCTTCCTCCAGAGAAACAGGAATCAGGATGGAAGAGCCTGAATGATAGGCTGGTTCCTGAGGTCGTCACAGATACCCCACATCTGGAAAGGATATTCAGGGGCTCTGGGGGAGTGTGTGTTGTCTGCCCTAAAAGAGCATAACTCCTCAGTCCTTCTCAGCATCACCCTGATGGGTCCAGACCATGAGAGGTCTACCTCAGTCTGGAGACGAAATGCATACTCTAAACCAGGTGCAAACTCAGCCCGGCCTTCAGGGCAAACCCTGCCAATCTCCACACATTGTCATAGGAGTTAGCCTGTGAATGGAAAGGAAGGAACTGGCTTGAGAGAATCTGTGGTTTGGCCAGTTCCCAGGATACAGTTGATGCCCCACATTAGAATACAGGATGGAGGAGGCTTGGGTGACTCGGGAGGGACCCACTGGATCTTGAGCTCCAGAGGCTCAGCATTTCACTGGACTCAAAGGCCCTAGCAGAGTGTTGGAACACTTCATACAGCATCCGCACCCTCGCTTCATCCTTAGCTATCCATCATTCTGCCATCCATCATTCCCCTCCACTTTTTAATGTCAAGTCTCCTAGGGAGTGAACATGGCAGAGCTCTCAAGGTCCCAGGGCCAAGCAATGTTGGATATCCATCTTAAACTGTATTGGTCAGCCACATGGTACCACATATCACTCTTGGGAAGACAGGAGGGACACACATGAGATTCAGTGCAGAGAACTAGCTGTAGTCTAGGAGGAGAGTGTCATTATTGACTCGCCTCGCCATTCATTAGTGGTCTCAGGCAAGTCTCTGATGTCTCTCCTCTGCCTCACAGGGAACAACCTAAGAACAAAACTAGAGATCATAAGGCATCATAAAAAAATAGAATATACTATAAACGGATCTTTCTACCATGGGGTTTAAATTTTAATTTTGACACCTGGGGTTTAAAAATATTAAACGATAGTCAACTCCTCCCAATGACAACTGTGTCAAACTGGATCCTCTGGCCTCTCCAGCTCTCCCCACTCCTCTCCTTGGGCTGTGAGAACTCAGAGCATCTTGCTCGTGGTCCTGATGTTGTGTGTTTTGTGTGTCCCCTGTTCCGAAGGTTGGTGGCAGATTGATCATCCATGCCGACGAGCTGGCCCAGATGTGGAAGGTGCTGAATCTCCCCAAGGACCTGTTTAACAGTGTGATGAACGTGGGTCGCTTCACAGAGGAGATTGAGTGGCTGAAGTTTTTGGCCCTTGCTTGTAGCTCTCTCGGAGTTGTAAGTTGGCTCTTTTGATGTGGTGTACGCCAGCGCCAGCGTGCAGAGGGCTGGGGTGGCTCAGCAGGAGAGCACTGGTCTAGAATGGGTGAGGCCCCAGCATCAGCTCTCAGTACAACCAAACCAAACTTTGAAATGTCCGTTTTTGTTTGTTTGTTTGTTTGTTGTTTGTTTTTTCCTGGGCCTGGAAGGACAATCCTTCTGCACTCACCCAGCTCTCTAGAGATGGTAAAAGTATAAACAGAACTGCCTTTTGTGCTTTCTTCTGCTCTCTCAACTAAGGTCGTTTCCAGGTTCAGCAATAAGAGGCAAAAAATAGGGGAAGGGGAGGAGGATTGACATTTCAGCAGCCTCTGCAGACAGCTGGCCAAATTTGTGACTTTCAGCCATTGCCCTCACCTCAGATTAATTTTCACTCTGTTCTGCCCACTTCATCACGACTTCTAGCTGTAGCTTAAGGCTTGTATATGTGTGGGCTCTAGATACCTGACGCCATAGTGGTAAAGACACCTTATCGGGGTGTTCAGCATTATAGAAAGTTATTGGTGAAAACAAGTGGGCATATGATTCAGGAAAGAGAAAGCAAGATTTTATTTTATTTTATTTTTAAGTTTTAAAGGACAGTCAGGTGTTTGCACATGCCTTTGATTCCAGCACTTAGGAGGCAGAGGGAGGCAGATCCCTGTGAGTTTGAGGCCAGCCTGGTCTACAAAGTGAGTCCAGGACGGCCAGGTCTTCACAGAGAAACCCTGTCTCAAAAAAACAAAAACAACAACAACAAAAAAGTTTTAAAGGAACAGGAAAAGAGAGGAGAGACTTTCTAGAATCATTATCATGGAGAGAAGAAGTTCATCCCAATTCAGGCCTTTTCCAAATTTGACTTGTTTGAAAATTGGAAGAGCGATTTTCCTGCTTTGAAAGAAAAGATGCAGAAACCAGCTTTTATGTGCATTTAAAAATGAGGCGGCGTCTGGGTGGACTCACTCTTGTTAGTCACTGATAACAAAAATGAATCAGAAATGTCTTCTGAAAATGAATCATTACTAACCACTAAAGCCCTAGAATCCATGTAAAAGCCAACAAGGAAAGCGTGGCCTCCACTTAGGCCGACAGGGATGAGAAGGTAACTTGAATCACACAGCACAGCCAAGCAGGACATTGGTCTTTCTTTTTAAATGTGCTCGGAACACGCGCTTGGCATTTTTGTTTCTGTGTAAATTTAGCAGAAATATTGCAATCCAGCTTTTTTTCCTGTGAGTTTCCTCTGCAACCACCATCATAAAGAGGGGGCTATTTGTGGTTGGTGATGTTTTTTTGGTTTTTGTTTTTTTATTGTCTTGCTTAGAAACATTATGTAATGAATAAATAACTGTTCTGCAAAGAGGAGGGGCAGACATGGCAGGGCAAATGAGCTCTCCACCAGGACTGAGCTCATATTTGACAGGGGCTAGGGCTGGGGCTCAAGGACTGCAAGAAATCAGGAAAGAAAAATATTTACAAATTACCATACTTTATTAAGGTTTCATAAGGCTACATTGTTATTAGCAAGATACTCTGAGACTCTCTGTGTGTGTGTGTGTGTGTATCTGTAGGGTGCACGTTGTAATTTAATCTATAGTTAATTCTGACCTTGATCTACTTCACCTTCAAAGGATAAAATGGGGAAATGAGTAGATTTTATCCCAGGTTAGAGCTTAGATTGGTGCAGCAGATGAACCGCCTCCAGGGAACCCCTACCTCTGGGTTTTCTGCTGCTCTACTGGTTTTTTTGGTTTTTTTTTTTGTTTGTTTGTTTGTTTGTTTTTTCCAAGGTAGCAACTGAGTGTTTTTAAGAAAAGGGCTGATCTTGGATGAAAGGGTCGGTCTGACAGACATCCTTTGGTCCTCTTTGGGCCCTCTGGTCTTCAGTGAAGTGCTACTGCCTGGTCACTCGCTCTTCTAGCTTAGGCTTTTCATCTCCCGGCTCATCCAAGCGTGTCAGGTCTCCCTGGTGCTGGCCCCATGGCATTTTCTGTACATTGTCCTCATGGGCCGCCTGGCTTTGGCCTGCCTCTTAGCTTCTGTGTGAGATGTCTGAGTCATCACCTTCTTGTCCCCATATCTAGCAGTAGCCTGGGGTGATTTTGGAAAGCCACATTCCAACTCCCTTTCTGTTTGGCACCTCACGTCCCTGGCAGGCTTTCTTTGATGTACCTGCCTCCCTAAGTGAGAGGGACCATGAGGTGCATCGCATCTTTTTCCATCTCTTCTAAAACAAGGAAGTTGGATCAAGTCTTCTCAGGTCTTTTCACCTCGAAGGAGCCGTCATTCTGCCCCACGTATCTGCTGCCACTAAAACAGCCTTCTTCATCATTCCCGTCAAAGAGCACCCAGAGGTCAACTCCGCCTGAAAGGAAAGCCTGTGTGCAAAGATGCCTGTGATTCCAGGAAGCAGTGCCTTCACCCACTTAAGTCACGCTGGTGCTTAATCGTGGGCCAGTCAGTGCTGGAACCAGGCAGTTTGTGTTACCTGAAGTTGTATATTGAAATAGTAAGTCCCAAGGAGATAGTATTGTAAGTGGGGCCTTAAGTCATGAGAGAGCAATCTTCAGGGATGGGGACTAGAGAGTCTTATCAGTGGGGGTCCGGAGGAGGCTGCGTGCCCCTCCCACCATGTGAGGACACAGTAAGAAATCACCATCTGTGAAGAATAGGTCACTGACGGCCCTTGATCTTGAGCTCACCGTTAGAACTGTGAGTGATAGGTTTCTGATTTGTGTTAAATCTCTGAATCTAAGATACTTTATTCTAGAAGTCTAAGCAAACAGACAGTCAAGGTGTCTGTTTTAGTGGAGGGCTTGTGTTCTATCTAACCCATATGTCCTTGAAACCAGTCTACTAAGGAATTTTTCCTTCCTTTGCAAGCAAGCGATTGTCTTTTACCATCTGGGAAAGTGGGTTCTGTTCCCAGTAGAAGAATCCAATGGCTGGAACTTTTACTCCAGTCTTGAGAGCTCTGGCCCTAACAGGCATGGTTCCACACGCTAAGGCTGGCGGACCTGTGCTCTCTTCCTGTCCAGCATTCCTCCCCCAGGCTGCCAACATGCCACCTGCTGCTCAAGCAAGGCTGCACATACAAAAGAGGAGACATGTAGGGAATAAATACGTGTGTTCACATCTGAGTTTAAAACAATGGCTTCTCTGATGCTGGAGGATGCTGCTATGAAGTACCCCCCTCTTACACACACACACACACACACACACACACACACACACACACACACAC